>NC_134787.1:28763092-29293092 GCF_046742065.1 Oratosquilla oratoria
GTAATTGGTTGAATGATCGAAAACAGAGTTGTTTTAAATGGAAAAACTTCTCGATGGAAAAATGTTACAAGTGGAGTTCCTCAGGGTTCCGTTCTTGGGCCACTTCTATTCATAGTATATATGATATAGAACATGGACTAAAATCTACTGTTTCCAAATTTGCTGATGATACAAAACTGTGCGGAATGGCAAATGATCACTTAAACCAATTAGATATTCAAGAAGATTTAGATAAATTACAGCAATGGTCTGAAAAGTGGCTAATGAAATTTAACACAAGTAAATGCAAGGTAATGCACATGGGTACAAATAACAGTAAGTACGATTACAAGTTATTTGTAAATTCGTTAACAAAAGTGGATAGTGAAAAAATCTCGGCGTAATTATCAGTAACGACCTCAAATCATCCAAGCAGTGTATTTCAGCCTCTGAGAAAGCAAATAAGATTCTAGGACTGATTGTGCAATCTTTTGATTTCAAAAGTCCATCACTCATTAACAAGCTATATAAATCGTTAGTTCATCCACATTTGGAATATGCTGTTTCCGTATGGTCACCGAATCTCATTAACCCGCACAGTCCCAGCGACGCATATATGCGTCGGCAAGTAGTGTATCCCGTAGTGCCAGCGACGCATATATGCGTCGGCAACTTCAAAAATTCATAACTCGAAAACTAATCAATTTGGAAACAAACTATAAACAGAGACAGATCTGCCAACTCTTCACATACATGCCCTCAGGCTAGACACCTCCCAAGTCCCCCCCCCCCCCGCGTGGGGTGATGCGTACTCCTGGGTGATGCGTACTCCTGAGTTTGAGGAAAGGCTCAGGGCTCTCTCAGATTATGATTTTACTGACTCTGATGCTAGTGTGACTGATGACAGTGATAAAGACTATGTTCAGGGACAGGAGGGTGAAACATCGAGTGGGGAGGATAGTGTTGTGCCCTCGCCGCGGCTAGTGAAAAAGTAGTGTTACAGTGCGCTTCTGTAAAAACTTTGCCAACCACTGTGTTTTGGCCGTGTGTACTGAAACTTGTTGAAGTATATAATTATACTGAACGTACTCCATACTTGACACAAAACCACACAGAACTGAAATGACACCCACACTGTGGTTTACAAAGAACCGCACGCCATCCAGGAGCGACAAAACATTGCACCGCCTCAAATACAAGAGCCTCTATATCTCCACAACGGCTCATAGGTAAGTCTTAAAATTTTACAGGCATGTTTCTTAGACTGAAATGAAGTGATTTATGTAAAAAAAAAAAAAAAATCGAAAAATTGCTGGCACTGGGGTGTTATTTTGGGTAAAACCTTCTGGCACTGTGTGAGTTAAAGACATTGACAGATTGGAAAAAGTACAACGGCGAGCCACAAAACTCATTCCAAATATCAAAAATAAATCATACGAAAATCGACTAATACATATGAATCTGTTTTCCCTAAAAAAGCGTAGACTCAGAGGTGACTTGATAAAGGTCTTTAAAATTCTAAAGGGAATTGACAACATCAAAAGTGACAAAATTTTCACATTGAATGAGAATCAGACAAGAAACAATGGTCTCAAACTGTCCGGAAATAGATTCAATTTGGAAGTAGGTAGAAACAACTTTGCCAACCGTGTAGTTAATGAATGGAATAAACTTCCTGCATAGGTAGTGCAATGTAGTTCAGTTCGAAGCTTTAACCCATATTGCCCGGAGCACATATGTAAACAAAGCATTTGCTATGCGTTCATAAAAACAATGGATACAATGGCCCATACACTCACATTTTAATTTTATTTACAAATGTACTTGTTATTAAACATAATATGGATGATTATACATCAAAATAAAGCTTAGAGTCTGTATTTTCTTTTGATGAAAAGGAAACTAAGAAAAATTAATATGGATAATGAAAAAAAAAAATTAAATATGACACTAAATCTGGAAAAGAAAACATACATTTTATGTAACTGACTCTGGAGGGAAAGTACTTACATTTATTTGAAGGCAGTGATGATTAGAGGCTTGTAGAGTGTTTGTACTTTACTTGGATGAAAATACATGGTGCTTGAAGAAGCAATCTATGCAAAATCCACTGTCACATTTAGGACAGTACCTGCGGGATCGTACACGCTTGCTATGGTCCCCAACACACACTCTCTCTTCACCATCTGGCACCTGTTTCAGCTCATGTACACTCACTGCATGTACTGAATGTGATGGAGACGATATTGATGTTGTTATATTTCTGCTTTCCTGAATCTGCTCTTGAGTACGTCGCCTCTTCAGGAATTTTGGAGGAGAAACATTTTTAACAAGGTCCCTTATGACAGAGTTCATGAACTGGAGCCTTGTTAGAATAGGTCTCTGGGATGTATTCTTCTTGTACAGAATATAGCTGTTGAGAGTAGCTGTGCCAAACAGAGAAAAGGCAGCTTTAGTCGTCCATTTGATGGTCTTTCTCTCTGCAAGATAGGTGTAGAGCTGGGTATCCTTCAGATCGACGCCACCCATTACTTGATTATAATCAGCAACAATACAAGGCAACTCCTTTTCAGGTTTCCTCTCTCTCTTTACAGTAGTGTAGCCACCTTTGGTAACTGTTGACAGGAGTACAGGAGTCTTTTTTCCATCTCTATAGGCAACACACAGTAAAGGTCCTTTCCTCCGCTGTGATACATCATGGTTTTCTAATTTTTCCTTTACTGCTTCCTGTGGCAGGCCTTTCCTGTTTGTTCTCACAGTCCCTGTTGCTGTTGTCTGCTTTTCCCAGAGATCTAAAAAAAGTTTGGGCGAGGAGAAATAGTTATCTAGGCCCAAATGATATCCACGATGCAGGAGGTCTGCCTGGGTCAGTAGGCGCATCACTAGGTCATATGTTGCACCTTCTACACTCTTGGAGAACCCTTTGTACAGTTCAAATGTCACAGTATAGCCTGTTGCTGCCTCACACAAGCACCATAACTTCAGACCAAAACGAGCATGGCGCTTATTAGGCATATACTGGCGTAAGTGAGGGGTCTTACCTCGATACCCAATGATACTTTCGTCAATTGAGATGGCCCTCTCAGGATTATAATGGGCTTTGAATGCTTTTATAAAATGATCCAGTAGTGGTTGCACTTTATACAACTTGTATGCAGGGTCTTGCTGGTCAGGCATCTTACTATTATCACTGAAGTGCAAGAATTTCAGGACAAGTTGAAAACGCCCCCTACTAAAATTGGTTCCAAACCATGGTGTGGCCATAGAAAGATCTGAGGTGTTCCAGTAGGATTTGATAGTAGGTTTTCTTACAATCCCCCCCATATTTAGAATAACTGCCAGAAATGCATATAACTCTTCCACTGATGTCTTACCTTGCTTCAACCAAAGATGTACAAGAGACCTGGGTTTGTTTATCCTTCAAACATGGTTTGTTACTTTGAACCCACTGACCTGCATACCTGTTAGTCTCCGTAGCAATTCCATTCATGAATTGCACGTTGAAAAAAAGTTTGAAATACTCCACAGGCTTGGCATCAGTTTTAGGGGGATGCTTCAGCCCACTAACACCTGTAAAAGGCACTGTTGCAGGGCCTGGATCATTTCCTGGGACAAGCATCCATTCATCTGCTCCACTCGACAACACTGCACTTCTATCATCACCATCACTTTCACATTCACTTGCACTAAGCGTATCACAACTCGCATCACCTTCATCATCACTAGATTCTTCCTCACTTGTAAGGCACTCATCCATTGGAAACACTTCAAACGAATCAGAAAGTTGAAAGACAATTTCATCTTCACCACTAAAACACGCAGACGCCATGACTTTTGCAATGAGGCCGTCTTATATTTGCCTATTTCAAAGGTATTACGCACTGTATAACAATATCTATTATAAGTATTGTTCCTCAGATACTTATCTATTTTTCTATAACAATTTTTTTTCTGATTACGGCACTAATCACAAGAAAAAAAATGGGCAAAATATGTAAACGTTTCCGACGCACTTTGATCAGGAAAGCGAATGTGCCGCTACTGCTGATAAGATTCAATTTATAAGCCACCCTGTGATTGGTTGGCTGGACCACCTCGTGGAAATGATAGGCCAATGGTTGGTCTAGATACATCAAGTCTCGGCTCAGTGTAAACAAAGACGAATATCTTTAAGAACCGCGAAATTTAAACGGAGCCGAAATATCGTCATTAGGACTCTGTCGAACAAACCGATATCTCGGCTCTGTGTCCGATATGGGTTAAGAATCATTTAGATAAACACCTAAGCAAGATGCTGTAATGATTATAATTTATTTTATATTATTTGTTTTTGTTTTGTTATCATTTGTCTGTTTGATTTTCGTTTATCATTAGTTATATGTAAATTTATTATTATTTACTATTTACCTGTTTGTTTATTATTTAACTATACCTATGCATTTATTCATTCTATTTGTTATTTACATTATTATAGTTTTTATTTATTATTTTATTATTGTATGATTTTTTTTTGCATCCAACCTAGATATGGACCAAAAGGTCTCCTGTCGGCATGCTCCGCCTTTGTAATCCTTTGTAAACTCCAAACCATATAAAATAAATAAATAAAAAAATCTTCCATACAAATATTGTGCCATGATATTTTTTGTAACAAATGACAGTCCTCTTCATTTTTCTCTGCCCTCTGCCTCATTTCTCACTCTATCCATCCTCATAACCCCACCACAGTTCTTGAACATTTCAGATCAAACACATCTAGGTTCCTCCTTTCTGTCTCCCTTAAATTCCAAGACTCTGCCCCATACATTGTCTTTGTACAGTCTTCTATTTGCATTCATCCCCAGATACCTTCTTCTCATGACACTTTTCATTCAAAAAAATTTAGTTACTTCTCTTACTACATAAACTAACTCCACTCCTGTTCTTCCATCCTCTGCTACATATGACTAGATACTTGAATATTTTTATTTCACTTCCTCCAGCCTCTCTCCTTTATGACTTATTTCAAACTCATTGGCACCCTCTCCCCTTATATATCTCATCACCTTATTTTTTACCAAATTTACTTTCAGCTTTCTCCTAAGATACACTCTCAAACTCTGCCACATGCTGCCTCAGACTCCAATCTCTTCCTTTTTTTTTCTCTCATCTGTTCTACATCTATGTACATTTAATGACCCAATTACTACAGGTCTGGTTGGAGGACTTCCAGTCCACACCAGGAGAAAAATAGAGTGGAAGATCTTTAATCCCCCTTTGTCCCATTTTATGATACACATGAGAACAGTGTCAGAGTCATTTAGAAGTTTTCATCTATCTATCTATGCACCAGGAGCTCTTTCCCCCTTATAAGGGAGGTAGCCAAATCAGAGGCATGTAACTATTTCCACCCATTTCACTCCCTTCAACCAACCCCTCCCATTTCAGCCCTCATTTCTCACTACCCAACTGAGTTACCCCTAACATACTGCTCAGACATTTCATCTCAAACACATTCAAGCATTTCCTCTCTGCTTTTCTTAAATTCCAAGTCTTGACCCCATACAAAGTCATCAACACAATCACTGTCCAAATTAGAATTACCTACTCTGGAACAAAGACGGGAAAGAGGAGACTTACTATCTATAGAATTATGAAGGGAATGGAAATCTTAGATAAGAATGACTTATTGAAATGGGACAATGGAAAAACAAGAGGACACAAAAAAAAAAAAAAAAAGATAATTACAATAGAGATCTGGAGAAAAAAAAAAAAAAAATAGCTTCCCACACAGAGTGATAGATACTTGGAACAAATTGGACAAAGAAACAGTGTGTGCAAACACTATTCAAGATTTTAAGAAAAAATTTGATGCTGAGAGATACAAAGACGGGTCACCTTCCCGTATAATAAAACTAGGTACAACCACTCCTCGTTTAACGACGACAATTGGGACCAGCGCGCCGTCGTTAACCGAATTGGTCGTTAAGCAAAAGTGTATACATATACGTACATGTACTGTATGTACAATGTCCAGCAATACATGTATCTTTATTTTCGTGTATTTTCCCTCTTTTATACAGTGCATTAAAGCTTTATTTACTGTTTATTTATGGTGGTTAGGTTCCTAAAATTACCGTATATGACCAAATCCGCGTATGCTGACATTCCATATTGAATACCTGGGTATTTTTTTAGTTTCGACCATGGGCGCAATATAGCAATAGAAAATTAATAATTAATTTTGTAAATTAAAATGTATCAACGTAATATGCAATTTTGTGGGCGGAAATGAAAGTAAAAAATACCATGCTACAAGAAAATATGCTAATGAACGAAGTCGGTAGCATAGGATTGGGACGCCATCTTGTCGTCTGCCAACGTCTCTCACGACGACGACAACGAGGACGAGCCGGATGACATTTAATTTGCGGGTAATGATTTATCAAACACAGGTCAGGTTAGTTTAGTTTAGGTTAGACGAATTCATCCTTTTATTTCTTCGACATCGGCATCTATCATAACAAACATGGTGTACCATTCGTCCGACATGACTTCGTTACTTACGAAATTTGTTTTAGCACCTTTTTTTTTTATTTCCGCTCAAAATTGCTTATTACTTTGATACATTATAATTTACAAAATTAATAATTAATTTTCTATTGCTATATTGCGCCCATGGTCGAAACTAAAAATTTACCACTACCGGTATATACTGTACCCCAGGTAGTTTTTGCAGCTTGCAGGATGGTAATGTAGACCTAAGTTTCAGAACACTTTACCTCACAGCTAATATCCACCGTACAAGTTCAATTATAACATCATACAAATTTGCCTCAGCCAACTTAATTATCGTACACGACGTCGTAACTTCGGGAGATTTACGTTAAACGTCTGTCATAAAGCCCGTCGTAACTCCGTGTCGCTGCTAACCGAGTAGGTCGTTAAACGAGGAGTACCTGTAAATACAGTCTCTTTGCATCCATTCCCAGATGCCTAATTCTTATGACACTATTTCATTCCCCAAGACATTTACTTACAATTTACCTCTACCTCCATTCCTTCCTTTCATGCCACATGTAACCCCAAATACCTAAAACTATCCACTTCTTTCAGCTTTCCTTTAAGACTTACTTCCAACTTACTGCCATCCTCTATTCTTATACATCTCATCACCTTGGTTTTACCCACATTTACCATGGCACACCTCCTTCCTCACCAACAACAAAATGACAAGATTAATTCATGGCCCACTGATGAGCTCCACTCCTTCCCCACTCACTATAGGTGGACAGAATTTTTGGCACGAAACCATGCCACTTGTATGGTTCTTTTTAGATTCACCCCAAGTGGACAGTACTTTTGTTGAACACTGTATATGAATACATATATATACATACATACATAAACATAAAAATAAACTCCATACATGCAAACTTCATGATAAATGAGGGACCGTTACACCACAGCATGTAAAACATGAAACTAATAGTATCACTAATAATACAATCTACAGAAATACTTCTGTTCTCAAAACAAGGTTGGTAAAAGATATTTCAACATAAATTCTCCAAAGCAAAGATAAATTACCTGTTTCCTTTTAGTGGTAAATTCTTCATAGAGTTCTTGACACCTCTCAGCTGTCATGTTTAGGTTTTTCTTCAGGTCTGTCAACTCTGTAACATTGTTATTTACATCCTCTTCTTTGGTGTTCAGCTGAAAGACCATGATTATGTCATCAAAATCTGTTTTGCAATTAAACCATGCACCTCAAAACATAGGAACACAATTCTAAATGGATTTCTAATATGATGTCTCAAAGTGCCATTTATAATAACCCTGCACCATGTAGAAAGGGAGTTATAACTACCATAAGACTAAAAATATCTCTGTCATGATCCCAAGTTCAAGCCAAAGATGCAGCAGCATCCAACATGGTTGGAACTACAGTGAAAGGTAAGATATCAAGCATCAGTTTCTAGTGGTGCCCCTAAGAGACCGAAGTCATCAGGTGAATGCACCATCTTTATAAATGTGCATACAGTGAGACCTCTCATTAACGGACATTAATTAGCTGTGTTTGTGGTGTTTTTGCTGTGTTTTCCGTGTTTTTGGTGCTGTTGTTTAGTGCGTGCAATCACTATGCCACCCAAAAAACCCTCCAAATCAACGGATTATTCACATCAACGAACACAGTTACCCCCCTTTTAGTCTGTTAATGAAAGGTAGTACTGCATATATGTGTGTAAATATTACATATCTATATATATATATATATATATATATACATATATATACATATATACACACACACATTACAAATTAGTTGGAGAGACTTTTAATTTATTAAGATCAATGAAATGAGAAATCAGAAATAGACATTTGGGAATGGATGCTAAGAGAAGATTGTATGAAGGAGTGATTGTGCCAACAGCACTGTATGGGGCAGAAACATGGAACATAAGAGAGGAAGAGAGAAGGAGTTTGGATGTGTTTGAGATGATGTGTCTGAGAAGTATGATAGAGGTTACTAGGCTGGATAGAGTGAGAAATGAGGAGGTGAGGAGGAGAATGGGGGTGGTAAGTGAGTTGGGAGATAGGGTGGATGAAAGAGTATTGGGATGGTTTGGACACATGGAAAGAATGAGTGAAGAAAGACTAGTAAAAGAGGGATGGAAAGCAGATGTGGAGGGTGTGAACATGAGGGGGCAACCTAGAATGAGATGGATGGATGGGGTAAAAGGGGGTTTGGGGAAGAGGGGAATGTCTGTTGAAGAAGGATGGGAGAGGACAGAAGATAGGGGTGAATGGAAAATGGTTTATATGGATGATGTTGTGATGCATGAGGTGGAATGGGTGGGAGGATGGGGGTGAGGTAGTATGTACGAGAAAAATTTGACACAGCCTGAAGGGATTTCTCCCCGTCTTCTCCTTTTCTGCATGAGGGAACGGAAAAGGGGGGGTTGCCAAATTAATGAAGCGGCCTTGCTGTGGATGTGCTGTCTTACGACACTGCTTCTGACCCAGGGCAGTGGACAAGATGCAGGGATGACCTGTCATTCAGGAGGTGCCAAGATAAGAGGGAGGGTAGAGGGTGGAGGGAAGTGGAGTGTATTAGGGATGGAATGGGTGGGAATGGTTTTTATGCCTTTGTTTTTTGGCTACCTCCCTTGTAAGGGAGAAAAAGCCTCTGATATATGTAACAGCAAAATTATGCACATAGGTTAAAAACAATACTAAGTAGGACTACAAGTTATTTGGAAAATGTTTAACCAAGTTGAGAATGAAAAGGACCTAGGTGTAATAATCAGAAATTACCTCAAAACATCTATGCACTATATTCCTGCCTCAAACAAAACAAATAGGGTACTGGGATTAGTAGCATGATGTTTTGACTTCGAAATTCTGGCTATCATCAACCACAGGTCACTGATCACTGGTCCTCCCAAACTTGGAATATGCTGTTTCTATACAGTCCTCTAATCTCATATCTCTCTGGGAAGAAACTTTGGAATGTTGTCTATGTTATATCTGGGACTGTTTCTATATCACTGGCTAAAAGCTGTAGGGAGAGGAGGGTAGTTGCTGGTTGTTAGCTCTTCATGTGTGAAAAAGTGTTACAAATACAGCTGTAATTGACAGCAAGATCTTGGGCCCCGTCCAGAGAGTGTCAGCCCCTCAGGGCTGCACCTCCTGATAGAGGTGAGGGGGTTGACAGGTTTGGAAAATGGGAATCAGTTTTGCTGTTCATCTTGTAGGACCACCATATCCAGGTACCCATCACTGGTCCCTTTACCTTACATTTATGAACATCACTAATTGAAAATGGAACTGAATAGGATAAAGGGAGAAAATATAAGACTGAAAAATGAAGATATTAATAGCAATGAGCCATTAAAGAAAGAGATGAAGGATCAATTACAGGCAGTGACTGAGAAAGTGGAAGAAAAGATTTAAGAAAATTACTTTCAAAAAAATCCATGTGAACAAGTTGCATAAACACGGCAAAGGAAACATGGACTGGAAGTGAAGCATTTATTCCTGACGTTTCGTCTATTGACTTTGAGAAAGTTAATAGACGAAATGTCAGGAATAAACGCTTCACTTCCAGTCCATGTTTCCTTTGCCATGTTTATACAACTTTCAAGAAATAAAGAAACAGTGGAAGGTGGAACAAGAAAGTCAAAAATGATCTTTTAAGGAAATAGTGGAACAACAAGTTAAGGAGAATGTGAAGGAAACGGTAATCCAAGTGATTAAAGAGAAAGGAAATTTGGTTAGGGATACAGTGGACAAAAAAAAGATGCATTGTGATCTATGGTATTAAAGAAAAGCATGATGTTCCTAGGTATCAGAAAGAGAAAAGAGATCGCAAAAGAGATTCTGAAGGAGATTCAAGAGGAGAATCAAACACTAGATAAAGAAATCAAGGAAACATATAGGATGGGTAGATACTCATAAGAAAAACAATATAGGCTGCTAAAAGTAAAACTCAGGTCACAAATGATAGCAGAGGAAGTACTATCCAGAACAGCAAAACAAGTAAATAGTGAAAATCACAAAAACGTATGGATAAAGAAAGAAATGAGTGTAGAAAAATAAAAAGAAAAGGAGCTTAGAAATGAAGCAAAGGAAAAAAATTAAAAAAGAACCGAGACTGAAAAGAATCATTTTTTTCTTTTTGGAAAGTGGTGGACGTGAGGCTGAGAAAATGGTATATCACAAAAAAGGAAACAAAGCAAACAGAAAGAAAAAAATTAAAATTAGCCTATACCAACACAGATGGAATGATCTCAGGACTGAATGAACTATATGATTACCTGGCATCAGAAAAGCCGGACATTATGGGAATAGTAGAAACTAAACTTAAAGCGGGGTGTGAAGTGTATTCAGGGATGGAATGGGTGGGAATGATTTTATGCCTTTTCCTTTTTGGCTACCTCCCTTGTAAGGGGGAAAAAGCCTTGGTATATGTATGTATGTATGTACCACCTAACACTGTGGGACAAGGTCTATACAACTGCTGGATGAAGAATAGAAAGGAAAAACAAGGAGGGGGAGTACTATTTCTGACCAAGAAAGATTTAAATGTGACAAAGTTAACAAAAGGAAGAAACAATGTAGAGTCAATCATGATAAAAATAGAAAACAACCTCATGAAAAGTAGAAAATAATTGGTAGTGTATGTGCCCACTAAAACACAGGCCTGGACAGAACATGATCATTCCAAATTGCTAGAAGATACTAAACATGAACTGATATACTGAAAGAAAGAGGAAATAAACTATGGGTGATTTTAACTCAAAAGAAATATGTTGGGAAGAGATGACAGTTAAGGGTGGAGAGGACATATGGGGCAGCATGCTACTCGATATGACCAGTGAATACACAATGATTCAATGGATAGAGGAAAATACCAGATACAGAAACAATGAGAAACCTTCGAGACTGGATTTAATACTTACATCAGAACCTGAAATTGTAGACAGAATAGATTACAAAACACCAATAGGAAAGAGTGACCATGTACTAATAGAATTCAAACTAGGGCAAATAGACCTAAGAAGAAATGAGAAACATAGAATTGAAAGACCAATGTACAACAAAACGAATCTTGAGAAACTTAAAAAAAATTCTTTCATAATGCAAACCGGGAAAAATTCCTAAAGGAAGAAACAAGGATGGAAGAGAAATAGAATATACTAAAAGAAATTTATAATGAGGGTGTAACTAAATATGTTCCACAACAAAAGCAAGAAAGAATATACATAAAGAACTGGTACAACAAAAAATCTAGTAAAGCCAAGGATAAAAGAGACAAAGGCTGGAAAAATGAAAAAAAAAAAAGCAAATGGCTAACATACATCAAACTAAGAAACAATTATGTAAAAATACGCAGAGAAAAAAAAAGAGAAATTATGAAAAGGAAATCATAGAAAAATGCAAGGAACAACCGAAACTATTTTATAGATATGTGAATGGTAAACTAAAAAACAAACAAGAAATAGAAAAGTTGCGCCAAGGAAGTGATGAATACACAGAGCAAGAAATGGCAGAAGTTATGACCAACCACTTCAAATCAGTTTTCACAATTAAGAACACACCTAACTGTGAGGGAATAGAGAGACAGAAATCCCCCGAATGAAGGAAATAACTGTGACAAAGAAGGAAATCAGCGACCAAATAAAAAAACCTTGATGTCAGAAAATCGCATGGTCCAGATGGAGTTGCAAATTGGATATTGAAGGAATGCATAGAGGAATTAACAGGTAAAATACACACTATAATCAAATACTCGCTCAAAGAAGGTAAGGTAATCCAAGACTAGAAAAATGCAAACATAGTACTGTACCAATAAAGGAGGAAAAAAGGAAAATCCAACTAACTACAGACCGGTTTCCCTAACAAGCACAGTAGCTAAAATATGTGAAAAAGGGATCAAAAGTAGATGGGTTGAACACCTGGAAGAAAAATCTATACTAAAACCCAAGCCAATTTGGATTTTGAAAGGGAAGATCATGTACAACAAACCAAATCTGCTTCAACACAAGACTAATACATATAAAAGATGAGAGGGATGGATGGGCAGACTGTGCCTATCTAGACCTACAAAAGGCATTTGACAAAGTACCACAGAAGAAATTAATAAGAAAATTAGAATCAATAGGTGGCATTGCAGGTAAATTATTAGAATGGATGGAAGATTTCCTGACTGGGAGAAAATGAGAGTAGTAATTAGAGACAAATACTCGAAATGGGAAGAAATGATAAGTGGTGTTCCACAAGGGTCAGTGCTGGCTCCAATCATGTTTGTCATATACATAAACGACATGGATGTAGGATTTGAATGTTATATGAATTTCTTTGTAGATGACGCAAAAATATTGAAGAAAGTAAGAACAGAAGAGGACTGTGATTCATTACAATCCGACCTGGACAAAATCTGGAAATGGACTCAAAAGTGGGAAGTGAACTTCAATATCAAGAAGTGTAGCATAATGGAGTTTGGAAAAAGCAAAAACAGAATTTCAAAAAATTACAAAATTGGCAAAGAAGAAATAAAAAAAGTGCACTCGGAAAGGGACCTTGGAATATTAATCAGCAAAGACATGACACCGGATAAATATATAAACAAAATAGTTGGTGAAACCTACAACCTATTAAGGTCAATGAAAGTGGCATTTGACTACTTGGATGAAGAAATTATTAAAAAAATATTAGTTACATTAATTAGACCAAAGCTAGAATATGCAGAGACACTATGGACACCCAGTACTAAAAAGAATATAAGGAAACTACAAAGAATACAGAGAGCAACAACAAAGTTGCCACCAGCTCTTTCCAATTTAACATACGAATAAAGATTATCAAAATTGGAACTACCAACACTAGACCAGAGAAGAGAAAGAGGTGATCTACTGACTATATATAGAATCAGGAAAGGAATGGAAATACTTGACAGGAATGATTTACAGAAAGTCCTTGTTATACGGTACATATGCGTTCCTGAAAACCTTACTGCAAATTGAAATTACCATATACCGAACCCATTATAACATGTAATAATAGGATATGGCAGACGTACCTTCTCCCTGCTCTTTCCTCTTAAAAACATCATGAGCAGATACCGTATCTGTGAATTTTTCTTACCGTAAATAGAATTGAGGGTAGTAATTACCAAATACCGTAACTGTGAATTTACCAGATAAAGAATTACCGTATAAGGAGGACTCACTGTGCAAAAAAAATGACAATGGAAAAACAAGAGGTCATCAAAAGAAACTCAAAAAGGATAACTTTAGAAGAGATCAGAAAAAGAATAGCTTCCCACACAGAGTGCTGGATATATGGAATAACTTAAAGAAACAGTGTGTGCAAATACTATTCAAGATTTTAAGAAAAAACTTAATGCTGAAAGATACAAAGACGGGTCACTACAAGCATAGCTCCTTTCCCGTATAATACAACTAGGTAAATACATATCAGTTCTTTGTTAAGTGAACAGATTTTATATCTTTTATCTACTGAAAAGTCAGTTTTACCATAATATCCTAGGAAAGTTGGTCCAGTCACCATATAAACTAACCTCTTTGGTCAACTCCTCAATTCTTTCCTGGAGCTGGTTGATGACAACCTGCTTGCTGGTGAAAGAAGCCTGCATGGCCTCAGCCTCGGCACTGCCAGCTGCTGCATTGGCTTTGTTGCGAGCTTCCAGGCGGGCTTTCTCTTGATTCAGCACAAGCAGTCTGTAGTGGATCATACAACAGGACCAATTATTACAAATGGAATATTTAACAAAGTCAAAGTATTGGTGCAATAATGAGAGTCTCAGCAAATAGGAAAAATACTCCTTGGATTCCTACAATAAAGACTGTTTTTGAAAGAAGAGGCGTCTGAGAAATCTGGTAGGTGTTTCAAGAATGGATAGGATGAGAAATGTGGAGATGAGGTGAAAAGTGGGTGAGGAAAGAAAGCTGCAAGACAAGGTAGATTGAATAGTGTTGAGTATGGGCATATACAGCCAGTTTGTCCATTGTCCCTGGTCTCCCTACAGGAGACCTGCAACCCCTGGGTGCCTGGCAACAGGCTCTGGACAGGTTCATAAGTCACTCAGGGAAAATATATTGTTTTGTTGTCTAAGGATTGTTAGTGTGGGACACTTATATGATGCGCTCTGTGTCTTTTGTGTGGTGGTTGCATCTAAGGCAGTTTGAATCTGTAGTATTGGGATGGTTTGGACACATGGGAAGAATGAGTGAAGAAAGATTAGTAAAAGAGATGTGGAATGCAGAGGTGGATGGAGTGAATGTGAGGGGACAACAGAGGACGAGATGGATGAATGAGGTGAAAGAGGCTTTGAGCAAGAAGGGAATGTCTGTTGAGCAAGGAAGGGAGAAGGCAGAAGGATGGGATGAGTGGAGAATGGCTGTGTATAGATGATACTGCGTTGCAAGGATGGGTGGTGGGGGATGCGGGGAGTAGGGAGTGGTTATGTGAGAATGATATTTTGATGCAGACTGAAGGGATTTCTCCCCATCTTCTCTTTTTCCACATGAGGGGATGGAGAGAGGGGTTCACCGATTAAGTGAAGCATCCTTTTTTTGGATGTACTGTGTCTCCCTGTATTACTTTTGACCCAGGGCAGTGGGCAGAATATAGGGATGACCCATCACCCACAAGGAGCTAGGATGAGAGGGAGGACAGGGTGGTGGATGGAAGTGAAATGGGTGGGAGTGAAATAGGTGGGAGTGGGTATGTGCCTTTTGACTTGGCTACCTGCCTTATATGGGAGAAAAACCCTTTGGTGATAGATAATTTCAATGCTGAATGTTGTCCAGAATGCAAGTTTACTGGTGTACTGTAGTTCTTTCTTGATATGGGAGCGCATATCCTGTGGAGTTTATGTTTGGAGGTATTGGTAGAGTATTGAGATTGGAGGTTTGTTTTGAAGAACTTGTTTAATTTGAATGTCTATTTGTATGGGTGTATTGTGAAGTACAGGTAGCAGCTTAATGTAAATGTTGGAGTAGTAGGCTGCTAGTTTATTTTCTATTTTTTTCTTCTTCCTTATATTATTATTATTTTTGTTAATACTTGTGGTACTTGAGAGATGTACTGAGATGAACATGTGGTATTTAAGGTTTTGGTGAAGAAATGTATATCAGTTATTTTTATGTGGTATTCTATGGGGATTTTTTTTTGTGTACAGGTGTACAATTGGGGTAGTCTTGGTGCACCATGTCATTACTCTTAAAGCTCCATTTTACATTATTTGTAAATTGTTTTTATTACCAACTATTGGAAACCATTCTGTGGAAGTGTAATTGTGGATGGTTCTTACTAACTGTTTGAAGAGGTAATAGTTTATTTCTGTTGTCCAAAGTCAGTGTTTGTGATGGATTTTACATTTATTTTCTAGTTGATTTTTACAGTCTGACCTTTCATAAAAGGACATGTGGCAAGAGTGGAAAACAGAAATAGGTTGAGTGGGTTGAAAGAGCATTAGAGGAAGACCAGAAATGAGATGGGAGAATGGATAAAACATATATTAATAATTATTAATGAATACAAAAGTGGCTTTCCATGACATGGATGATATGATGAAAAAAATTACAGAATGCCAGATAATATGGTGGTGTGGTTGCTACATAAAGTGATGAATATAAACAATAATGACAGAACACAAAGAGCAGCAACCAAATTAGTTCCCAGTTTTTGCAGAAAAAATACATACATATACCAAAGGCTTTTTCCCCCTTACAAGGGAGGTAGCCAAAAAGAAAAAGGCATAAAAACCATTCCCACCCATTCCATCCCTAAATACACTCTACTCCATTCCACCCTCTACCCTCAAATATGTAATAAAAATATAAAAGCACTGAACTTTCAACCAATGATGGAAAAAATATAATCAAGAGG
Organism: Oratosquilla oratoria; assembly: GCF_046742065.1. Taxonomy (NCBI): domain Eukaryota; kingdom Metazoa; phylum Arthropoda; class Malacostraca; order Stomatopoda; family Squillidae; genus Oratosquilla; species Oratosquilla oratoria. Next base: position 28,779,470 of record NC_134787.1, read on the forward strand.
TTGTGAGAATAAATTAGAGAGAACAAATTGAGGATGGAGAGAGAGAGAGAGAGAGAGAGAGAGAGAGAGAGAGAGAGAGAGAGAGAGAGAGAGAGAGAGAGAGAGAGAGAGAGAGAGAGAGAATTAGAGAGAAAGAGAATGAGAGAGAAAGAGAATGAGAGAGAGAGAGAGAGAGAGAGAGAGAGAGAGAGAGAGAGAGAGAGAGAGAGAGAGAGAGAGAGAGAGAGAGAGGAGAGAGAGAGAGAGGATGTCAAAACACACTTTTCCACATATATGCATCAACTTCTGAAATAGCTTAGAGGTTGGAATAAACATAAATAAATTCAAAACTAGTTATAATACATAGAGTCAGCATCCAAATTGATGGCATAGTATGTTTTTTGCTTCATGAAGCAGCATAGACTGACAGAAAAGATTAAGAAAAAATATCTATCACACTTATCTTACCTCTATTATTTTGTTGGGTAGCCCTTCCTCTTCAGGCAGCTCTGGAGACATTTGGGTACAAATGAGAGCCAGATTTTGGAGGAGGCATGGTTCTAGATTGCTCCAGATCTCCTGGAGGTGGAGGTGTCATGGTCCTCTAATTGGCACTTCATCAAGCTCCAGAGATTTTCTTTGGAGCTTAGACTGGGATTATTATCTGGCCAGTCCGTGATGGAGTCAATACTCACCCACTCAAACCATCCACAGATCAGTTTGGCAATGCTAGCCCTTGCACCATTCTACATAAATATTTCACTTTTTCCGGATGTGAAACAGTCCTGTAAGTGGTCAGCAAGAAGCTCAAGGAAATGTTCTTTCTTCACTGAGAGGTTCTTTAGTAACACCACTAAATCACCAGTGCTGTAATACCCAAATACCCCCAAGACCATGACACTGCCTGTGCTTTAAAGTCCTTTTAGTGTACTTCAGGAGGTAAGGATCTGAATCACAATGCAACCTGAGCTTCCTCCCTTAGTTGCTAGTCACTGTGATGGCGGGCTCATCACACCACAAAACTGTCTTCCATTCCTCTGGATCCCAGGCTTAAAATCTATGACAAAACAATAGCCTTTTCTTCTTTTGCAATGCTGTAGCACTGTATAGGGTGCAGAGGTGAAAAAAAAAAAAAACAGCTGCAGGGTCACAGAAAGCAGTGAACCACTTCAAAAGAAAAGGTAAGGGTGGTTTTGTATAACTTCTAAGAGAACCCTGAAGGTCCTGTAGCATCAGGTCGACAATGAGCCTTGCATCAATAAAGAAAAAAAAAGAAAGAAAGAAATCTAAGGAAACAACCCAATGCTCTTTCATAATATCTCAGTGCAGACTATACTGAAATGCCTCCATAACAACCTCAAAAAATATCATTTTAACAGCATTACAAAAGAAGGAAAGACTAGTTTTGTCATGAATATTTAACCTGTGTTCCACAGCAGTGGAAGACAGTTTTGTGGTCTGATGAGGCCACCTTCACAGTGAGTGACAACCAAGGGGAAAAGGTCTAGTTGTGTCCTGGCTCAGATTCTTATCTCCCAAAGTACACTAAAGGGACTTTAAAACACTCAGATAGTGTCATGGTCCAGGTGGCGTTTGGGTATCATAGCACTAGGGATTGAGTAGTGTTAACAAAGAACCTCACAGTGAACAAAGAACATATCTTGAGTTTCTTGCTTGCTGGCTGAGCATGTTAGGGCATCAATATTTGCAGTGAAGGTCAAGGTGATGGCAGTTCAAACCTTGCCACCAGCAAGTTGAACCAAGGGTATGGTTTATTAAATCCCACACTACAATGTCCTCTGTAAGGGGCATTGTCCTAGCCTCCTGATAGGGGGAGTTTGTGACATTAAACCACATCATCATTATCACCAAAGAATATCACCATGAACAAAGAACATTATCTTAAGCTTCTTGCTGATCACTTACAGGACTGTTTCATATCCTGAAAAAGTGAAATATTTATGTAGAACGGTACAATGGCTAACATTGCCAAACTGATCTGTGAATGGTTTGAGTGGGTGGATACTGACTGCATTGAGGACTGGCCAGATAATAATCCCAGTCTAAGCTCCACAGAAAATCTCTGGAGCCTGATGAAGTGCCAATTAGAGGGCCATGACACATCCACCTCCAGGATATCTGGAGCAATCTAGAACCATCCCTCCTCCAAAACCTGGCTCTATCTGTACCCAAATGTCACCAGAGCTGCTTGAAGAAGAATGGCTACCCAACAAAGAATTACCGTATTTTCCGGCTTATAATGCGCATCGGGTTATAATGCGCACCCATGCACTTCGTTATCTCGGTACACAGATAGCGCGCACCGACGTATAACGCGATGCCCGATTGCATTTGTCTATAACGCAGTTTTACCTCGGTATTTATATCATGTGAACGAGGTTACATGGAGAATTATTTTTCATTGGCTAGAGCCACCGCTGGGAAATCTGTTGATTTGTCACTAAATTAAGTGTCAGTTTAGGCATCAATCAGGACACAACTAAGAAAAAGTAGGAACTACATGTACCGGTATATGACTCATGTTGTGCGTTGGTCCCTTATTACTTTGTAGCTTAAATATTTTGTAGGAAATATGATCTAAAAAAAGTTTATTGAAAGTAAAATATACAGAAAAATTTCGGGATTTTTACAGAAAATTTTCATTTTATATCTTGAGGAAATAATTCGTCTTTACCATTTTTTATTTAATACTGAAACAAACTACAGACTGTTTCGTTTTAGCTTTGAACCTGCAATGACAGTGGTGAAATAGGACAGTCTCTCATCGAGGTGACGTTTAGTTAATATAACTCCCAAAAGAGGGTGTAGTCAGGTGTTTGACACGAGTTTATGAACGGCCGCAACGGAATTTGTACCATACCTAAAGTGAAGCAACAAAGCCAACATAAAAATTCAAACTAGGATGCTGTGAACATGGGCAAATATCATGAATATTGATCATGTTTCATGGTGTTTAGGCCTATTTAAACGTGAAAAATAAGATTCGATAGATACCTACTAATACCAAATATTTATATACGGTAGCCCATGTATTCTTTCGTGTCACCATGACTGTTCTTCTTGTTCTCACGGAACGTCATGGAGAAGTGTGCCGTCCCGACTTTGTGATGGCCAACATCGTCACGTTGTTGTGAAAAAATTACACATACAGCCGCAGAATTTTTATCGTAGGCCGTAGATAATGCACACCACCAGATAACGCGCATCCCCCATTTTTAGGCCCTTCCAACGGAAAAAAGTCGCACACTATACGCCGGAAGATACGGTAGAGATAAAATAAGTATGATATAAATATTTTTTCTTAATCTTTTCTGTCAGGCTACACTGTGCTGCAAAGAAAAAACATATGGCACCATCACTCTGGGCAATGACTGTACTTATACTGACTGTACATACATACATATACCAAAGGCTTTTTCCCTCTTACAAGGGAGGTAGCCAAAAAACAAAGGCATAAAAACCATTCCCATCCATTCCACCCCTAATACACTCCACTCCCCTCCACCCTCCCTCTTAAAAAGGCCCTTTCCCCTTATAAGAGACGACCAGCCAAGGTATGCACCCACCCTTCACCCAGCCCACACCCATTTGTCATCCTTTTTATCTTAGCTTCTTGTGGATTACAGGCCATCCCTGTCCCCGTTCCATTCCCTTGGTCACAAGCAATGCAGGAAGACACAGCACCTCCACAGCATGGCCCTAGAGCCAAAATTGGTTTATCTCAACAGCTTCATGACACGGCACCACTACAAGCTGGCACACCATATACCACTTCACTGGAGGCAACATGACCAAGGAAGAAACAGTGGCAGTTCATGTAGCTGAGGCATGTTTGCTGAGATTTTCATGAGGTAACATGAGGTAACAAGGTAAAGGGAGCAAACATCCCCCCTCATCCACTCAAGAATTTACTGAGCACCAATCTACCATCCACACTGGTCCTGGTGTGGTAGCATTTGCATTGTAGGACCACCTTCCAACCCCAAGGCCTAGGGGACAACCAGCCACAAAATACCCTTGCCAATGACTCTTACACAGGTGGCAATGATCCCTGGGAGCTGCTTCAGTTACCCAGGTGAGTACCAAACACTTTTTACAATAATGAACCTTCACATTTTTCTCCATTGAGGGGTGATTCTCTGGTGATCATTCCTCTTTTCCTACTATTAGCTAGAGATGCAGAAAGCAATTCTGGGCCCACCACAAAGTACACAAGTCCAACATGCTCCAAACCCATCACCTCAAGCTGACAGACAAAGGGTTCAATTCTTTGCAACTCGTACAAAACTGGGCCCCATCTCACTTGCACAACACTTGCTAACATAAAACAATACACAACACCTGGACCTCTTCTATTTGCCTAACCATACCTTCACTCCCACCATCCCATCCCTTGCCTGCATCCTTGCCCACACCCCCACCCTTGCCATCCCCCTTTCCTCCCACCCTCCCTTCCAACCACCTTTTCCTCCTGATCCTGATGCTAATCATCCCCCACCACTACCCCAACCCCTAGAGCAACCTAAAACATGTACAGAATACAACACCAACATAAGAACATAAGAATGAAGGAAACTGCAAGAGACCATAAGGCCTACACTAGGCAGCTCTGTATCCATCACCACCTGTTATCCCCATCCATAAAGTTGTCTAACCATTTCTTAAAACAACTGATAGTTTCAGCACTTACTACATGGTTACTAAGTTTATTCCATTTGTCAACCACCCTATTAGTACACCAATTCTTACCTATTTCCTTCTTAAATCTAAATTTGTCCAGTTTATACCCATTACTGCGAGTCCTGCCCTGTTGTTTTAATATGATGACCTTGTTTGCATCACCCTTGTTAAAGCCTTTGATCCACGTGAACACCTCTATTAGATCACCCCGCACTCTGCGTCTTTCCAGAGAGTGTAAGTTTAGGTGCCTAAGCCTCTCTTCATATGGCAAATTTCTGAGTCCATGTATCATTTTGGTCATTCTTCTCTGTACTGATTCTAGTGAATTGATGTCCATTCTGTAGGACGGAAACCAAAACTGTACCGCATAGTCAAGGATGGGTCTAACTATCGCTACATAGAGTCTAATAATTACCTCTGCACTTCTATTCATTACCGTCCTAGCAATGAAACCTAATGCTCTGTTAGCTTTATTCCTGGCGTTAATGCACTGTTTCCTGGTTTTAAGGTCCGGACTCACTAGAATTCCCAAGTCTCTCTTGCATTCAGTTTTCTCTAAAAGTGTGTTATCTAAGCTGTATCTATTTTTGGGGTTGTGTAGCCCTACGTTTAACATGCTACACTTGGAGATATTGAAGTTCATTTGCCATTTCACCAACCATGAGAACAATTTGTTAAGATCATCCTGCAGAATCTCTGCATCGTCTCCTGACCAAATTAGGCGTCCTATTTTAGTGTCGTCCGCAAACTTACTAACATCACTATTTATCCAGTCGTCTAAGTTGTTTATGTACATAATGAACAACAAGGGACCTAAAACCGAGCCATGGGGGACCCCACTAGTAACATTGCCCCACCTAGATTTTACTCCATTTATGGTGACCCGCTGTTTTCTGGTACTAATCCAAGCTCTAATCCATTCTAACACTTTTCCTCCTATGGCATGGGCTTTGATTTTATTTAGTGGTCTTTGGTGTGGCACCTTGTCAAATGCTTTGATAAAGTCAAGGTAAATAACATCGTAATTATCATTGTTATCTGACACCTCATATACTTTAGTGTAAAAGGATAGAAGACTTGGAAAACCCATGCTGTGAATCACGAATTAAATTATGTCTTTCAATGTGTTCTCTGAGTCTATTTACTATTATTGATTCAAGTATTTTTCCTATAACCGATGTCAAACTGATTGGCCTGTAGTTGCATATAGACAATCTATCTCCCTTCTTTAAAACAGGAACAATGTTTGCTTGCCTCCAAGCAGTAGGCACAAAACCAGTGTCTACTGATTTATTAAATATTTCAGTTAACTGGTTGCAGATTTCAAATTTACACTCCTTTAGCATTCTTGGAAAATTTCGTCTGGACCCGGGGATTTTGTAGCTTGACTACTTCTACTTTACTAATGCTGATATTAGATAGTCTACTTTCTTCACCCCCTCTGAAAATCGGATCGCAGTCTAACCTCTTTAACTTTATCTTTACTAACTTTATCTAACCTCTCATTAGTAAACACCGATAGAAAATAATTGTTAAACTCCTCACTCATTTTTTTTCTCCGATTCTCTCATGACATTTTCATTGCTTTTAATTGGTCCTATTCTTTCTTTATTTTTTGTTCTATAAAAATAAAGGAAACCCTTTGGGTTAGATCTTGCTTGACTGGCAACCTTAATTTCATAATTACGTTTTGCTGTACAGTATATCATATCTCTTTTTTATATACAAGCCCACCGGCTGCGCCGGCCAGGCTACGCCGGGGGGCTTGGCCTGCGGCGCTGCGCCTTCGGCGCGGGCGCTGCACGCCCCTTTTTAGGAAAATAAAATATCAAAATCATATTGATTTTTATTTCTTGTCAACATCTTGCTGTTCTCGCAAGTCATCTATATAGGCGATTTGTGCTGGTGTTAAATTTCCGTTCAAAACACCCTTTTTATATTTTTTTAATTTGTTTTTTCCTTTAAGTAATAACTTTTTTTTTTTTACTTGCTTTTCTTGTTTCTAAACTTTGCGAATTGTTAAAGCTTTTGCTTTGGCCTCTCTCCGTTCCTTTCTAGCCTCCTTCTTCATTCGTTCTTCTTCTTCCTCTTCGATTTCTTCTTCTTCGAGTTCTTCTTCTTCTTCGAGTTCTTCTTCTTCGAGTTCTTCTTCTTCTTCTTCGAGTTCTTCTTCTTCTTCTTCGAGTTCGAGTTCTTCTTCTTCTTCTTCTTCTTCTTCTTCCTCTTCTTTGAGTTCTTCTTCTTCCTCTTCTTTGAGTTCTTCTTCTTCTTCTTCTTCTTTGAGTTCTTCTTCTTCTTCGAGTTCTTCTTCGAGTTCTTCTTCGAGTTCTTCTTCTTCTTCTTCTTCTTCTTCGAGTTCTTCTTCTTCTTCTTCTTCTTCTTCTTCGAGTTCTTCTTCTTCTTCGAATTCTTCTTCGAGTACTTCTTCGAGTCCTTCGAGTTGCTGCTGTTGTTGTTGTTGTTGTTCTTCTTCTTCTTCTTCTTCTTCTTCTTCTTCTTCGAGTTCTTTTTCTTCGAGTTCTTTTTCTTCTTCTTCTTCTTCTTCTTCTTCTTCTTTTTCTTCTTCTTCTTCTTCGAGTTCTTCTTCTTCTTCTTCTTCGAGTTCTTCGAGTTCTTCTTCGAGTTCTTCGAGTTCTTCACGTTCTTCTTCTTCGAGTTCTTCTTCTTCTTCTTCGAGTTCTTCTTCGAGTTCTTCACGTTCTTCTTCGAGTTCTTCGAGTTCTTCTCTTTCGAGTTCTTCTTTTTCGAGTTCTTCGAGTTCTTCTCTTTTGAGTTCTTCGAGTTCTTCTTTTTCGATTTCTTCGCGTTCTTCTTCTTCTTCTTCTTCTTCTTCTTCTTCTTCTTCGAGTTCTTTTCTTTTTCTTCTTCTTCTTCTTCTTCTTCCTTGAGTTCTTCTTCTTCTTCTTCTTCTTCTTTGAGTTCTTCTTCTTCTTCTTCTTCTTCGCGTTCTTCTTCTTCTTCTTCTTCTTCTTCTTCTTCTTCTTCTTCTTCTTCTTCTTCTTCTTCGAGTTCTTTTCTTTTTCTTCTTCTTCTTCTTCTTCTTCTTCTTCTTCTTCTTCTTCGAGTTCGTTTCTTTTTCTTCTTCTTCTTCTTCTTCTTCTTCTTCTTCTTCTTCTTCTTCGAGTTCTTCTTCTTCTTCTTCGAGTTCCTCTTCGAGTTCTTCTTCGAGTTCTTGTTCGAGTTCTTCGAGTTCTTGTTCGAGTTCTTCGAGTTCTTCTTCGAGTTCTTCTTCGAGTTCTTCGAGTTCTTCGAGTTCTTCTTCGAGTTCTTCGAAGCACCACAATCACAAGAAAGTGTATGGACACACTTTTCTGCTACACTCAAATGCAGACTGAATTTCAAAAGAAAAACCGCCAGACCACCATGCTGGAGTTTTTCAATAAACCGCCTGTGCAACCAGTGACAGAAGAGGAAGAGGAAGTGGATGACCCTGAAGCTATAGGAGAGGAAGTGGAAGTGGAAGTGGATGTGCCAGAGGAGGTGGACAGCACAGACGAAGATGGCGAGTGACTGTGAGGGACTGTGAGAAGTGAGGGAGCATCGTGTTGAGTGTTAATGGGTGCTTTATTTACACTTTATTTACACATTAGTGTTACTTATAGGTTTAGAACGATACATTTTTAGAACATGTTCACTTTATTAGTCAAATAAATGTGTTTTTCGTTCAAAAAATGGACGTTTTTTGGGCCAAAACCCGCATCCCCCCTATTATCCATTGTTTCTTATGGGGAAAATATGTTTTTTTTTGTGCGATTTCAGTTTGTGCGAAGCCTGTAGGAACCCATATCTCGCACAAAACGAGAACTACCTGTACGTGTATTCTTTTTAACCAGCTTTGCCATTTCGCTATATCTTGATCAAAGGTGTTTCCCCATTTTTTATTTTTACTTTTTATTTTTGACGCAGCCCGAAGGGATTTCTCCCCGTCTTCTCCTTTTATGCATGGGGGGACGGAGAGGGGGGGTGTCGCCGATTTAATGAAGCGGCCTTGCTGTGGATGTGCTGTGTCTTGCGACACTGCTTCTGACCCAGGGCAGTGGACAAGGTGCAGGGATGACCCGTCATCCAGGAGGTGCTAAGATAAGAGGGAGGGTGGAGGGGAGTGGAGTGTATTCAGGGATGGAATGGGTGAGAATGATTTTATGCCTTTTCCTTTTTGGCTACCTCCCTTGTAAGGGGGAAAAAGCCTTGGTATATATGTACTTAAAGTCCTCTTTTCATTCCGATCTCATGTTTCAATCTGTCCGTCATCCATTTGGGAGTATTATTATTTTTCTGTATCGACTTTAGGGGGGTAAATGTATTTTGTGCATTAATAATTAAATCAGTTAAATTGCTATACTGTACATTTCATCCAAATCGCTGACCTGTCTGTTGAGCCCTAGCCCCAAAATAACCTGACCCAAGGTATGCATATTACCCTCCATGACCCGACCCCTGGTCATGACCTGACCCCTGGTCACGCACTGAGATTCGACAATGTCCGAAATGTTCGCATGACATTTCATATTCAATTTCAAATAGGTTTTTATTTTGTCAAAGTTTGCTCTCCTGAAGTCTGGTACTTGGACGTTATTCGTACTTTTTAATTCTTCCCAAATAATATTAAATCTTATTTCTTGATAATCGCTAGAGCCTAGACTATCTCCCACTTTTACGTTACTCATTAGGTGCTCATTATTAGTTAAAATTAAGTCCAGAGTATTTACTCCCCTCGTAGGATTGGTAATCACTTGTTTTAGGAAATTATCCTGCTCCACATCTAGGAATTTCTTTGTTTCCTGATCTCTTATTAAAGTTTCCCAGTCAATGTTTCTATAATTAAAATCTCCCATGATCACGTTTTTGTACTGGGACGCTCTGCGAATTTCATGAATCAAGGGATCAGTCTGCTCAATGCTGAGGTTAGGAGGTCTATACAAGACGCCAATAATAACTTTCTTATTCTTGCCTATAATCTCTACCCAAATGGATCCCGTACAGTCCTCTTCCTTAATCAAATTGTTGATAATACAGTTTATTGTATTTTAACGAAAAGTGCTACACCTCCCCCACTCCTGCCAACCCTATCCTTGTGAAAAACTTATATCCTTCTATTTCGATTTCCAGAAGGAAATGTTTATCAGCCATGTTGATCCAGGACTCAGTAATTGCTATAATATCGAAATTCTCTACGCCTGCTTTACCTCGCAGCAAATCAATTTTGTTAATTATGCTTCTGCTGTTTTTATAGTAAACTTTAAGTTTATCTTCCCTCCACCTGCTTTGATGATTCTTTTCACAGACCCTATGTTGTTTTTATTGCCTAAATTATATTCTGATACTTCCCCCCCTACTCCCATGTAATCTACCAGAAAAAACCCTGTAGGATGCCTACTTCTCACTCAAGGGATTCAGCAAGGAGCTGAAATCCTCTGGGTGACAAGTGCACCCCGTCCCTTGTATATAGATGACTCCTACCATAAAAGCGGTCCCAGTTGTCGACAAATGCCCATCCATTGGCCTTACAATGTTTTGCCAGCCTGCAATTCATTGCAATAGCCCTGGAATGCCACATGCCTCCAACCCTATGCCTCGGAAGGATTCCACATACAACAGGAACATCTCCCATTTCTAATCTTGTCTAGCGCATCCCGGAACTCCGCAAACAATTCCTCACTCCCCAACTTACCTATATCATTGCCCCCCGGCACTTAAGCAAACTACAGGGTCCTTACCTTCCCCTACTAAACACTCTTCAATCCTATCTCTAACATCTCCTATCCCCGCGCCGGGGAAACACACCTTCGTCCTATGTTTCCTATCTTTATCACAGAAAGCCCTAAGTACCTCACTTGACTGTCTCCTACAACCAAAATCTTACCTGTGGGCAGGGATCCAGCGTCTGCCCTTCCCTTCTTCTCTTGAATTTCATTTGTTTCTTCTTCTTGCAGATTCGCTAGTACAGTCGAACCTCAAAAGCCCAGACTAATTGGGGGGAAGGGTGGTTCGGTCATGCCAAACGTCCGGTCATCGAAAATATCGCCCTAACACCCGTAGATTTTCATAGCGGTATACGTATAGGTAATGTATGATATGGCATAGAAACATATAAGAATAATACTCTAACACTGTAATAATAACAATACTGTAATAATAATGCTATAATACTAATAATTCTATAATAATAACTGTAATACAGGCATGTAAATGTACTGTATATACAGTGTACTGTACTGTATTTTTTATTACGTACACTGTAAATATCGGAAGGTATGCACGCGGGACAGTGGTGGCGGCCAGGGTTGCTGCATTTTCTACACTGCCGTGTAGAATGGGAGTGTTGCCATACCGGGGCATACATTTTTCTCGGGCGTGTGCAGACTTTCATAGCAAGATATACTTGTCAAACTTTGACAAAATGGTGGTTCTAGTTTTTTTATTCTTGAATGTATATAAGGCCCCCATGCCCTAACATATTCAGTAAGATATAAGAATTATTCTTTTATATTATTATTGCTAAAAGAAAGCTGAAACTTTAGCGTAGAATTTTTTTCTACACGGTAAAAACGTATCTTTTGGGGTATGATATTCTATAAGTAACACAATTACCAATAAAAGTCATATTTTGATGTACCATTTATTAATTGATAACTAGTTCTATGATTTTTAAACAAAAGTTTGAGTTTTTAAATGTTTTTAACAGCCCGCTGATATGTAGAAAAAATTTCCTCATGTCCTTGTGCAGTTACCACATGCTGCTATTTTACTACATTTTGGTACAAAATTCTACGAAACGGCAACCCTGGTGGCGGCTTGACTGGGCCGGGTTTGAGTACACGTGTACAGCCGTTGCTGCCACCTACCGGACAAATAGGGAACTTTGCTTGAAAAGTCCACCCTTTGTTCATTTCGACCGGTCATACAAGGGTCCGGGCTTTCAAGGTTCGACTGTACTTGAAACGAGTTCTTGCAATCGAGTGGGGCTGGTGAGGACTTTTTTCCACTATTCCACATCTTATTTTTTGCCGTTTTCCATCCAAGCTCATAGCTAGTTTTGTCTTCCATATTTTGGGTCTTCGAGCGGAGAATTTGATTCTCCTCTTTAAGGCACTTTACAGCATCCTCCAAGGCTTCAATTCTACTAAGTAGAGATTGTACCTCATTGGCGCTGAACACAGTAACGCAACCACTCGCCATATCACTCATTGAAGGAGCTACCCGGATGACCTGACCTGAGTGACGACTACTGCTCAACTGAGCATAACATTGATGGCATCAACACAAAAAAAAATAAAAAAACATGAACTTGAACACTATCTCAAACACAACAAATATATTGCCATCATACAAGAAGCAAAACTATGACACTTTCAAAAAACACCTAAATTTCATCATTTCACCACCATCAGACAAGACCAGACTGTTGTCAATGGTGGTGGACTCATCACCCTCATCCACCAATCTATCTGCTTTGTGGACACAATTGCCACCACCAAAAATCTCCTCCCTACCACAGACACCACTGAAACCCAATCAATTCTAATACAATCAGGTAACAAATCCACAATTACAATAGTTAACATCTACATCCCCACTCAATCATCCCCCACAGTTCCAAACAGCTTTAGGCTTAACCTTAACCAATTTGCCTCCTTACCCTGGGTGGGTGATTTCAATGCCAAGTCATCACCCTGGTATGTCAACAACCCAGACACTGACATGGGTTTGATCTGCAGACACAACTTGATTCACTGACCACCATGAACAACCACAATCACACACGGTCCACCTTGCAGGACCATCACATGCATGTATTCATCATCGGTCCATCCTTCCATATAATTAACTAGGTATTTTTAAAACGCCAATGCCTCTACAATTCTTAAATATGAGTTTGCAACCTTTCCTCATATAAATTGGAACTAAGCATGATATCTTCTAAACTAACAAGTTTCATAAATTTTACTTACCTCTGGTTCTGGTCCCTTGCTGATGCCTTAAGTTGGTTCATGTCACCCATGTATTTGTCTCTCGTTGTTCGCATTGTGTCAATAGTAGCCTTTACATTTGTTACACCAACACGGGTTTCACTAATGTTTTGAGTCAGTTCTTTCAATTTCTCTTCCTGATGGTGATACAGAATTAAATTTAAGTCAAATTAATAGACAATAGCTAAAAATAGCAACAGATTACAACCAGAATATGTGATAATTGAACATTTTTTCTGCATGAGGGGATGGAGAGGGGTGGTCACTGATTAAATGAAGCAGCCTTGCTATGGATGTGCTGTGTTTTTCTACACTGCTTCTGACCCAGGGCAGTGGGCAAGATGCAGGGATGATCCGTCATCCAGGAGGTGCTAAGATAAGAGGGAAGGTAGAGGGGAGTGGAGTATGTTGGGGATAGAATGGGTGGGATTGGTTTTTATGCCTTTGTTTTTTGGCTACCTCCCTTGTAAGGGGGAAAAAAGCCTTTGATATATGTGTGTATGTATGGATTTTGATTGGCACTGTGGCTAACGCAATGTTATCAAATGAAATGGAAACTTTATTGTCATTGTCTTTCCCTCAAATTCCAAGTTATTCCTAACATCATAAAGTCATGTTATGAATATATATTTTCCATTAATAGATACATACATACATACATACAGACATACATATACCAAGGGCTTTTTCCCCCTTATAAAGGATTACAAAGGTGGAGCATGCTGACAGGGGACCTTTTGGTCCATAACTAAGTTGGATGCAAAAAAATATATAATAATGATAAATGAAAATAAATAAATAGAAATTATAATAATATAAATAACAATTTTCATTTATTTTCATTTATCATTATTAAATATATTTCTTTTTGCATCCAACCTAGTTATGGACCAAAAGGTCTCCTGTCAGCATGCTCCACCTTTGCAATCAAGGGAGGTGGCCAAAGTCAAAGGCATAAATCCTCTCCCACCCATTCCATCCCCACATACTCCACTCCCATTCACCACCACCCCTCCCTCCCTCTTTTCTTGGTTCCTCCCTGATGATGGGTCATTCCTGTATCTTGCCCACTGCCCTAGTTCAGAAGCAAAGCAGCAAACACAGCACATCCACAGCAAGGCCACTTCATTTAATTGGCAACCCCCTCTCTCCGTCCCCTCATGCAGAAAAAGATAAGATGGGGAGAAATCCCTTCAGGCTGCATCAAAATATCATTCACACATGCTCCCTTAATGCCCCCATCCCCCACCCACTCCCTTCCATGTATTATAGCATCATCCATACACAACCATTCTACACTCATCCCTATCTTCTGTCTTCTCCCGTCCTTCATCAACAGACATACCCCTTTTTCCCAATGCCCCTTTTACCCCATCCATCTCATCCTTGGTCACCTCCTCATGTTCACTCTCTCTACCTCTACATTCCACACCTCTTTTACTAATCTTTCTTCACTCATTCTTTCCATGTGTCCAAACCATCCCAATACTCTTTCATCAACCCAAATTCCAAACTCCCTTTCCACTCCTCACCTCCTCATTTCTCACTCTATCCAGCCTAGTAACCCTTATCATACTTCTCAGGTATTTCACCTCAAACACATTTAAAATCTTCCTCTTTTATGTTCCATGTTTCTGCCCCATACAGTGCTGTCAGCACAATCACAAGAGGGCATGGAAAGAAAATAAAAAAACATAGTTAAAGAAGAGATCTGAAGAAAAACAGTTTTCCACATAGAGCAGTGGACTCTTGGAACAAATCTTGGAACAAACTGGACGAAAAAATAGTGTGTGCAAAAACCATTCATGAATTTAAGAACACACTAGACACTGCAAGATACAAAGGCGGGACACCACGAGGGTAGCTCCCCTTCCTGTAAAATACAACTGGGTAAACTAGGTAAATACAATCTCCTCTAAGCACCCATTCCCAAATGTCTATTTCTCATTACACTTTTTAATCCACCAAGGCATTTACTTGCTTCTCTCAATCTACATTCCACCTCCACCTCCACTCCTTCCTTTCCTGCCACATTTGCACCCAAGTATTTAAGGTTATCCACTCCTTCCAGCCTCTCTCCCTTAATACTCACTTCCAATTTGCTGCCATCCTCTCCCCTTGCACATCTTATCACCTCACTTTTATCCACATTCATCTTCAACTTCCTTCTTTTGCACACCTTCCCAAACTCTGTCACTAATTTTCTTAATCCCTTCTCTGATCCTGCTATAAGTGCAGTGTCATCAGCAAATAACAACTGGCTCATCTCCCACTTTTCTCCATTTTCTTTAACCATCTCCAGTCCCAGCCCATTACCCTTGTATTTCCCTCTCACACCACCCCATCCATGTATAAATTGAACAGCCAGGGTGACATAACACATCCCTGAAGAAGTCCCACCTCTACCTCAAACCACTTACTCTCTCCATTTCCAATTTTAAAACAGGCTCTACTACTCTCATAAAAACTCTTGAATGCCCTTAACAGCTTTCCTTCTCTTCCTCTCTTAATTTCCTTTCAAAACATCTTTTTATTACTTTCAAAATTTTCTGTCATACTCCTCCCCGTTTTACATCTGCTTTCCTCTTTCCTTCCTTATCTTATGTTTTGTTTACATGTTTATAAATTTACATATATACAAATAATACAATTACATATATACATTCATGCATATATCAAAGGCTTTTCCCCCTTGCAAGGGAGGTAGAAGAGAGAAAAAAAAAAAGAAAAAAAATGTACATACATACATACATATACCAAAGGCTTTTTCCCCCTTACATGGGGGATAGCCAAAAAGAAAAAGAGGATAGAAACCACTCCCACCCATTCCATCCCTTACATATTCCACTCCCCTCCACCCTCCTCCCTCCCTTTCATCTTGACACCTCATAAGAACATAAGAATAAAGGAGACTGCAAGAGACCTCCTGGATGATCATCCCTGCATCCTGTCCAATGCCCTGGGTCAGAAGCAGTGCTACAAGACACAGCACTCCACAGCAAGGCTACTTCATTAGTTTGGCTACCCCCCTCTCCTTCCCCTCATGCAGAAAAGGAGACAGGGAGAAATCTCTTCGGGCTGCATCAAATTATTTCTCATACATACTTCCTCACCGCCAATCCCCCACCCACTCCCCCTCATGCATCACAGCATCATCCATACACAACCCTTTTCCATTCATCCCTATCTTCTGTCTTCTCCCATCCTTCCTCCACAGACATTCCTTTCTTTTGTAATGCCCCTTTTACCCCATCCATCCATCTCATCCTAGGATGCCCCCTCATATTCACTCCTTCCATCTCTGCCTTCCACACATCTTTTACTAATCTTTCTTCACTCATTCTTTCCATATGTCCAAACCATCCTAATATTCTTTCATCAACCCTATCTCCCAGCTCCTTTTCCACCCGTTCTCCTCCTCACCTCCTCATTTCTCACTCTATCTAGCCTAGTAACCCCTATCATACTTCTCAGATATTTCATCTCAAACACATTCAAACTCCTCTCTTCCTCTCTTATGTTCCATGTTTCTGCCCTATATAGTGCTGTTGGCACAATCACTCCTTCATATAACATCCTCTTAGCATCCATTCCCAAATGTCTATTTCTCATTACACTTTTTAATCCACCTAGGCATTTACTTGCTTCTCTCAATCTAAATTCTACCTCCATCCCCACTCCTCCCTTTCCTGCCACATTCGCACCCAAGTATCTAAAACAATCCACTTCCTCCAGTCTCTCTCCCTTAATGCTCACTTCCAGCCTGATGTCACTCTCTCCCCTTGTACATCTCATCACCTTACTTTTGCCAACATTTATCTTTAGCTTCCTTCTTTCACACACCTTCTCAAACTGTCACTAACTTCCTCAATCCCTCCTCTGATCCTGCTACAAGCGCAGTGTCATCAGCAAACAACAACTGGCTTTATTTCCCACTCCCACCCTTTCCATCCCCACATACTCCACTCCCATCCACCCCCTTCCTTCCCTTTTATCTTATAAATATATAAATAAACAAAATATCTAATTTTACCTTTGTTGACAGTTCGATGGTTAATGACTGGTTCTTTGCCTTAAGAGCCAAAAGGTTTTCTTGCTGCCTCTGTCTAACATTCATTAATTCCTGTAGACGTTGTTTTTCCCACTCCTGCTGTCTCTGCCTCTCTGCTTCCCTACATTATAGATACACATATTATAAAAAATTAGAAATTGATTCTGTTAAATGACTTTAAAGAGAATAAATAAATTAATCAAAGACAAACAATCAATCAATCCATTGCTCCTAGTTTTTCTTGCAGAAGATAACTGGGAACAGCCTCCAGGCATGCCCACAAATCATTTGGGGAAGATAAATCATGTTGTTGTCCAAGGACTGTTAGTATGAGGCATTGTAGTATGAGGTGTTCTATGTCCTCCATGCAGTGGTTTTATCTGGAGCAGACTGAGTGTGTGACTATTCTATCTTGGTACTGTTTTAATGTTGAATGATGTCGGGAGCACCTAGATTGTGCAAGTGTGGTTCTTATCAGGTATGGATATTGTTTTCCTCTGGGGCTTGTATCTAGGGATTGCTGTTGGAATATTGAGTTTTGTGGTCTGTCTTAGAGGGCTTGTTTAGTGATGAGTATGTCTTTTTGTGCTGCTGCTTTGCAGATAGGTTGTTATGAATGTTTGAGTATTATTGTGCTTGTGTAGTTTTTGTTGTATTTACCTAATTGTAGTATACAGGAAAGGAACAACACTCTTGGTTCATATCTCCTACTCTCCACTTTTTCATACCTAGACTTATGAAATATTTCTGTTAACTGGTTGCAGATTTCTCGGAAAACTTTCATCTGGACCCAGAGATTTTGTAGCTTTAAGCCTTTCAATCTGTTTGACTACTTCTACCTTACTAATGTTGATATTAGTCTACTGTCTTCATCCCAACTGAAAATCAGATTGCAGTCAAGTACCTTATCTAACCTCTCCTTAAAGACCAAGAGAAAATATTTGTTTAACACCTCACTCATTTTTCCTCCAATTCTATCATGACGTTTTATAGTTTTTAATTGGGCCTATCCTTTCATTATTTCTTGTTCTGTAGAGATGAAAGAAGCCCTTTGGGTTGGATCTTGCTTACCTGGCCACCTTAATTTTGCAGTTATATCTTAATGTGTGCATGTTCTTTTTAACCAGTTTTGCTATATTGATATATTTGGACCTGTGTGTTTCCCTGTTTCTTATACTGGTGTAAAGTCCTCTTTTCATTCTGATCTCATATTTCAGCCTGTCCATCATCCATTTGGGAGTATTACTATTCTTCCATATTGACTTGAAGGGAATAAATTTATTTTATGCATTTAGAATTAAAACTGTTATGTTACTGTGCATTTCATTTAAACCACTGTCTGGGCTGTTCACCTTGTGTTTGTAAGTGACCTGACCCAAGGTATGCATACCCTCCATGACCCAACACCTAACTACACTAATGACGTCCAGACTGACCATGTATTTTACCCCATCACAGTCCCACTGGGTCGGTCTCGTAAGAGACCAATTGTCTTAAATACTTTCTCATCTTATCAAAATTGGCTCTCCTGAAGTATGGTACTAAAATGTTATTCGTACTAGTTCATTCTTCCTGTATAATATAAAATCTCATTTTTTGATGATCACTAGAGCCTAGACTATCTCCCACTTTTACATTTCTCATTTGGTGCTCATTATTAGTTAAAAGTAAGTCCAGAGTATTCTTTCCCCTCATAGGATCGGTAATCATTTGCTTTAACCACTTCAGTACAATGACACCTACATAAGCATCATGAGGTGGGAGTACATGAGGATTCCAGCATCAGTGTCTTGATTATATATATATTTTTGTAGTTGTACATGAGTTACCCCCGGATTCTGTGAACTGATTTCATCACATTTTCTATGTTTATTATTACTCTGAGTAAAAGAGAATGAGTAATACAGCAATGACTTTACATTTTATAATGCGAGTAGTGTGATGCATCATACATATAGCAGCAGATATTGCACACGAGAATTTGACTCATATTGAAGTGGTTAAGAAATTATCCTGCACCACATCTAAGAAATTTTGCACTTCCTGATCTCCTACTAAATTTTTCCTTTCAATGTTTCTATAATTAAAATTTCCTTTGATCACAAAGTTTTTGTTCTGGGATGCCAAGCGAATTTCATGAATCAGGGGATCAGTCGGTTCAATGCTGAAGTTAGGAGGTCTATATAGGATGCCAATAATAAGTTTCTTATTCTTGCCTATAATCTCCACCCAAATTGATTCCGTACTATCCTGTTCTTTAATCAAATTGTTGATAATACAATTTATTATATTTCTAACAAAAAGTGCTATTCTTTCCCCACTCCTGCCAAACCCATCCTTGTGAAAAAAATTAAATCCTTCTATCTTGATTTCCAGGAGGAAATGTCTATCAGCCATACTGATAGGAAAAGCTACTGGAGGGCAGAGGTGGATAGAGTGAACTTCAGGGGAGAATCAAATATGAGATGGATAGATGGGGTGAAAGGGGCTTTGAGCAAGAGAGAAATGTCTGTTGATCAAGGAAGGGAGAAAGAAGGGGATAAGGGTGTGTGGAGAATGGTTATGTATGGATGAGATTTTGATTGCAGCCTGAAGGGATTTCTTCCCAGCTTCTCTATTTTCCACATGAGGAGATGGAGAGGTTTTTTTTTCCATGTAAGTAAAACAGCTTTGCATTAGATGTACTGTGTCTAGCTGTATTGCTTCCAACATAGACAGTGGACAGGAGTCAAGGATGACCCTTCATCCACAATGAGATAACATAGGAGGGAAACAAGGGTGGCAGATGAGAATGGAAAGGGTGGGAGTGGGTGAATGCCTTGACTTGGCTACCTCCCTTTTACAGGGGAAGAAGCCCTTGGTACATGTATATCTATATACCAAGGGCTTTTTCCCCCATACAAGAGAGAGAGCAAAGTCAAAATTCCTATACTCACTCCCTTCCACCATCATTTCCTCCCTCCCATCTTAGCTCCTCATGGATAATGGGTTATCCCTGTATCCTACCTATTACCCTGGGTCAGAAGCAATGCACCAAGACAGCACATCCACTGTGAGGTTGCTTCACACAATCAGTGACCCCCCTCTCCATCCCCTCGAGCAGAGAGAAGGCGGGGAGAAACCCCTTAACCCCTTCAACATGATGACATATACGTACATGTCATGAAGCATGAGTGGGTATATGAGGATGCCTGCATCGGCATCTTGATTATATTTATTTTGTAGTTGTATCTGAGTGACCCCTACATTCTGTGAACTGGCTTGATCATATTTTCTATGGCTATTAAGATTCGAAAAAGGTTGTAGAAGAGAAAAAGCAAGCTTTCACAGATTGGTTACAAAATAGGACGAGGGAGTCATATGAGAGGTACAAAGAAAAGAAAAGAGAAGTAAAGCAAAAGGTAAAGGTTGCAAAGAGGAGAGCAGATGTGAAATGGGGTAAGAGTTTGACAGAAAATTTTGAAAGTAATAAAAAGATGTTTTGCAAAGAAATTAAGAGAGGAAGAGGAGGCAAATCAAGTAGAGAAGAAAAGGTAAAAGGTGCAGATGGAGAGATGATAATGGAAGAGAAGGCAGTAAGGGGAAGATGGGCAGAATATTTTAGGGAGTTGCTAAATGTGAAGGAGGATAGGGAAGGAAAGATTGCTGCAGTGGGAAGTGCGAAGAAAATGAGAGTGATGAATGAGGAGAATGGAGGAGAAATAAGGAAGGATGAGGTGAAGGCAGTTGTTAAGATGATGAAAGCAGGTAAGGCACCTGGTCTGGATGGATGCCATGCAGAATGTCTGAAAAAGGGAGGTACAGTGATGGTGGACTGGTTGGTGAGGTTATTTAATGTTTGTTGGAGAGAGGGTAGAGTGCCGGAGGACTGGAGGAGTGCCTGTATAGTTCCTCTTTACAAGGGAAAAGGGGACAAGTGTGAATGTAGTAGTTTCAGAGGGATTAGCTTGTTGAGTGTAGTTGGGAAGGCTTATGGGAGGATCTTGGTTGAGAGGATTAGGAGAGGAACAGAAGGAGTAATTGGTGAGGAACAGTGTGGATTTAGGACAGGTAGAGGTTGTGTAGATCAGATCTTTGTGGTAAGACAGATATGTGAGAAAGCTATAGGAAAGGGGAAGGATGTTTTTTTTGGCTTTTATGGATCTGGAAAAGGCTTATGATAGGGTAGACAGGAAGGCACTGTGGGAGGTTATGCAGATATACGGGATAGGAGGAAAGCTTCTGGGAGCTGTCAAGAGTTTTTATGAGAATAGTAGAGCTTGTGTCAGGACTGGGAATGGAGAGAGTGAGTGGTTCAAGGTAAAGGTGGGACTTCGTCAAGGATGCGTTATGTTGCCCTGGCTGTTCAACTTATACATGGATGGGGTGGTGCGAGAGGTAAATGCAAGGGTAGTGGGTCAGGGATTGGAGATGGTTAAAGAAAATGGAGAAAAGTGGGAGGTGAGCCAGCTGTTAAACGTTTGAGGATGACACTGCGCTTGTGGCAGGATCAGAGGAGGGATTGAGGAAGTTGGTGGCAGAGTTTGGGAGAGTATGTGATAGAAAAAAGCTAAAGATAAATGTGGGTAAAAGTAAGGTGATGAGATGTACAAGGGGTGAAAGTGGTAGTAGACTGGAAGTGAGCATTAAGGGAGAGCGACTGGAGGAAGTGGATAGTTTTAGATACTTAGGTGCAAATGTGGCAGGGAAAGGTGGAGTGAAAGTGGAGGTAGAATGTAGATTGAGAGAAGCGAGTAAATGCCTTGGTGGATTAAAAAGTGTAATGAGGAATAGACATTTGGGAATGGATGCTAAGAGGAGACTGTATGAAGGAGTGATTATGCCAACAGCACTGTATGGGGCAGAAACATGGAACATAAGAGAAGAAGAGAGAAGGAGTTTGAATGTGTTTGAGATGAGGTGTCTGAGAAGTATGATGGGGGTTACTTGGCTAGATAGAGTGAGAAATGAGGTGAGGAGGAGAACAGGGGTGGAAAAGGAGCTGGGAGATAGGGTTGATGAAAGAATATTAGGATGGTTTGGACACATGGAAAGAATGAGTGAAGAAAGACTAGTAAAAGAGGTATGGAAGGCAGATGTGGGGGGAGTGAACATGAGGGGACGTCCTAGGATGAGGTGGATGGATGGGGTGAAGGGGGCTTTGGGGTAGAGGGGAATGTCTGTTGAGGAAGGACGGGAGAGGACAGAAGACAGGGGTGAATGGAGAATGGTTGTATATGGATGATGTTGTGATAGCATGAGGTGGAATGGGCGGGTGGATGGGGGGTGAGGTAGTATGTGTGAGCAAAATTTGACGCAGCTCAAAGGGATTTCTCCCCGTCCTCTCATTTTATGCAATGGGGGGACGGAGAGGGGGGGTCGCCGATTTAATGAAGCGACCTTGCTGTGGATGTGCTGTGTCTTGCGACACTGCTTCTGACCCAGGGCAGTGGACAAGGTGCAGGGATGACCCGTCATTCAGGAGGTGCTAAATTAAGAGGGAGGGTGGAGGGGTGTGGAGTGTATTCAGGGATGGAATGGGTGGGAATGATTTTATGCCTGTTTCTTTTTGGCTACCCCCCTTGTAAGGGGGAAAAAGCCTTGGTATATGTATATATGTATGTATGTATTAAGATTCAGAGTGAAAGATTGAGTAATACAGCTGTAACTTTATATATTATATCTCAAATATTGTGATGCATCATCAAATCATTGTACATCAGGCATCTGATGCTGCCTGTGAGAATTTAACTCATACTGAAGGGGTTAAGGCTGCGTCAAAATATCATTCACACATAACCAATCCCTACCCCCATCCCCCACCCTTCTTTGCATCATAGTATCATCTATACACAGCCATTCTCCACTCACCTCTATCTCCTACCTTCTTTTTCTGCATGAGGGGATGGAGGGGGGGGGGGATCACTGATTAAGATAAGTGGCTTTGCTGTGGATGTACTGTGTTTTGCTGCATTGCATTTGACCCAGGGCAGTTGGCAGATGCAGGGATGACCTGTCATCCATGAGGAGCTGGGATGGGAGGGGAGTGAAATGGGTGAGAATAGGTATGTGCCTCTGACTTAGCTACCTCCCTTAAAAGGAGGGAAAAGCTCTTGGTATATAGATGGATAAGCTTCTTCCCTTCTTCCATTTTCCCCAAGTCATGTCCCTCTCCTTTTTTGTAATATCACACTGTTTGTTGAACCAGTCCTATTTCTACTTCTTTCTTCTACTAGTCTTTGGCACATGATTGTTCATCCTCTGGAAGATTTCCCATTTCCTCCTTATTCCTGTAGTATTCCTGAATTCCTCCCAGTTTGCTTCTTTAAAGAATTTTTTTAAACCCTAACCAATCTGCTTTCCTAAAATTGAGTCTTCCACACCTGTATGATTTGTTCCCTGGCTCTATTTCCACATCTTCTAGTTGAAATTCAATTGCATTCTGTTCGTGGTGTTTGTGAGATGGACTGTGATGGATGTATGGTGTTTAGAGTTCTGCCATAGAATTGTGTTCTTGTCATTTTCATGTGGTGTTCAATCAGGAGGATTTTGGTCACTGGTAATTAAGGACATGAGACAAGCTACTCACTGCCTTGCTTGTTCTTTAAACTCCTCCTGTCTTTTGCGTTCTGCTTCCCTTTGGGCCTCCAACTCCTGTTGCCGCTGTAGTTCTCGTTCCAGCTCTTCTTGCCGTCGTCTTTCAGCCTCTAATCTTAACTTCTCACGTTTTGCCTCCTCT
The DNA here is from genome assembly GCF_046742065.1 of Oratosquilla oratoria. Classification (NCBI taxonomy): domain Eukaryota; kingdom Metazoa; phylum Arthropoda; class Malacostraca; order Stomatopoda; family Squillidae; genus Oratosquilla; species Oratosquilla oratoria. The sequence continues at coordinate 28,802,889 of NC_134787.1, forward strand.
TCTCGTTCCCTTGTAGAAAGGTGTGAAAATTAAATTGATTAAAGCCTTATCACTACCAAAAGTACAGTAAAACCTTTGACTACACACACACACAAAAAGAGAAACAAGAGGACACGCAAAGAAATTAAAGAAAGACAGTTACAGAAGAGACCTGAAAAAGAACAGTTTACTGCACAGAGTGATTGATGTCTGGAACGGGCTAAACAGTGAAACAGTAAATGCCAGAACTAAACACAAGTTCAAAACTAAACTGGACGTGGAGAGATATGAAAACGGGTCACAACAAGCATAGCTCCTGTCCCATAAAATACAACTAGGTAAATACACCTAAACAAGGTTTGGAAATGGAGTCAAAAAAGACCTAAACAAGCTTTGGAAATGGAGTCAGAAATGGAAAGTAGACCTCAACATTAAGAAATGTAGCATAATGGAGTTCGGAAAAAGTATATAAAAAAAAAAAAAAAAAAAAAAAAAGATCAGGACAATATACAATTGGAACTAAGACAGTAAAGAAATGGGATCTGAAAAAGATCAGGAAGTAATTATCTCAAATTACTTGTCCTCTGATAAACAAATAAACAAAACTGTCCAAGAATCCTACAACTTGCTAAAATCAATAAAGGTGGCTTTTACCTATCTAGATGAAGAAATGGTTAAAAAAATATTACATACATACATATACCAAGGCTTTTTCCCCCTTACAAGGGAGGTAGCCAAAAAGGAAAAGGCATAAAATCATTCCCACCCTTCCATCCCTGGATACATTCCACAACCCTCCACCTCCCTCTTATCTTAGCACCTCCTGAATGACGGGTCATCCCTGCACCTTGTCCACTGCCTTGGGTCAGAAGCAGTGTCGCAAGACACAGCACATCCACAGCAAGGCCACTTCATTAAATCAGCAACCCCCCCCTCTCCGTCCCCCCATGCATAAAAGGAGAAGACGGGGAGAAATCCCTTTGAGCTGCGTCAAATTTTGCTCACACATACTAACTTATCCCCCATCCCCCTGCCCATTCCACCTCATGCATCACAACATCATCCATATACAACCATTCTCCATTCACCCTTGTTTTCTGTCCTCTCCCGTCCTTCCTAAACAGACATTCCCCTCTACCCCAAAGCCTCCTTCACCCCATCCATCCACCTCATCCTAGGACGTCCCCTCATGTTCACTCCTTCCACATCTGCCTTCCATACCTCTTTTACTAGTCTTTCTTCACTTATTCTTTCCATGTGTCCAAACCATCCTAATACTCTTTCATCAACCCTATCTCCCAACTCCAGACCATCTAAACCATGAAATGAAAGTCCTCAAATAAATATATAACAAATAAAATATATAACACAGTCATACACAATAACACCAAAAGATGGCTGGCCAATTATCTGGCAGGTAGGAATGCTTATGTGTCATATAATGGCCAATCATCGCACATCAGAAACATTAAGAATGGAGTACCACAGGGCTCTGTTCTATCACCCACGCTCTTTAATCTATACATGCATGACTTACCCACACCAGACACCTCAGAAATACAAATCTCTTCCTACGCAGACAACATAACAATCACATGCACACATCGTAACACAGACAAAGCTGCAGAAATAATCCAGCCATACCTTCATACACTCAACACATGGTTCATCACAGACTCAAAATAGCTCCAACCAAATCTACAGCAACACTTCTCACCAACTGGACAAAAGAACACAAATACATACCTCATCTCTACATCAACAACACTCTAATATCACACACAAACACACCGAAAATTCTTGGTGTAACATACGATACATCCATGTCTTTCAAACAACACATCACAAACATAAAAAAACAAATGCACACCTAGACTTAACGCACTTAAGTCAATCACTGGAACAACATTTGGACAAAACAAAGAAACTAATACAACAATATACAATCAATGCATACACTCAGTGATGAATTATGAGAGTCCTGCATGGGCTCCTAATCTCAGTGAGACACACCACTACACCCTTTAAATCATACAAAACAAAGCCCTAAAAACAATTACAGGCTGCACAAATACAATACCTACAGACCATTTACACCATGAAACAAGTCCTCAAAGTCAAGGACCACCTCGACATGAGAGGCACACAAACATTTGCCGCAGCCACCACAAACACATCACACCCGCTACACTACATAGCAGAACACCCACACACACCAAGAAACATTAAATCAACACCCAAAGAACTGTATCACACACAGATACTCTCTTCTCTTCCTCCACAACCACCAAATACCAGCCTCTGGAAACATATTCATAATCATATCACTCACTGCTCCATTAACACACTGAAAGACAACACACTGCTGCATGCCAGACCCCCTGATATCCACCCTTCTGAATCCTCTCTCCCACGAAAGGACAGAGTCCACCTGGGCAGACTGCGGTGCGGCCACCACCCAGCACTTCTAAGCTACCAGAAAAGGCTGGATGACCGCACTGTGAACAGCTGCCCGGGATGTAACACTTCACCCCATACCATACACACATAATGGAAGACTGCATTATACACAATCATGCATGCAAACAACACAACATACACTCTACAAAGGATTTGTGGGAAAACCCAGTTTCCACTGTGGCATTCCTTGGGGAGACGGGACTGCTCGGACAGACAGTCTAGGGAACGACAACAACAACTCCCTTTCCACCCCTGTTCCCCTCCTCACCTCCTCATTTCTCACTCTATCTAGCCTAGTAATCCCAATCATACTTCTCAGACATCTCATCTCAAACACATTCAAACTCCTTCTCTCTTACTCTCTTATGTTCCATGTTTCTGCCCCATACAGTGCTGTTGGCACAATCACTCCTTCATTCAGTCTCCTCTTAGCATCCATTCCCAAATGTCTATTCCTCATTACACTTTTTAATCCACCAAGGCATTTACTCGCTTCTCTCAATCTATATTCTACATCCACCTCCACTCACACTAATAAGGCCTATACTGGAGTATGCTGCAACACTATGGTCACTCAGTACCCAAAAGAATATACAGAAAATTGAAAGAATCTAGAGAGTAACCACGAAAATGGCCCCTTCACTTTCAAACATGCCATATGAGGAGAGACTGGCTAAATTGAAATTACTAACTCTGGAACAAAGAAGAGGAAGAGTCAACCTACTGACCATCTACAGAATCATGAGAGGCACAGAAGTCCTTGATAGAGAGGACTTACTAAATTGGGGCAAGAAAAACACAAGAGGACATGAAAAAAAAAAATAAATAAATAAAAAAAAATAGGATAGTTTTCCACACATAGTGGTAGACTTCTGGAACAAACTGGACAAAACAATACACAAATCTAAGAGCAAACTAGACACTGCAAGATACAAAGATGGGACACTGCAAGCACAGCTCCCCTTCCCATAAGATACAACTAGATAAATACAACTAGGTAAATACACACACACATGCACACATATATACATATCCATATTTGGTAATTACTACCCTCGATTCTATTTACGGTAAGAAAAATTCACAGATACGGTATCCGCTTGTGTTCTGTTTACACTGTACCATAGCGCCACCATGCCGTGCGGCCACCACAACAATCAGTCTCTTCCCACATTTCCCTTTGAACACAAGTTAAATCCTTATGGTGTGTTTTTTGTGGATATCATTATCACGACCCACAGTGACGCACCAATAATGGTCACAAAACATTCTGCAGACACTGCTGGAGTTAAAAAGGCAAAGCAAAAGTGGAGTAGTCTAACATTGGAGGTAAAATTAGATATTTTGAAGAGGAAAGAGCAAGGAGAAGGTATGTCTGCCATAAGTCGAAACTTGGGCCTAGCCCAGTCGATAGTCTGGGCGGTGTTGAAGAATCGTGAGGCTATAAAAAAAAAGCTGGGGAGAATGCAACACATCTGCAGAGCAAATTGCTAACAAAACACCATAAGCCTCGGGAGGGACATCATCTGAATACGTGGTAAGTGAAAGGTAAATAAAAACATTTTCTCTTTATTTCTTTTGCACAGTACTTTACATTTTCTTATGTGACTATTTTCATGTATTTTCATGTCTGTAGGAGTGACTTTCAACGTGCTGGAACACATATACTATTATTACATGTTATAATGGGTTTGTTATACGGTAATTTCAATTTGCGGTAAGGTTTTCAGGAATGCATATGTACCATATAACAAGGACTTACTGTATACATATATATATGTACAGTAAATCCTCACTATATTGACTTAATTATGGGGAAAGCATGGTCAATGAAGCTGAAAGTTTGATGAATACTATGGTCGGACCACTCATATACAGAATGAAGTTCAGTATATGAGGGGAAAGCTTGGTATACCACTCACTGTCCCCATTACTGCATTTCCCATTCATATACTGAACTAGGTTTGGTATATGAAGGGTAAGTTTGGTATATCATTCATTGCCACGACCACCCACTAGTTTGCTCCCTTCCTCACTCATTCACTTACTCCCTTGCTGCTGCCATTGCTGAGCAAACGTTCCACACACTCTTTCATCTCTATGTGCATGATATACCCACACCCCAGAAATATAAATCTCTTCTAATGCAGATGACATAACAATTACATGAACACACTGTAACACATAGCTGCAGAAATACAACAACCATATCTTGATACATTCAATGTCTGGTTGACTACAAATAGATTCAAAATAGCCAGAATCAAATCCACAACTACACTTATCACCAAATGGACAGCAGAACACAAATACAAACCATGACTCATACCACACACACACTCACCCAAGATTCTTGGCATAATATATAATACATCCATGTCATTCAAACAACACATCACAAACAAAGACAAAATGCACACCTAGATTCAATAGGCTTAAATTACTTGCAGATACAACATTCGAACACAACAAAGAAACTTCCATTACAGTATACAAACAATATATATGCTCAGTATTGAATTATGTGACCTCTGCATGGGCCTCTAACCTCAATGAGACACACCACAACACCCTACAGACTATATGGAACAAAGGCCTAGAGATAATTACAGACTGCACAAATACAAAATCTACAGACCATCTAAACCATGAAATGAAAGTCCTCAAAACTGAAGATCACCTTGACAAGAAAAGTACACAAACATTTGCCACAGCCCCCAAAACCACAGCCTACCCACTACTCCACATGGCAGAACACCCACACGTGCCAAGAAACATCAAAACAACACCCAAATACCTATATCACACACAAATACTCTCTTCTTTTCCTCCACAGCCACCAGATACCCAACTCCAGAAGTATATTCATAATCATATCATTTACTGCTCCATCAATAGACTGAAAGACAACACACTACTACTTGTCAGACCCCATGATATCTGTCCCTCTGAATCCTATTTCTCTCGAGAGGATAGAGTTCACCTGGCCAGTCTGCAATATGGCCACCATCCAGCCCTTCTAAATTACCAAAAATGTATGAATAAAAGCATCACAGATAACTGTCCAGGACACAGGCAACAAATCAACACTGACAATAGTTAACATGTACATTCACCCCCAATCATCCCCCACAGTTCCAAACACCTTCAGGCCTCAATTTAGCCAACTAGCCTCAATCCCCAACCTGATCATGGGTGGTGACTTCAACGCCAAGTCGTCTGCCTGGTATGTCGACAACCCTGACACAGACAGAGGGCTTGATATACAGACTCAGTTTGACTCATTGACTATCATGAACAACACACATAATCATACACATATCCCACACCAAGCCCTCTACACTCCCTCCTCTCCTGATATCACCTTCTGCTCCGCCTGCCTAACCCCAACAACATCATGGAGAGTGGTCGGAACCCTTGGTTCTGACCACCTTCCAATCATCATCACCACCAAAACAAGATGCACCCCAGTTGGCCACAGACACACATACACCAATTACAAGAGAGCTAACTGGGAAGCTTTTACTGCAGAGACAGAACAACATTTTGAAACACTTAACAGTACACCAATCACAAACATAAACAATACTGTACACACTTTTAATACAATCATACAAAACGCAGACAAGAGATACATCCCTAGAGGCAACAGAAAATCACACAACACCATCTTCACACTAGAAATCCAAGGCCTCATCAGACAACGAGACACACTTAAACCCCTACACCTATCCCTCAAAACATAGCAGACCAAATACAAACACTAAACACTGTGATTGCCAATAAAATACACAAACAAAAAACACAAAATTGGCAAAACTTTATCAATACACTTGATCACAAAACAAACACCAACAAATTGTACAAAACACTCAACAGCATTACACTATTCAACAGTAACACAACACGCTCTCACACAGCAATAATCACAACAGACAATCTACCCTCAAACAGTCAGACAAAACACATAATACATAATCTCAAGCACTCATCCACCTGTCGTCCTGATAACATAAGTAACATCCACCTAAAACACATTGGACCACAAGGTATACATGCACTCACAAACATTGCAAACTACAGCTATTCACACAACACTATACCCAACATCTGGAAGCACGGTAAAATAATCACCATTCCAAAACCGAACAAAGACCCAACAATCCCAACATCGCACCGCCCAATCACACTTCTCTGCACCCCCTCTAAAGTCATTGAACGCCTAATACTTAAACTTGTCACACCACATATTCCCCTTGCTGACTCACAACACAGTTTTAGGCCACTACACTCCACAAACACTCTTCTGATAAACCTCACACAAAGAATTTTAGATGGCATCCATTCAGAGAGGCCCCACCACAGAACACTTCTTATAACATTAGACATTAGTAAAGTTTTTTATGCTATCCCCCGCCACAACCTAACAAATAAAATATATAACACAGACATGCACAATAACACCAAAAGATGGCTGGCCAATTATCTGGCAGGTAGGAATGCTTACGTGTCATATAATGGCCAATCATCGCACATCAGAAACATTAAGAATGGAGTACCACAGGGCTCTGTTCTATTACCCACGCTCTTTAATCTATACATGCATGACTTACCCACACCAGACACCTCAGAAATACAAATCTCTTCCTACGCAGACAACATAACAATCATATGCACACATCGTAACACAGACAAAGCTGCAGAAATAATCCAGCCATACCTTCATACACTCAACACATGGTTCATCACAAACAGGCTCAAAATAGCTCCAACCAAATCTACAGCAACACTTCTCACCAACTGGACAAAAGAACACAAATACATACCTCATCTCTACATCAACAACACTCTAATACCACACACAAACACACCAAAAATTCTTGGTGTAACATACGATACATCCATGTCTTTCAAACAACATCACAAACATAAAAAAACAAATGCACACCTAGACTTAACGCACTTAAGTCAATCACTGGAACAATATTTGGACAAAAAGAAACTAATACAACAATATACAAACAATGCATACGCTCAGTGATGAATTATGCAAGTCCTGCATGGGCTCCTAATCTCAGTGAGACACACCTCAACACCCTTCAAATCATACAAAACAAAGCCCTAAAAACAATTACAGGCTGCACAAATACAATACCTACAGACCATTTACACCATGAAACAGAAGTCCTCAAAGTCAAGGACCACCTCGACATGAGAGGCACACAAACACTTGCCACAGCCACAACAAATGCATCACACCCACACTACATAGCAGAACACCCACACACACCAAGAAACATTAAATCAACACCCAAAGAACTGTATCACACACAGATACTCTCTTCTCTTCCTCCACAACCACCAAATACCAGCCTCTGGAAACATATTCATAATCATATCACTCACTGCTCCATTAACACACTGAAAGACAACACACTGCTGCATGCCAGACCCCCTGATATCCACCCTTCTGAATCCTCTCTCCCACGAAAGGACAGAGTCCACTTGGCAAGACTGCGGTGAGGCCACCACCCAGCACTTCTAAGCTACCAGAAAAGGCTGGATGACCGCACTGTGAACAGCTGCCCGGGATGTAACACTTCACCCCATACCATACAACACATAATGGAAGACTGCATTATACACAATCATGCACGCAAACAATACAACATACACTCTATAAAGGATTTGTGGGAAAACCCAGTTTCCACTGTGGCATTCCTTGGGGGAGACGGGACTGCTCGGACAGACAGTCTAGGGAACGACAACAACAACAACTGTCCAGGATGTAACACTTTACCCCATACTATTCAACACATTATGGAGGATTGCATTGTACACAATTATGCAGACCAACAACAGAGCATATACTCTAACACATTTATGGGAAAACCCCATTCCAGTCAAGCCATTCCTCAGGGAGATGGGTTTGCTCAGCCTGACAGCCTAAGGAATGTCATCATCCCCCTTACAAGAGAGGTAGCCAAGTCAAAGGCATGCACCCACTTCCATTCCACTCCCATCCACCACTCTTCCTTCTCTATCATCTTAGCTCCTCTTGAATGAAAGGTCATCCATGATTCCTGCCCACCATTCAGGTCAGAAGCAATGAAGCACATCCACAGTAAGGCCACTTCACTTAACATCAAAGCCCCCTCTCAATTCCCACATGCAGAAAATGGAGAAGATGGGAAGAAATCCCTTTGGGGTGTATGAAAATATCATCCACACACAACCACTCCCCACTAACACCCCATCCACCACCCTCTCCCATCCTTGTACAACATAGAAAAGAGAGAAGATAGGGAGAGACCCTTCAGGCTGCATCAAAACATCATCCACACGCAGCCATTCTCCACTGACCATATTTCCTGCCTTCTCTCTTCCTTGCTCAAAACCCCTTTCACCCCATTCATCTATCTCATCTTTGGTCATACTCTTCAAGTTCACATCCACCTCTGCCTTCCACACCTCTTTTGCTAATCTTTCTTCTTTCATTCTTTCCATCTGTCCAAACCATCCCAATAATCTTTCATCAGCCCTATCTGCCAGGTCCATTTCAACCCCAACTCTCCTCCTCACCTCTTTTCTCACTATAGTATAAGCTCTTTTAACCGGCACGAGTGGGACCAAAGACGTGCCGGAAAGGGGAAATCCCGGTTACGAGAAGGAATATTAAAAAAATACATTTATTGCCTTTATTCATAGAGTACTTAAATAAAATTCATTCAATGGCTTCACTTTTGTTGTTTATTTATTTACCAGTATATTCATATATATTCATCTTTATTTATTTTCATGAAATCACGTATGACTCTTTGTTTAGAATGTTTGTCTCTCTGCATTAAAAATTTATTTTGAAGACAGTGAAGAGACATCACGTCGTGAGTCCCCATGTAGGTGCACTGCTCTGCAAACTTGATAAATGTTGCCAATCCTTTAGCGGCATCCTTCCACGTTACTCTTGGCTCTGGGTCATCTTCCTCTTCACTATCAGAGAGGGAAAGAAGATTAGAATGCATCCATGTAACATACGCTAAAAAATAGAGATGTGAATCTTTCTTTATCTTTGCCATGACAGCAAACGTTAATGAACGTACCTGTCTATGAATTCCTCAGCAAAAGGTTGATCTGCAGATTCTGACTCCCCTGACACATCAAGTTTGAGTATTCCATGGCGAATCTTGAATTTGTGTAGCCAACCTTCAGAGAACTGACACGTATCTTCAATCTCCATCTTCGTTTCAAAGTCCTTAGCTTTTTCTCGAAGAATCGGGCCCAATATTGCTGCTCCTTCTGACTGCTTCAGGCAGAACCACTCATACAGCACCTTGTCTAAAGTGTCCACACGTTTTTGTTGTAGGGTGCAGCGTTTCTCGGCAGCTTTGGGGGAGTCTGTTTCCTTGATGAAGTCCCATAACTTCTGGCTTTGGGCCTTGATGTCGTATATAGTCGACGAACCAATGTTAAACTCTTCCATTAGCAGCTTCCTGTTCTCTCCTTTATTAAGGCACTTGCAGATTTCCACCTTCTGCTGGAGAGTAAGCACCACACGCTTCCACTTGTTGACTACCTTTGGCATGATGAAATGGCTTGGAATGACTGCACTGTATGAACACATGTGCAAAACTGAGAGGAGTGGGTGTGGTGTGCAGCTGGGGGAGGCGGGTTAGCTCGCTCTCATCTCACCGGCGCTGCATGGGCGTGACTCATGTGCACGTGTTGCGAGGCTCGTTTGCGCATGCGTCGGTGCAGCGCTCGCCACCTTGCAGCAGCAAGTTCCTGGAAGTGCACGCCTTTGTTTGCTGTCGGTATGTGTTTGTGTGTTGAGAGAGTTGCTAATAGACAGTCGCACGCTTAACATCAGGCATCTTATTACAGTGGGCACTGGGCCTGACGGAGCAGCGGGATTTGTGGGAGATGGCGGGAAAGATGCGCACTACCTCTGGCGACGGCGGGAGTGGCACGGGAATTTAACATTTTATTTTTTCGAACTTTTACATTTTTATACAAAATTGTTATTTCCTCGTGAATAATATGCCAGTTATAAGAAGGAGCCAGATACAAGAATAATGGATAAAAGAGCTTTTACTGTATATCCAATCTTGTAACCCCTACCATACTTCTTACTTAGACACTTCATCTCACATCTAAAGTTCACCTTTCAGCCTCTCTTAAATTTCAAGTCTCTACCCCAGACAGTGTTGCAGACAATCAACCCTTTATATAATCTTCTCTTTGCATCCATTCCCAGATACCTACTTCTCATGACACTTTTCAATCCCCCACATTTAATTGCTTCTTTCAATCTACAATTTACCTCCACCTCCACCCCCACTCCTCCATTTCCTGCCACACATGACCCAAAAATACTTAAAACTGTCTACTTCTTCCAGCCTCTCTCCTTTAAGATTTAATTCCAATTCACTGTTATCCTCTCCTTTTGTACATCTCATCACTTTACTTTAACCAGATTTACATTCAAAGTCCTCCTGCTACATACCTTCCCAAACTCTGTCACTGACTTAATCCCTCCTCTATTACCCTGCCAAAAGTGCTGTGCTGTTTGTAAACAATGACTGGCTCACCTCCTACTTCTCTCCATTATCTTTAACCAACTCCAATCCCCTGCCCGTTACCCTCACATTTATTTCTTGTATCATCCATCCATGTACATATTGAACAGCCATGATACAGCCCCACCTCTTCCTGTCATTCTTCCTTATGATACCTCTACATAGTATATTAATGCTTCCAACCACTCAGTGTCAACCACTCAGGTCTGCACCTCCTAATAAAGATGAGAAGAGTGACCAGTTTTGAAAATGCATAGCTTTGCTGTCCATCTTGCAAGAACACCATATGAAGGTGCCCATCATTGATCCCTAATTCATAATAACTCAAAATATACCTACAAAATATATCAAGACCATTCTAGGTAATGATGCTCAAGTAAATGTTCTACTAGTAAAAACATCCAGTGCTTACTTTCTGAGCCTCTCTTCTGTTTCTCGACGTTGTGCATCAAGTAAAGCTTTTCTCCGCCGTTCTAACTCAGCCTGACCTTTCTCAAAGTTTTCTCTACGACGATCTTCAAAAGATGCTGCAAAATATTCAAGATATAACCTATATACATATGGAAAACTACATGTATAGCTCCATTACAAAGGATTAGGAGACACATATGAATAGGGATCAGTCTGTTGTAGTTGGTATAGCATATGGGTAGGTGTCCATTTAGATGAGTAAAAAAAGAACAGGAGTGATTGGGGAAGAACAATAAGGGTTTACAAAAGGAAAAGGGTCCATAAACCAATTTTTCATAGGAAGATATGTAAGAAGTTTTTGACAAAAGGAAAAGATGTCTTCTAGGCATGGATTTGGAGATGTATGAGAAAGTTGAGAAAAAAGGCATTATGGGAAGTGTTTTGGATCTATGGGATAAGGAACTCTATGACTAGCTTGAAACTTCTTTTGTTGAAGTGATTTTAATAATACAGTACTCCCTCATTATTGACAGTTTTATTATCACTGATTTTCATTTTCAATGGGAATATTCTATGGACTAATTATTTAGTATTTCTAAGGTAGGTAAAGACCAATTTCCTCTACTGTACCGTATGTTTGTATCACATGTGCCTGAGCTTGCCTAGTTTGCATTCTTGCCACTACAGTAAATGTGATTTAACGTGGGCCCTTTTGCATGGCCTGGGAAAACCCCCATTGTTGATACATATACTGATGACCTACGCATGGCAACCTGTCCTACTGTTATTCAATATGTTATCTATTTATTGAATATATATATATATATATATATATATATATATATATATATATATATATATATATATATATATATATACATATATATATATATATATATCTATACACATACATGCATACACATTCATAACACAAATGTATGGTATTTGGAATGGTTTGGGTTTGATGGAAAGACAACGGTATTAAAATTTCCATTTTGTCTGGGAATGTGGTTTGTGCAACATTGCCAAGCGAAATGGAAACTTTACTGTCAATGTCTTTCCCTCAAATCCCAAGCCATTCACAATACCATACAGTCATGTTATCAATATATATATATATATATATATATATATATATATATATATATATATATATATATATATATACACACACACACACACACACACACACACATGGATAAGTAACCACTGGGAAAAGTAAACTAATGAAGCAGAGCGCTTTCATATAATTACATCTTCAGTGATAATACAAAGAAGGAATTATAAAATGAAGAAACAAGGTACAGAATATATGACTGAGTGAGACATGGTGAAGAGGGAACTAAGGAAGGGAGTGGTTACTTACTCATTTGTGAACGCACATTACTAGTGTTTTTATTGCATATACACATATATATATGTATATACATGTATATATTTCATAAATAGACAATGTACAGAATAACAGTGAGACAGATTGTCATGTGCAGATCATCGTTAGATGTGTCAACAAAGGGAGTTTTCCTGGGTTTCCCCATGCCATGCCAAAAGTCTCACATTAGATCACAATAGCATCAGTAACCTTCCTCTAATGTTCATCTATTTCAGTCTTTTAACTCCTTTTTACTGGGATATCTATTGTTATGGCTCCCATCCAACTGGTCAGGGATCTCAGACAAGAAATAAACCTCATTCATCACAATTCATCATTTATCATCATTCATTACTATCTTTTATTATTATTCTTCATTTGCTGGCCTGCCAACGATTGAGGACAATAATAATACAGTATACTGCACTATCAGGATACTATACTGTACATACAGAATAAATGGTAGCCTATTAAGTTGGACTAGTAATTGGCTGAATGATCGAAAACAGAGTTTACCCTTTTTTCTAGTGTCCTATGAGTAGTTGGAGTTTATTTCTATCATTTTTTTTCTCCCAAAATGTCCCCCATTTGTGCCTGAGAAAATGATACATGCTCTACACAAACTAGTACTAATTTATTACTTACTATCAAGTGGGCCACTAGCCACACCACCTGGAATGCCATCTGTGCCTGGGGTGCCTGCTGAACCTGTAGACTGAACACTGGAAGTGCGTTGCCGGCGGAGTGCTGGAGGAATCAGTTCAGAGGGCAAAACGGTGGGCACTTTGTTTCCAGCCTTGGTCTGCTCACATAGGTACATTGCCAACACAAATTCTTCACAAGTGAGCCGGCCATCATTATCTATATCAGACAGGGCCCTGAAAGAAGGTGGAAAACAAAGTTAAACACAGTCTAACAAAACAGACTATCACTTATGATACATACATACATACATACATACATATACCAAGGCTTTTTCCCCCTTACAAGGGGGGTAGCCAAAAAGAAAAAGGCACAAAATCAATCCCACCCATTCCACCCCTGAATACACTCCACACCCCTCCACCCTCCCTCTTATCTTAGCACCTCCTGAATGACGGGTCATCCCTGCACCTTGTCCACTGCCCTGGGTCAGAAGCAGTGTCACAAGACACAGCACATCCACAGCAAGGCCGCTTCATTAAATCGGCGACCCCCCCTCTCCGTCCCCCCATTACATAAAATGAGAGGACGGGGAGAAATCCCTTCGGGCTGCGTCAAATTTTGCTCACACATACTACCTCACCCCCCATCCACCCGCCCATTCCACCTCATGCTATCACAACATCATCCATATACAACCATTCTCCATTCACCCCTGTCTTCTGTCCTCTCCCGTCCTTCCTCAACAGACATTCCCCTCTTCCCCAAAGCCCCCTTCACCCCATCCATCCACCTCATCCTAGGACGTCCCCTCATGTTCACTCCCTCCACATCTGCCTTCCACACCTCTTTTACTAGTCTTTCTTCACTCATTCTTTCCATGTGTCCAAACCATCCTAATATTCTTTCATCAACCCTATCTCCCAGCTCCTTTTCCACCCCTGTTCTCCTCCTCACCTCCTCATTTCTCACTCTATCTAGCCTAGTAACTCCCATCATACTTCTCAGACACCTCATCTCAAATACATTCAAACTCCTTCTCTCTTCTTCTCTTATGTTCCATGTTTCTGCCCCATACAGTGCTGTTGGCATAATCACTCCTTCATAGTCTCCTCTTAGCATCCATTCCCAAATGTCTATTCCTCATTACACTCTTTAATCCATACTGCTAGTGTGATAAGCCTGCAGAAGACAGCACCACCATTTGGGAATGGACAGAGAACTACTGGAGGAACTAGACTCCCCAACAAGGACTTTCATGCCACCTGGATGCAGGGCATTACCATACCCTAACTCCACAATGAGGTGCAACCCCGAGACATTGGTAAAGTCTCATTTAAGGCCCAGAATTTTTTTTTCTTCTCATTTTCTATCAACCTACCTTCCCCTTTTTTGTTTCTTTTATTTTTTCACTTGAGGATATTAGTACACCAACACCTGCTCCTCCACACCTTCTAGCCCAAGACAAAGAAACTAACCTTGTACCATACATATGTCCTACATGCACTATCTATCTGTATATCAAAGACTTTTTCCCCCTTATACCGGAGGTAAAAGTCAAAAGGTACATACTCACTCCCATCCACCACCCTTTCCTCCCATCTTATCCCTGGCTCCCCACCCACTGTCCTGAGTCAGAGGTATCCACAGTAAGTTCACTTCACTTAATCAGAGACAATCCCCCCTCTGACCCATCACACAGAAAATAGAGAAGATGTAGGGAAATTCCTTTGGGCTGTGTCAAAATATCATTCACACATTTATCAAACCTTGATGTCAGGAAATCACATGGTCTGCATGGAATTGCAAATTGGATTCTAAAAGAATGCAAAGAAGAACTAACGGACAAAATACATAAGTTGCTCACTTAAAGAAGGAAAAATACCAAAAGACTGGAAAAGTGCTAACATTGTACCAATATATAAAGGCGGAAACAAGGAAGAACCAACTAACTATAGGCCAGTCTCACTAACAAGCACTATAGCCAAAATTTGTGAGAAAATCATCAAGAATACATGGGTAAAACACCTGGAAGACAACAATATAATAAACCCAAGACAATTTGGGTTCAGACAAGGAAGATCATGTACCACAATCTTAATATGTTTCTACTCAACATTAATAGATATAGTGCAAGGAATGGATGGGCTGATTGTGCCTTCCTGGACTTACAAAAAGCTTTTGACAAACTACCACACAGAAAATTATTGAATAAACTGGAACATATAGGAGGGATACAAGGGAACCTACTAAAATGGATGGAGGACTTCCTGATTGGGAGAAAGATGAGAGTAGTGCTCAGAGAAAAATATTCAGGTTGGAAAGAGGTGATCAGTGGAGTACCGCAAGGATCTGTATTGGCTCCAATAATGTTTGCTATTTATGTGAATGATATGGATGATGATGTGAAATGTTACACGAGTTTCTTTGCAGACAATGCCAAACTGTTAAGGAAAGTAAAAACTGAAAAGGATTGTGAATCACTGTAGGAAGAACTGAATAAGGTATGGAACTGGAGTCAGAAATGGGAAGTGGACTTCAATATTAACAAGTGTAGCATAATGGAGTTTGGAAAAAGCAAAAATAGAATATCAGGACAATATAAAATTGGAACCAAGGGGGTAAAGAAGGAGAGATCTGAAAAAGATTTGGGTGTAATTATCTTAAACAACTTGTCCTATGATAAACAGATAAACAAAGTTGTCAGAGAATCCTACAACTTGCTAAGGTCAAGAAAAGTGGCATTTACATATTTGGATGAAAAAAATTATTAAAAAAATATTGGTCACACGGATAAGGCCTAGACTAGAATATGCGGTGACATTGTGGTCACCCAATACCAAAAATAATATTAAGAAAATAGAAAGAATCCAGAGAGCAGCCACAAAAATGGCACCTGCACTTGCAAACTTGTCATATGAGGAGAGATTGGCTAAACTGGAGTTATCGACTCTGGAGCAAAGAAGAGAGGTGACCTACTGACCATCTACAGAATCATGAAGGGCACAGAAATACTTGATAGAGAGGACTTGTTAAACTGGGACAAGAGAAGCACAAGAGGACATGGAAAGAAAATAAAAAAACATAGCTACAGAAGAGATTTGAAGAAAAACAGTTTTCCACATAGAGTGGTGGACACTTGGAACAAACTGGACAATGATATAGTGTGCGCAAAAACCATTCATGAGTTTAAGAGCAAACTAGACAATGCGAGATACAAAGGCAGGACACCACGAGCATAGCTCCCCTTACCACATAATACAACTAGGTAAAACTAGGTAAATACATAACCCCTCCATATTCCTCACCATCTCCCAACCTCTCCCTTCCCTGCATCACAGTATCATCTATATACAGCCATTTTCCACTCACCACTATCTCCTGCCTTCTTCCTTCCTTGCTCAACAGACATTCTCCTCTAGTTCAATGCCCCTTTCACCCCTTCCATCCATTTCATCCTTGATCATCCCCTCAAGTTCACTCCATCTGTCAACATTGGGTTATAGGTAGGAGTTTCCAAGCCAAGCCACACTGTTGCTCATGTTGTGGTTATTACACACAGGTGTTTCTTCACACCAACCCAGAAACCACATTAAGTGTGCTAATGGTCGAGAGCTAGGCCTAAGTGCCAGGGCCACTAGAAATCAGGCAAACATGGCTGCAGGAGGGGGAATTTAGGCAATACCTAAAGGAGGAAAGGAGTCATGAGAATAGTAGCAGGAGAGGAAGTGATGAAGAAGGAGAAAGAAAAGAAAAATAAAGGAAAAGACAAAAAAAGCTGAGACACAACAAATGGCAACCTTTCCTTTCCGAGACCATATTTATGAGGCTCAGACATGTACATGGGCACTGCTAGCAAGACCACCAGTGAGCAAAAAACCCCAGTAAGTCCATTGTCCCCTTTTCGTTGAAAAGCATTTTCCCTACAACAGAACATAAGAAATAAACAGGGAACCAATATCTTGTGTGTATGCTACCTCCTTCTAAGAACACACCAACCTCACGCTACCACACATCCACTTCTACATTCTACTCCTCTTTTACTGATCTTTCTTCACTTATTCTTTCCATGTGTCCAAGCCATCCCAATACTCTTTCATAAGCCCTATCTATCATCTACTTTTCCACCCCCACACTCCTCAACTCTTCATTTCTCACTCTATTCAACCTTGCAACCCCTAATATATTTCTCAAGACATTTAATCTACAATACATTTAAACTTCTCCACTCTTCCCCTATTAAATTCTAAGTCTCTGCCCCATATAGTGTCATCTGCACAATCACCCCTCCAAGAGAACTGAAGAAAAACAGTTTTCCTCATAGAGTTTTGGACACTTGGAACAAACTGGACAATGAAATAGTATGCGCAAAAACCATTCATGAGTTTAAAAACAAACTAGACACTGCAAGATACAAAGGCGGGACAACACGAGCATAGCTCCCCTTCCCGCAAAATACAACTAGGTAAATACAACTAGGTAAATATAACCTCCTCTTTGCATCCATTCCCAGATACCTATTTCTCACGACACTTTTTAATCCCCCAAGGCATTTACTTGCTTTTCTCAATTTACAATTTACCTCTACTTTCACTAATAAATTTCCTGCCATATGTGACACCAATACAGTGGAACCTCGCTATTCGTACACAATCCATTCCAGGAGGCGGTTCGAATGGCGATTTGTACAAATGGCAAATCATTTTTCCCATAAGATACAATGTAAATTGGATTAATTCATTCCAGACCCACAGATGATTGCTTATTTAAACCTTTGTAATAATAATTTAAGCATAAAATACATAAAAATTATGAAAAACAATAGATATACAGTACTGCACTTTACCTGTACTGAGGTGAGCTGATGGCATAAGTGGAGGGAGGAGAGGAGGAGGAGGAGGGATGTTGATATTACTGTTTGGAAGGGGAGTCACCTTCCATATAAACATCAGGTAACATCCCTTCAGGTGTTTTCTCTCTTTCTGATGTTCTTTCTTTTTTCTGTCTTTTTGCACTAGAAGAATCTTGGGATTCTTTCTTTAAAAACCTGTCCAATGTTGTCTGCCTTTGACAATTTTTCATTTTTTTTCTAAAATGGTCAATAAATTTGACATTGAACAAATTGATGCTCCTGTTGACCACAGCAGTGTTAGGATGCCATTTTTCCACCACTCTGTGTTTTCTCCCAGTGATAACACAGTTCTTTAATTTCTGCATTGGAAATGCTTCCCTTACTACTTTCCTCTTCCTCTGAAGAAAGTTTTTCAACCACTTCTTGCTGCTCCCTGTGCAGTTCTTGGAGTTCTTCAGTTGTCAGCTCATTTCTGAGGTTTTCGACCAACTCCTCCACATCATCACTCTCTACATCCAAACACATGGACTTCCCCAGGGACACAATATCATCCACTACTACTGGCTCCGTGTCAAAGTCTTCAAAGTCTATAGCTGCCACACAGTCTTGCCACAGATTCTTCCAGGCAGAGTTCAGTGTCCTGAAAGAAACTTCCCCTCAGGCTTTGTCTATTATCCTCAAGCAATGAAGGATATTGAAATGGTTCTTCCAAAAGTCCCTGAGGGTTAGTTCTGTGTCAGAGATCACTTCAAAGCACCTTTGAAAAATTGCTTTTGTGTAAAGCTTTTTGAAGTTTGAAATGATCTGCTGATCCATGGGCTGGATTAGAGTGATATTAGGGGGGCAAAAACCTCACTTGGATGAAGCTGTATTCACCCACCAGATCTTCCTCCAAGCCTGGAGGGTGAGCAGGAGAGTTGTCCATTACCAGAAGGGTCTTGAGTGGTAAATTTTTCTGATCTAGATATTTTTTCACACTCAGGGCAAACACTTCATACATTCACTCGGTGAAGAACTGCCTTGTTACCCAAGCCTTACTATTAGCCCTCCACATTACACTGAGTTTACTTTTTATAACATTATTTTTCTTGAACACTCTTGGGTTTTATGAGTGGTAGACAAGCAAAGGTCTAATTTTGAGGTCCCCATTAACATTAGCACACAACTAGAGTGTAAGCCTATCTTTCATAGGCTTGTGTCCTGGCAATGATTTCTCCTCTTTTGTGATGTAGGTCCTCTTAGGCATCTTCTTCCAGAAGAGGCCAGTTTTGTCACAATTAAAAACTTGGTGAGGAGTAAATCCCTCACTCTCTACAAGATTTTTCAATTCCCCAACAAACTTTTCAGCAGCATCTTTGTTTGCACTGGCAGCCTCCCCACACCTAACAACACTGTGAATGCCACTTCGCTTCTTAAATCGATCAAACCACCCCCTACTTGCTTTAAATTCATCACTTTGCACACTGGTTCCAGGGCTGTCTCGCTTAACCCCTTCCATACGGTGCCGCACACGTAGGCGTCATGGACTTAGATCTCAGTGACAGCAGCCAATGCCAGCCGTACGACGTGTCGTAATAATACTCACATCATAAAATATAGTCACCGCTTATATCGACCGTTCTCTCTTCACCCGTGAATTTTGATAACCATAGAAAATGCGATTACAAAAGAATTAGAAAGAATGTCATTATGGAGGGGCGACTACAATAAATATAATCAACACGCCGATATGGCAGCCTCGCGAATACACTCGCTCCCCATGACGCCTACGTGTGCGGCACCGTATGGAAGGGGTTAAGGTCATCATGCAACCGCTTTGCTTTTTCACAAATTATTGTTTCAGAAATGCTGTCACCAGCAAGTTGTTTTTCGTTAATCCTAACAAAACATTTTCCACTTGCTTAATTATAGGTGACCCATTCACACCAAGAACAGTCACTCCTTTTGCCACATTAGCCTCTTTTATTATGTCTTTATTTTTCAGTATAGACGATATGGTTGATTTCACCATGTCATACTGAGTTGCCAGGTCAGAGATATCAGTTCCGCTTTCAAACTTCGCAACAAGTTCTTTTTTCAACTAAATTGTCATTCTCACTGCTTTCCTTTTAGGCTTGGTTGAATCACTAATCTTTTTTGGACCCATGGCTGCACTATTTTTAATAAAAATAACAAAAAATAGCAATAAAGTAGCACAAAGTTTCACGAAGCTTACGTGGATGATGCGTAGCGTATGGAAGCTAGCACGAGACTGGGCTGAAGCGACTGTGTGGCGTGGCCAGTAACAAGGTGACGCTGTCCAATTGCGGGGCAAGCGTACAAATGACAAGTTGAATTTTACCTTGAACAAGTTGGACAAATAACGAGTTGTACAAGTAGAGAGGCGGACGAATGGCAGGGTTCCACTGTACCTAAAATTATCCACTTCCTCCAGCCTCTCTCCTTCAAGAATTACTTCCAACTCTCTGCCATCCTCTCCCCTTGTACATAGCATCACCTTACTTTTATCCACATTCACCTTCAACTTTCTATTGCATACCTTCCCAAATTCTGTCATTAACTCCCTTAATCCCTCCTATGACCCTGCCACAAGTACAGTGTCTTCTGCAAATAACAACTGGCTCAACTCCCACTTTTCTCCATTTTCTTAAATTATCTCCAATTCCCTGCACATTACCCTATCATTTACCTCCTGCTCCACCCCATCCATGTATACATTGAACAGCCATGGCAACATGACACATACCTGATGCAGTCCCACCTTTACCTCTCCATTTCCAATTCTAACACAGGCTCTACTACTCTTGTAAACTCTTGACTGCCCTTAAGGGGGTACGTGACACCTGGAGGTCATTTTCTAAAATATTTAGAGTAAAGAGCTGAAACTTCTCAGGTAAATAGGTATCCATATTGCCTACATTTTAGGTGAAGCAGAATGATGTATGTACACATGTACACATGTACGTATACCAGTAGCGACATTTAAAAGTGCACAGCACCATAATACGTGGACCAATTTGTTTTATATTTTGGCTATGATTAGTCAGTAGGCACACCTAGGGCCGGTCATTGAGTAATTGAACAATTTCCTTTATACTTTTGCATACAGGCATTTCAATTTTAATGTCTGGCAAAAATCGTGAAAAATAAACAAATTTTGCTCGTTTCCATTATTACTCCGAACTCTTTCATTCTATTCAAAATATTCGAATGATCGGCCCTAGCAGTTACTAAAAGTAATATTCCCTGTAAGTTTCATCTAAATCTGATGTATATTAGATTTTTTATGATTAAAAAAAAGTAGAAAAATATCGAACGGAGATATGGCAACTTGAAATATGAATATATCTGTAACTTGCTTATAGTTTCGCCAATTTGACTGATTTTTTCATGGCTTATTATATAATAAGTACAGTAAAAATTATCAACATATTTTAATTACAAGTACTTTAAATACTGAAAAACTAAAGTATAAGTATGTCACAGTAGTGACGACGCACAGACGACAACATCATATAATTTGCTTTTTTGCACCTTTGGCGGTTTCTTCATATGAAACCTCTCTGCTGGGGGTCTTCAGGGTATCTAAATAATTGGAAAGAGGTTTATTTTCCAGTAGTGGGCGCCTTCTCTCCCCTCCAGCATCATATGATGTCCCTTCCTCTTTCTTCTTCCTGTATAGCCTTGATCTTTTTCCTCTTGCTTTCTTCTTTGGATTTAATCTTCCTCTTTGAATTGTTTAGTCTAATGTTGTCCTTTACCTCTGTCACCGTCACAGAGGTGCAGGTGAGGGCGGTGGTGGAGTGAGAGGTGGTGAGATCTTTAGTCGTCTTTGACTGCTTGCCATCTTTAACTGCTGTTTTTTGTCATTGTGATGTTCTTTTGTTCTTTTTGCTACCCATGATGACTGTACTAAAGAGTAATATGTACTAGCTAAAGTAATAGATTGCAATGAGAGCTCATGAGACATGCGTACTTCCCTTTTCAGAGCTAGCCGGGAACTAATGCTTAGTTTCGCACAAAGTTGGTGAAATATTCTCCCTCCAACTTCCTCCCTTCCCCTCCACAATCGTATTGGCCGTTGATACACTGGGCGAGTGTAAATTCAATCAAATTTCAACGTTATTCGCTGCGCCTGAAGGTCCTAAGTGGCACGCCTCCCTCTAGTGTGGGTTGCGCCTTTAAATCTGTCCCTTTAAACCTCACCCAGGACCTTTAAATTGCGCACGGCTGGAAAATTATTTGTCGGGATTTATTTCTAAGTGGTATACGAACATTTTGAACACAGTTTTGAAAAATGCCATATCTTGACCAAATTCACCCCCCCCCAGGTGTCGCGTACCCCCTTAACTGCTTTCCTCAATCCTATATATCTGCAATACCTCCCACAGTGCCTTCCTTTCTACCCTGTCACAAGCCTTCTCTAAACCTATAGAGGTCCAAAAAACATTCTTGTTTTTTGCTAAAGCTTTCTCATATATCTGTGTTACATACTCATAGCCATCACTTAATGAGTCCCCAAACATTTTAATGGCGTTTAAGTTCGGACTGCTACCAGGCCAGTCCTTTATGTAGTCCTCCCACAAACTCAAACCAATCCTTAATTTTGCTGTGTGTGTGTAGGGGCACCATTCTGCATGACCATCTTGTTCTTGGATGCATAAAAGCAATCCTCCAGATGGTCACACAGCAGTTTCAAGTAGCGTTCTTTGTTCATTGTAATATTCTTATGCAACATCTAAGTTACCCTGGTCATGGTACCCAAAAGCACTCCATATCATAACACTATCAGGATACTTGACCATCCTTTGTGTGTATTTGGGGTGGTATGGGTCCATACCAGTCTTAACCTCACCTTGCCTCCTTAGTTCCCAGTAACATTAAACATAGTCTTGTCATTCCACAATATCTTCTTCCACTTCTCACTGTCCCACTTCAGACATTTCCTACAAAATTGCACGTGTTTTTGCTTTTGTCTCTCCATTAGAATGGGTTTACTTCATAGCAACCAATCCTCAATGCCGAGGACGTCCCTCAGGGAGAGTTGGATATTCCTAACAGACACCTTTTACAGGAATTGCAGGATTTTATCTTTCAATTCCTTTGCTGTGATTCTAAGTTCAGCTTCCACCTGTCACTAAAGCACCTTAAGGGTCCTCTTAGAAGTCTTCCTAGCCAGCCCAGTCCTCTTGACTTGGAGTGGTGGGTCACCACCTCCCACAGCCTTACATTTTTTTGTTAATCTCTGGGCAGTTCAGTGTTATGCCAGTCTAGACTAAGATAAATTTATTGCATTTTCCCAGACACTGTGATGATATCTCTATAATTTGGTCCTTTGACAATTGTGGACCTCGTGGTATTATCCTACAATGCACAAAAAACACCACAAATAACAGGAAAAAAAAAAAAGTGGGTCACATCACACAAACTCGAACTACCAACCCTGGAACAAAGAAGAGAAAGATACCTGCTAACCATCTACAGAATTATGAAAGGGTTGGAAGTCCTTGATAGAGATGACTTATTAAGGTGGGATAGGAGAAAAACAAGAGGACACAAAAAGAAACTTAAAAAGGATAGTTACAGAAGAGATCTGAAAAAGAATAGCTTCCCATACAGTGATAGATATCTGGAACAAACTGAATGAGGAAACAGCAAGTGCAAAAATTATACAAGAATTTAAGATCAAACTGGATGCTAAAAGATACAAAAGCAGGTCCTTATGAGCATAGCTCTCTTCCCATAAAACACAACTAGGTAAATACACACACATATGCACAAAAAAAAAAAAAAAACTGATCCACAGACACTGAAATACTTCATCTCATACTACAAGAAACCTCAGAACTCACTTTTACTATGGAAGACAGTATTGAAGGAGATCTGACCTTCCTCAACCTACTCGTAAAACAAACTAAAGATTCTTATAACACAGAATTATACACTAAGCCCACAACCCTGGACACTGCCTCAGTGGTTTAAGTGAATGCCCTCAGAGATATAAGGACTCTACCAGTGGCACCTTCATCCAGAGAGCACTCACTCACTGTAGCACCTAGAAACATGTAGATCATGAAATTGAGCACTCTATCTAAGCACTTATCAATAATGGCTTCAGTGAGAAAGACATTAACCACCAGACCAAAGGTGATGACAATAACCATAACAAGGAGAAAATTAGCATCTACTATAAATCTACATTTACATCAGCTTACAAGAGGAATGTATAATGAAACAAATTATCAAGAAAAACATCAAACCAGTCAACCCATAGAAAATACTAAACTTAGTGATTTATTATAAAACAAAAAAAACAAGCCACCTCCTACTTAAGATCAGCCCACACCAAGAAAGGAACTTTAGAAGTCACATGTCATCTATAGGTTCAAATGTATGTGAGGGAACTGTGAAGCCCTTCCTTCCACCTACACTGGTGCAATGACAATGAGATTATCCCATTGCATTTCATACCACCTTATATCAGGAGCCCCTAAAAACCACATAAGAGCTGAACATGACATAGCCCTGACAAGAAATATGCTAGCAGAGGACCTCAGGGCACTCCCAAGCATGTGAGTAACCACCACTAACCCAAGCACGCAACAAACCCAAGTACAGGACAAAACACCACATAACCAAGCACACTACATTTCATCACAACCCAATGCCAGAGGCTCCAAGCACTTATCAATAATGGCTTCAGTGAGAAATACATTAACCACCAGACCAAAGGTGATGACAATAACCATAACAAGGAGAAAATTAGCATCTACTATAAATCTACATTTACATCAGCTTACAAGAGGAATGTATAATGAAACAAATTATCAAGAAAAACATCAAACCAGTCAACCCATAGAAAATACTAAACTTAGTGATTTATTATAAAACAAAAAAAACAAGCCACCTCCTACTTAAGATCAGCCCACACCAAGAAAGGAACTTTAGAAGTCACATGTCATCTATAGGTTCAAATGTATGTGAGGGAACTGTGAAGCCCTTCCTTCCACCTACACTGGTGCAATGACAATGAGATTATCCCATTGCATTTCATACCACCTTATATCAGGAGCCCCTAAAAACCACATAAGAGCTGAACATGACATAGCCCTGACAAGAAATATGCTAGCAGAGGACCTCGGGGCACTCCCAAGCATGTGAGTAACCACCACTAACCCAAGCACGCAACAAACCCAAGTACAGGACAAAACACCACATAACCAAGCACACTACATTTCATCACAACCCAATGCCAGAGGCTCTCCCAAGCATACGACAACCCACCACTACCCGAGCTACCCCAAGTTATCCAGTAACATCCCCCAGTGAAAAGCATATATGAACACAAACATATAAAATGAAATACAGCTCCATTCATTATGACATTTTTCCCTAATCACAGAGTAAGAATATCCCAAACAACTGAAGAGGGGTCTTGTACCCAAAATTGCGATCTAGCTATAATGACATCAGAACATAAGAATGAAGGAGACTGCAAGAGACCATAAGGCCAACACTAGGCAGCTTCATATCCATCACCCCTTGTCATCCCCATCCATAAAGTTGTCTTATCATTTCTTAAAACAACTGATGGTTTCAGCACTTACTACATGGTTACTAAGTCTATTCCATTCGTCGACCACCTTATTAGTACACCAATTCTTGCCTATTTCCTTCTTAAATCTAAATTTGTCCAGTTTAAATCTATTACTGTGAGTCCTGCCCTGTTGTTTTAATATGATGACCTTGTTTGCATCACCCTTGTCAAAGCCTTTGATCCACTTGAACACCTCAATTAGATCACCCCATACTCTGCATCTTTCTAGAGAGTGTAAGTTCAGGTGCCTAAGCCTCTCCGTACGGCAAATTTCTGAGTCCACGTATCATTTTGGTCATTCTTCTCTGTACTGATTCTAGTGAATTGATGTCCATTCTCTAGGACGGAGACCAAAACTGTACCGCATAGTCAAGGATGGGTCTATCACTAGGTAGAGTTTGACAATTACCTCTGCACTTCTATTCATTACCGTCCTAGCAATGAAACCTAATGCTCTGTTAGCTCTATTCCTGGCACTAATGCGCGGTTTCCTGGTTTTAAGGTCCGGACTCACTAGAACTCCCAAGTCTCTCTCGCACTCAGTTTTCTCTAAAAGCATGTTATCTAAGCTGTATCTATTTTCGGGGTTGTGTAGCCCTACATTTAACATGCTACACTTAGAGATATTGAAGTTCATTTGCCATTTCACCAACCATGTGAACAATTTGTTAAGATCTTCCTGCAGACTCTCTGCATCGTCTCCTGACCTAATTTGGTGCTAAGATGAGAGGAAGGGTGGAGGGGTGTGGAGTGTATTCAGGGATGGAATGGGTGGGAATGATTTTATGCCTTTTCCTTTTTGGCTACCTCCCTTGTAAGGGGGAAAAAGCCTTGGTATATTGTCTTAAAAAAGACAATAAGAAAAAGAAAACAACAATACGAAATGAACATCGCTGATAAATCCAAAGAGAATCCCAAAGAATTCTATAGTTACATTAGAGATAAAAAGGTTGTTAGGAATCACATTGGTCCACTATTATCTGCTGACGGTCAACTTGAATATTCAAATGAAGGAATGTGTAATATCTTAAACAATTATTTTAGCTCGGTATTCGTAAACGAAACACCTCAAAGTGAATTCCAAACTGAAACCTGTGAAAAGTCTGGGGTAAACTTACTCACTACGGTAAATATAACAAAAGAAAAAATTAAAAGGTGTATAGACAAACTCAAAGTTAATAAAACACCAGGGCCTGACGGTTGGCATCCAAGAATCTTAAAGGAAATGAAAAATGAGATTGTTGTTCCATTAGAAATTATTTTCAAGAAATCCATCATATCCGGAGATGTCCCAAGAGAATGGAAGCTAGCTAACGTTACTCCCATATTCAAAAAAGGTGACAAAAAGAAACCAAATAACTATAGGCCTATAAGTTTGACTTCAATCGTAGGAAAAATAATGGAAACTATCATCAGAGATGCTATCGAATATCATTTAGAAAGTAACCGTTTGATAAATGATAGCCAGCATGGTTTCACACGGAAACGTTCTTGCGTGACTAACTTACTCGAATTCTACAACACAGTTATCTCGAATTATGACAAAAGAAACAATATAGATTTAATATATCTAGACTTTGCAAAAGCTTTTGATACCGTCCCACACGAAAGACTACTTACTAAATTAGCTTTGCATGGAATAAGTGGTAGCCTATTGGGTTGGACTAGTAATTGGTTGAAAGGTCGAAAACAGAGTTGTTTTAAATGGAAAACTTCTGGATGGAAAAGTGTTGCAAGTGGAGTTCCTCAGGGTTCCGTTCTTGGGCCACTTCTATTCATAGTATATATAAATGATATAGACCATGGACTAAAATCTACTGTTTCCAAATTTGCTGATGATACAAAACTGTGCGGAGTGGCAAATGATCACTCAAACCAATTAGATATTCAAGAAGATTTAGATCAATTACAGCAATGGTCTGAAAAGTGGCTAATGAAATTTAACACAAGTAAATGCAAGGTAATGCACATAGGTAAAAATAACAGTAAGTACGATTACAAGTTATTTGGAAATTCGTTAACAAAAGTGGATAGTGAAAAAGATCTCGGCGTAATTATCAGTAACGACCTCAAATCATCCAAGCAGTGTATTTCAGCCTCTGAGAAAGCAAATAAGATTCTGGGATTGATTGTGCAATCTTTTGATTTCAAAAGTCCATCACTCATTAACAAGCTATATAAATCATTAGTTCATCCACATTTGGAATATGCTGTTTCCGTATGGTCACCGAATCTCATTAAAGACATTGACAGACTGGAAAAAGTACAACGGCGAGCCACAAAACTGATTCCAAATATCAAAAATAAATCATACGAAAATCGACTTAAGCACATGAATCTGTTTTCCCTAAAAAAGCTTAGACTCAGAGGTGACTTGATACAGGTCTTTAAGATTTTAAAGGGAATTGACAACATCAAAAGTGACCAAATTTTCACATTGAATGAGAATCAGACAAGAAACAATGGTCTCAAACTGTCCAGAAATAGATTCAATTTGGAAGTGGGTAGAAACAACTTTGCCAACCGTGTAGTTAATGAATGGAATAAACTTCCTGCACAGGTAGTGCAATGTACTTCAGTTCGAAGCTTTAAGAATCATTTAGATAAATACCTAAGATGCTGTAATGATTATAATTTATGTTATATTATTTGTTATTGTTTTGTTATAATTTGTCTGTCTGATTTTCATTTATTATTAGTTATATGTCAATTTATTATCATTTACTATTTACCTGTTTGTTTGTTATTCAACTATACCTATGCATTTATTTATGTATTTTATTTGTTATTTACATTATTATAGTTTTAATTTATTATTAATATGAATTTATTTATTTATTTATTTTTTTATTTTATTTTTTTTTTTTTTTTGCATCCGACCTAGATATGGATCAAAAGGTCTCCTGTCGGCATGCTCCGCCTTTGTAATCCTTTGTAATTTTAGTGTCATCCACAAACTTACTAACATCACTATTTATCCCATCATCTAAGTCGTTTATGTACATGATGAACAACAAAGGACCCAAAACCAAGCCCTGGTGGACCCCACTAGTAACATTGCCCCACCTAAATTTTACTCCATTTATGGTGACCCAAAGTTTTCTGTTACTAATCCAAGCTCTAATCCATTGTAACACTTTTCCTCCTATGCCATGGGCTTTGATTTTATTTAGTAGTCTCTGGTGTAGCACCTTGTTGAACACTTTGCTAAAGTCAAGGTAAATAACATTGTAATTATCATTGTTATCTGACGCCTTATATACTCTAGTATATAAGGAGTAAAAGTCCATAGTAAGGCATATGGAAAATACTCTTACAGAAATAATAAGAGCACAACTAGCCATCATTTTCAGTGAGGTATTGATATGAGAAAATAATTGGTTACAGAGCTTGTGGCATCCAGGAGGCATAGTGTGAACATGATGCAGTATTTTGTGTAGAAGTACACTGCAAAAATATTGAATGCATCATGTATACTACTCTTGCTTTTTTGAGTTCCTAAAGACAGCACTGCAGAACCAACATGCATTTGGGTAAGCACCAATGATGCACCA
Organism: Oratosquilla oratoria; assembly: GCF_046742065.1. Taxonomy (NCBI): domain Eukaryota; kingdom Metazoa; phylum Arthropoda; class Malacostraca; order Stomatopoda; family Squillidae; genus Oratosquilla; species Oratosquilla oratoria. The sequence goes on from NC_134787.1 coordinate 28,832,332, forward strand.
ATATGAAAACTTCTTCAGATAATTCGGTTCAAATTGATAGCCCATTACTACACTGTCTATCTATACATCTTGGCTGTTGTTTAGGCTACTCTTAAAAGACAATGACAAATTCTCAACATCACTAAATGAATTGTCTGTTTCACTACAAGATGCTTGGGTTGGTAAATATGTCATGATGTCATCAGAACTAATAACAAGAGATGACACTGTAAGCTATGTTTTAGAATGGAAACTTGAAGATGACAAATATTTTGGTCAAAAAGTCCCTCAAATAGTACTTCTGAGATAAGATATTTGTTGTAAACATGGTTCACATGAAAATAAATAACATTACAAAAGAAAATATGCAAAGTTAAACCTGGTGTTGGTAGTTACTCTTTAAGAGCAGTCTCATCTTGGTAAAAGATATACTATTTGTAATAAAAATATGGACTTGGGAATAAAACTTACAAAAAAAACTTTCACAAAAAAATTATTTCTTTAAACTGAGAACTTCCTGCACATACTTGATGCAGGCAGTTTTACACAACTACCATTTCATCATACATTTAATGGAAAAAAAATATTCAAATAAAAACCTACCAGATTTGAGCAAGAGCTTGTTGAGGAAGCTGTGATTGTATAAGAATGTTCCTTGCCTGGACAGCTGACAAGTATCCACTTTTTGCCCTGTCAGTCATGTTAAACACTTGAGTGTACTTAAGCTTGTTGGCTTGAGGAATGCCCCACTCTGCTGATGCACCACTGGAAAATAAAGCAAGAGGATACATGTACCACTGCACTGGTAAATAACTGGATGAGTAAACAAGTCATAATGACTAGCATTAGATAATGCTCCCACTATACAAATGGAAAAAGTCACAATATTCAATCCCATTTTCAAAATAAATTCTTAATAGAATTCAATTTCATTCCAACTAAAAAAAAAAGATATGCCTTATCATTTAAACTTAAATTAAAGCTAAGGTATAAAGGACAACAAAAGGGTATTGGATAGGTGTGGAATGAGTGAAGGTAGTTGTTGTCATTCCCTAGACTGCCTGGCCGAGCAGTCCCATCTCCCTGAGGAATCTCATGGCTGGAACAGGGTTTTCCCACAAATCATTTATGAAGTGTTTATTGTGTTGTTGACATGCATGGCTGTGTATGATGAAGTCCTCTATAATGTTTCATATAATATGGGATGAAGTGCTGCATCCTGGAAAGATATCTGCAATCCAGTCATCCAGCCTCTTCTGGTAGCTTAGAAGGACTGGATGGCCAGGTGAACTATGTCCTTTTGGGGGAGAGAGGATTCAGAGGGATGGATATCGAGGGTGTGGCACACAGCAATGTATTGCTTTTCAGTTTGTTGATGGAGCAATGAGTGATATGATTATGGATATGCTTCTGGAGGCTGGTGTCTGGTGGTTGTGGAGGTAGAAAGGAGAGTATGAGTATTTGTGTGTGATTGTAAGTATCTGTATGTTATTTTGATGTTTCTTGGCACATCTGGATATTCTGCTATATAGTGTAGTGGTTGTGCTGCATTTGTATATACCTAGTTGTATCTTATGGGAAGGGGAGCCATGCTCATGGTGTCCCATCTTTGTATCTCGCAGTATCTAGTTTGCTCTTAAATTTGTGTATGGTTTTTGCACACACTATTGTTCCAAGTGTCCACCACTCTGTGTGGAAAACTTCTTTTTTTTCAGATCTCTTCTATAGATATCCTTTTTGAGTTTTTTTCATGTCCTTTTGTGTTTCTCTTGTCTCAATTTAGTAAGTCCTCTATATCAAGTATTTCCGTGCCTTTTACGATTCTATAGAATCTATAGTATAGATGGTTAGTAGGTCAACTCTCTCTCTTCTTTGTTACTAAGTTGGTAACTTCAATTTAGCCAGTCACTCTTCATATGACAAGCTTGAAAATGCTGGGGCCATTATCATGGTTGCTATCTGGATTCTTTCAATTTTCTTTATACAGTAAAAGCCCTCGTATCAGGCCTTCTTGTATCCGGCACTTCAAATAACCGGCATATTTTTCACGAAAACTGAAAAATTGTGATAAAGGTAGACGTATACATAAAACAGATAAATTTAAAATTCCCGCGTATGTTTAAAATCCCTGCGCGTGGTTGTAGTTGCTCTCGCCGCCACCAGGGCTTCTCAGTCCCATTCACTTCTCCTGCCACGTGTTAGCCACCTCCGTGCACATGTTAGCCAACTCTATCATGCCCAAAGTTGAGAAGAAGAAAGTGTGGTGGTTTTACTTAAGCAAAAGGTGGACATATGCAGAAGATTGAAGAAAGGCGAAAATAGAAAAATACTAACGGAAGAATACGGCTTTGGGTCGTCTACCATTTACGATATCAAGGCCCAATCCAAAAAGCTAAGAGAGTTTGCGAAGTTGAGTGACACACCTGAAGCTGCAGAAAATCACCACACTCTACAACATAAACGTGTGAAAATGCTGGACAAAGTGTTGTACGAGTGGTTTTGTCTTAAAATGTCTGAAAGTGCAGCTATATTAGGCCCAACGCTGCAAGAGAAAGACAAATATTTTGCTGAAAAGATGTCAATTGGAGAATCGTGCCAGTTCTCAGATGGATGACTTAAAAGATTCAAGAATCGCCATAGAATACGTCGTCTTGATGTGTTTGGGGAAGCAAAATCTGCTGATTTACCTTTTGCAGAGGAGTTTACAGACAGGTACGTTAATTAACCTATGCCTTCATGGTAAAGATTCGCATCTCATATTTCAATTTATCTCTCGCATACACGGATGCATAGTGCATTTATATAAATATTTATTTTTTAACTTTTCTTTCCTCCTTTCTGTCATAGGTTTGCAAAATTGGTTGCCGAAGACGATCTGAAACCGCAACAGATCTACAACGCTGACGAGACCGGCCTGTTCTGCCACTGTCTACCGGCATCTACACTAGCCAGTGAAGCAGATGAAACCACCAAAAGGTTCAAACAAAGCAAGGATAGACTGATGGTGTTACTGTGTACGAACATGGCAGGGACCCATGAAGTCAAATTGTGTGTCGTTGGAAAATACCGGAAGCCACATTGTTTTAAAAATCTAATATACTTGCCAGTGGATTATCGCCCACAAAATAATGCATGGGTGGACTCAAAAACATTCATGAACTGGCTCAAGCATGTGTTTGTCCCATCAGTGAAAGAAAATTGAAAAAAGAAAAGACTTCTAGAGAACAGCAAATTTATTCTCCTACTCGACAACAGTAAAGCACATCCACCAGCTGAGGAACTGAGCAATGGAAACATTTCTGTTGTGTATTTACTGCCGAACGTAACGAGTGTGATCCAGCCCATGGATCAAGGAATGATTCAAAACTTTAAAATGAAATATCGGAAAAGTTCTATGCGCAAAGTAGTTTATTTTGAGGACGGTAGCATTTCCGAATTCCAACGTGGGCTTAATGAAGGCGCTATTTTTATGGAATCGCTAGCTTGGGAGGATGAAAAACAACAAACTTTAATGCGATGTTGGAGCAAATCATATCCGAAAATAATGTTTGAAGATCAGGAAGGGAATAAGAAATTTGAGGTTTTTCCATTGGCAAGAAAGAATCGGTGGTGAAAGAATTGAAAGATGGGTTGTCGCGCTAAACTTTGCATTAGTGACGAAGTGATACAAGCGTGTGTAGATATGGACAGTGACCGAGCAGCAACATTCTCACTTAGTGATGATGAAATTTTACAATCACTTCCTGATGAACACGCGAAAACGACAGAGGCAGATAGTGAAGAAGACGGCCCTGAGATAAAAGTGTCGTGGAAGGATGCAGCGAAGGGTCTAGCAGTGTTTGTGGAATTTGCAGAACAGTGCACAAACAAAAAGGAAAAAATTCTAAGCAGAGACATCATATATTTTATGAAAGTTGGAACAAAAAGTTTAGTGAATGAAAATTCGAGTGTAGAGGTGAACGCTCCCTCTCAGCCACCAACACTGAACGCGGCCATTCACAACTCCGTCGTAAAATTATTAGATGATGAATAAGACAACTGGTGATCCTGTGATGATTATAACTGATGTATATTGATAGGATTTACTCTATACTGATAGAATTTACAATATATAGATATGTGGATGTGTTTATTATTAAAGTGAATTAAGATCTATTAAGATCTATTAATAAGTAAAAGAACAATGTAAATAAATGTATTTTTCAAATATCCCTTCCCGTATCCGGCATTTTCTCGTATCCGGTACGTCTTCGGCCCCATTGGTGCCGGATACAAGGGCTTTAACTGTATTCTTTTTGGTACTGGGTGGCCATACTCTCTAGGCCTTATTAGTGTGTCTAATATTTTTTCAATAATTTCTTCGTCTAAATAGGTAAACGGCACTTTTATTGATATTAACAAATTATAGGATTCTCTGAAAAAAAAAAAAATTATTTGTTTATTAGAGGACATGTCGTTTGAGATAATTACTCCCAGGTCTTTTTCAGATCCCACTTTCTTTACTTCCTTAGTTCCAATTGCATATTGTCCTGACTTTTTTTTTTCTGAACTCCATTATGCTACATTTCTTAATGTTGAAGTTCACTACCCACTTCTGACTCCATTTCCAAAACTTGTTTAGGTCTCTCTATAGTGATTCACAGTCTGTTTTGGTTTTCAATTTCTTCAACAATTTAGCATCATCTGCAAAGAAGCTCATGTAATATTCCACATCTTCATCCATGTCATTCACATAAATAGCGAAAATCATTGGAGCCAATACAGATACCTGCAGAACTCCACTAATCACCTCTTTCCAACCTGAACACTTTTCTCTGAGTACTACTCTCATTTTTCTACCATGCAGGAAATCTTCCATCCAGTTTAGTATGCCTTGTATCCCTATGTTTTCCATTTTTTTTTTTTTTTTTTTTTACTTTGTTGAAGGCTTTTTGTAAGTCTAGGAAAGCACAATCAGCCCATCCATCCCTCTCTTGTATTATACAAGGTATGTTCAATAAGTAATGAGAAAACCTTAGGTGAAACATTAAATATGATTTGATCAAAATACTTCATGGTAAAATACACATACATATATTCTATAAAATGACTAACTGGCAACTTTCTATATTTGTAGGTCTGAGTGCAACGGTGAATGTGGTGGAACCAGTCTGATTTGGTTTGCTGATCTGTGAACACTTGTCAAGATGCAGGGAAACATGGAACAACGTTATGCCATCAAATTTTGTGTTAAACTTAAGAAAACCAAACAAAAAGCTTATGGAATGTTAAAGGAGGTCTATGGGGATGAACAGATGAGCCAAGCCCAAGCAAGTTTCTATCAGTGGTTTAAAAGAGTTTCTGAAGGAAATGAACAGGTTGAGGATGAACCATCTGGAGCACCGAAAAGTCCACGCAAGGAGGAAAACATTGAGGAAGTGCAAAGGTTAGTGATGCAAGACTGTCAAATATCTGTGAGGATGATATCTGAAGCTGTTGGTATTAGTACTGGCACAGTAGAGACAGTTTTGACCGAAGATCTGAAGCTCCACAAAGTATGTGCCAAATTCATACTAAAGATCCTCTCCGACAACCAGAGGCAGTTTCATGTGGAATGTTGCACTGACATTCTCGAAATAATAGAGGTTAATTCAAGTTTCCTGAATAAGGTAGTGACTTGCAACGAGAGTTGGGTGTTCACCTACAACCCTGAGAGCAAACGTCAGAGTGCTCAATGGAAACACGCGACCTCCCCCAGACCCAAAAAGGTAAAGATGAGCAGGTCGCAAGAGAAGGCCATGGTCATTCCTTTCTTTGACTCCCAGGGGCTCATTCACGTTGAATGGGTTCCTCAGGGTCAAACCGTCAATAAGGAATATTACCTTACTGTTCTGAAAAGGTTCAGGGAGAAGATGAGGAAGAAGAGGCCTCAGCAGTGGAGGAGTGGTCAGTGGTGGTTCCACCAGGACAATGCCCCATGCCACAAGTCAACGCTGGTGACCACCTGGATGGCCGACTGGGGAATGAAAGTGGTACAACACCCACCCTACAGCCCTGACCTAGCCCCTTGCGACTTCTTCCTGTTCCCACGCATGAAAGACAGCCTCAGGGGAACCAGATTCCAGTCAACAGAGGAGCTGAAAGAGGCATTGGAAAGTTACCTGAAGGGACTACTGAAAAAGGACTTTGAGGAGGTCTTCCAGGTTTGGAAGAGACACATGCAGAAGTGTGTAGATCCGAGAGGCAATTAATTTGAAGGAGACAAAGTTTTGTAAGCTTATGAAAATAAATAGTGTCTCTCCTGACATTTTCTCATTACTTATTAATATACCTCATATCTATTAGTCTTGAGTAGAAACAAATTGAATTTGTGGTACATGATCTTCCCTGTCTAAAGCCAAATTGTCTTGAGTTTATTGTATTTTCTTCCAGGTGTTTTACCCATCTATTCTTGATCATTTTCTCATAAATCTTGGCTACAGTACTTGTTAGGGAGACCAATCTGTAATTAGCTTGTTCTTCCTTGTTTCCTCCTTTATATATTGGTACAATATTGGCATTTTTCCAGTCCTTTGGTATTTTTCTTCTTTGAGTGAGCAACTTGTTATGTTGTATATTTTGTCCATTAGTTCTTCTTTGCATTCTTTTAGTATCCAGTTTGCAATTCCGTCTGGGCTGTGCGATTTCCTAACGTCAAGGTTTGTTAATTGATCCATTATTTCTTTTTGTGTTATTATTTCCCTGGAAGCTCGCTGGCTGAGTGGGTTAGAGCATCGTTACTTGCGGCGAAGGGTGAGGGGATGGTAATTCGAACCCTGCCAAAGGCAAAATTGAACCAAGTTCATGGTTCATTAGATTCCACGATACAAAGTCCTCTGTGAGGGGCACCATCCTAGACTTCCGATAGGGGGGAGTTTGTAACATTAAACCATATCATCATCATTATTTCCCTCATGGGGGGAGATCGCACTTCACGTCCTTCATCCCAATGCTGTACTTTTTCTCTAATGAAAACAGACTTGAAGTGATTGTTCATGACTTTGGCCATTTCTAGATCTGTGTATTCTGTATTTCCTTGGCATAGTTTCACCATTTCCTGTTTATTTGCCTCTCATGTCAAGGTGATCCTTGACTTTGAGGATTTTCATTTTATAGTGTAAATGGGCTGTAGGTGCTGTATTTGTGCTGCCTGTGATTGTCTTTAGGGCTTTATTTTGTATGGTTTGTAGGGTGTTGTGATGTGTCTTAAGGGGATTAGGGGCCCAAGTAGGGCTTGCATAATTCATCACTGAGTGTATGCATTGTTTGTATACAGTAGTAACAGTTTCTTTGTTTTGTCTAAATGTTGTTCCTGCAATTCCTTATGTCTGTGAAGCATTGTTTAAATGATATGGATGTACAGTATACCCTCACTCATTCGCGGTTCACCGTTCGCGGCCCTGCATACTTGTGGATTTTGCTCTCAAAGTTTTTTTCATAATTTCGGCAATTTCGTGAATTTCTGAGGCCATTTTTTAGCAGAAAATGCTCACATTCACCCTAACTGGTAAATTATTTTAAAATAACAATGTCAGTTATTATAAAATAAAAAATTAGAAGAGAGAGATGATACAATATAACTGATAAATAATTCTAAAATAACAATGTCAGTAATTATAAAATAAAAAATTAGAAAAGAGAGATGATACAGTATAACTTGTAAAAAAAATTAAAATGACAATGTCAGTAAATATAAAAAAAAAATCAGAAAAGAGAGATGATACAGTATAACTGGTAAATAATTTTAAAATAACAATGTCAGTTACGAGCTTTCATTTCTCCTTCCTGCTGATTGGCTGCAGACGACGTGACGTCACAAGGGCCAGAAAAGGTTATGACTCTGCATGAGAAGGTAGAACTGCTTGATATGGTAAAGAAAGGGAAAAGTTATGCTGTGGTAGGGTACCATTATGGAGTGAATGAAAGCACCGGGCATTACATAAAGAAAAATGAGAAGGCAATCAGATCTAGTGTAGCATCGAGTTTTTGTGGAAGTGCTAAGATGGTGAATGTTGTACAAAACAAGGCAATCGTCAGGATGGAATCTGCTTTAGCATTCTGGATACAAGACTTAAGGAAGAAAAATATCCCTTTGGACACAAAGATGATTTGTAAGAAGGCACTGAATTTATATTCTAAATTCAGTGGAGGTAATGAAGGAGAACCACAACCAGGTCCATTATCAGCATCAGATGCAGATGAATTTCAAGCCAGCAAGGGTTGGTCTGATCGGTTTGTGAAGTGTTACCAACTACGAATTGAAAAATCCCATGGAGAAGCTGCATCTGCAGATATTGAAGCTGCAGAGAAGTATCCCGAGACCTTTAAGCAACTCATTAAGGAGAAGGGATTCAAGCCAGAGCAGGTATTCAACATGGATGAAACAGGGTTGTTCTGGAAGAAGATGCCTTCCAGAACATTTCTCATTCAGGATGAAATGAAAGCCCCAGGATTAAAACACATAAGGACAGAGTGACTTATTATGTGTGGCAATGCTGCTGGCTGGATGATGAAATCTGGTCTCAATTATAAATCTGCAAATCCCAGGGCTCTTAAGAATAAAAATAAAAACACTTTGCCTGTCTTCTGGATACATAATTCCAAGGCCTGGATTACGAAGGTCCTGACATACAAATGGTTACATCAGTGCTTCGTCCCTCAAGTGGAAGAATACCTCCGTAAAAAAGGAATGAAATTTCACGTGTTGCTGCTCATGGATAATGCTGGTGGTCACCCTGTGGATTTGTATCATGAAGGAGTCTAGATCGAGTTTCTCCCTCCCAACACCACATCACTCCTCCAGCTTATGGATCAAGGGGTGATTCGTGCATTTAAGGCATTTTACATTGGGAACTGTCTTCAGAAATTAGTTGATGCCATGAGGAAGAAGACTTCCAGTTAAAAGTGTACTGGTGCAATTTCACAATTGCATCATGCCTAATAGTCATACACAAAGCACTTCAAGACATGAAAAAAGAAACTCTAAATGCATGTTGGAAAAAACTGTGGCCACAATGTGTGCATGACTACAAAGGCTTCTCACCCGATGAAATCCATCATGATGCTGTCAACAAGTCAGTGAAACTGGCACAGTTAATCAGGGGTGATGGCTTTGATGATGTAACTCACATGGAGTTCAATGAACTCATTGTTACCCACTCTCAGCCTCAGATGGATGAAGATTTGGCAGAGCTGACGAAGTCTACAGAAGAAGAAGAAGATACAGAGGACCAGGAAGACCCATCACAAGAGGAAGAGGATGAGGGTCTGACTCTAAAATAGTTGGCTGAACTCATGCGAACAGCAAAGGAACTGCAAGAGAAAGCTAAATCATGGGACCCTTAAATGGTTCGTTCACTACAGTTCTCAAATCCAATTGATTCATCCATGTCAACATACAAAACCCTTTTCACCACTGTGAAAAAACAACGAAGCCAGCTGCCAATAACCATGTTCCTAACGAAGGTCAAGAAAAGTAACCAAGCCACACCCTAAGAAAATACTACACCACCTCCTGATTCTCCTGAAGAAACAACACCTCCTCCTGAAGAAACGACACCTCCTCCTGAAGTTCCTGAAGAAGAGGAATTGCCTGAACTGCTGTAAAGCAGCAGTTAAGCTGTGCCATACATCTGTCAGACTACTTAAACATTTATACACGTTTTCATTCCTTGATAGATGCCAGTGCGGTTGACCGTATACCCAGAAATCCCTAGTGTTTTCTAGAGCCTCACAAACTGTGTACATATTATACTACATTATTACTGTTTTTAATTTATCATTACTACATATTACTACATTATTACTGTATTAATGAGTAAGACTGTCTTTAGAATGTGTTTGGGAATCATATTTTAGCATATATAATATACATAGGCGTTTTAAAACTGCATCAATAATTCGCAGCAGTTAAGCTGTGCCATACATCAGTGTCACCATACTCATCCTCATCATATGGTACAGCAAATTTCATCATCATCTTCATCATTCATTATTGGCGAGTACAATAAAATTAAAATGTTTTTAATTTATCATTACTACGTACATATTATACTACATTATTACTGTTCTTAATTTATCATTACTACATATTACTACATTATTACTGTATTAATGAGTAAGACTGTCTTTAGAATGTTTTTGGGAAGCAAATTTCATCATCTTCATCATTCATTATTGGCAAGTACAATAAAATTAAAATGTTTTTAATTTATCATTACTATGTACATATTATACTACATTATTACTGTTTTTAATTTATCATTACTACATATTACTACATTATTACTGTATTAATGAGTAAGACTGTCTTTAGAATGTTTTTGGGAAGCATATTCTAGCGTATATAATATCATACAAAGGCGTTTTAAAACTGCATCAATAATTCACGGATTTTCGGGATTTGCGGGAGGGGAAGGAACATAACCCCTGCAAATAGCGAGGGGATACTGTATCATATGGTATGCCAAGAATCTTGAGTCTATGTGTGTGTGATACAAGTGTTGCTGATATAGAGGTGTGGTATATATTTGTGTTCTGCTGTCCAATTAATGAGAACCGTGCCCATAGATTTGGTTGGGGCTATTTCAATTATATTTGTAGTGAACCAGGTGTTGAGTGTGTCAAGGTATGGTTGCAACATTTCTGCAGCTTTGTCTGCATTATGGTGTGTGCACGACAGATTGTATTCCATGGCTGGGCCACACCACTTATCACAGGAAAGAGCTTTTTGAAATATATAGGTATGTACATTATTCATTAACCTCTTCAATATAATGACACCTATGTAGACATCATGAGGCACAAATGGGTGTACGAGGATGCCTCAACTTCCACCAAAAAATTATCTGATATTTCTCCATTCTCTCCCCTAAGAACATGAACATCCAAAATTTTTCCTACTCTTCTCCTGGGTACCATTACATAGTCCATTAATGCTTTATCAACCACTACCCACTCCCATGTGTACTTATGCTTGATTTTCTTCTTAAATGCTGTGTTAGCTATCACCAACTATCTAAACACATCTCCACCACTATGATTTTTAGCTGGCACTCCAAAATTCCCTACCATTCCATCTATTGGTTCATCCCCAACTTTAGCATTGAGATCTCCCAATACCGCTATATTAGCATTCCTCCCAAAACTTTGTATGTATTCATTTAAATCTATCCAAAATGCCTCCCTTTCCTGCACTCTTCTCACTACCAGGCCCATGTGCACTCACAAAGACCCAAAGTTTGTAGATATCTGGAACAAACTGAATGAGGAAACAGTGAGTGCAACAACTATACAAGAATTTAAGATCAAATTGGATCCTGAAAGGTACAAAAGCAGGTCACTACAAGCATAGCTCTCTTTCCGTAAAATAAAACTAGGTAAATACATCTCCCCTGTTTCACCTTCATCTACATTAACCTTGAAGAAACTTCCTTTCACTCTAGAAATATATATCTGAAGGTAAAACCTACCTAGAATCTTGACTTGATGTCCGAGGAGGCATAGTGCCTGATGCATTTGGTACAACAGCTGCAGTGGGAGGCCCAACAGCTGTTGCAGGACCTACAGCTGTGGGAGGAACAACAGCTGTTGGAGGCACAGCTGCTGGCATGACTGAAGCCATCTGTGCAACTGGAACACTTGATGCTGGTGGTGCTGTCTGTGTATAAAAACAAAAATTTGTGCACACAAATCTTATGCTTACTTTGTAGCCTCAAATTTTGCTTGAAGGAATTTAGAAACCCAAAGGTAATCAATGGTATTTGATCTGGATTTCAGATATCTCTGTTAGTTCACAAATCTCTCTTATTAATTGTCCCCCACCTCATACATGCCCAAAGGATGTAAAGAAATACAGCTTTCCATATAGATGCATAAATACTACCTTAAAAGGTGATATAACCCAAGCTCGAACAATACATGAATTCAAATCTAGATATAACTAGAAATCATGGATATAGACCAAGTTGGAAGCATACATGAATTTGAAGCTAGGTATGATAAAATAGAGAGTAGGAGATGGGACCCAACAAGCGTTGCTCCTTTCTTGTGTAATACAATTAGGTAAATATAGCTTCAATGAAATTAGGTGTTCTGTATCACCTTTGAAAAAATTTCAATCCAACTCAAATGCTGACCCTACCCTGGAACTTGCTTACCCTTATAGGGAGTACACTTTTCTTGTTTGGGATGACTCACTGTACTCTGTACTGAGCAAGATAGAGTCTAAAGTCACCTTCATCTTTCTTTTGTCAGTGACAAAACTTAGGCTTTTCCCTGCCCAACTCTTAATACTGCATTTCTATTTTCAATCCCTTATTTTCAAGGTCACTGATCTGAACTCAGTGACTGTGTGCCTCCATTGCTTAGACCTTACCAAGGTACCATGTCTTTGACATCGGCAACCATGGATCTCCATCTTTTCAGATCTTGAGCTAATCTCATTAGGTCTTGAATTTTCATTCCCCTTCCAACATCTTGCAGCTACTCATACTCATATATGTCTGTCACTGTCTACCACAAACCCTCTTCCCTTCAATCATTCCTAGTGGGCTGACTTTCTCCTATTCTCCTGTGCAAATTATATGGCCAAGGAAAGAAAGCTGTCTACTTCTGATGGTTACTGTAAGAGATCTTTTTGTCCCAGCTCTTCTTAAAACTTCTTCATTTGATACCCTTTCAGTCTAAGATATCCTCATCCTTCTTCAAAGGCACATCTCCATTGCCTCAAGTCTTTTTCATCTTGATGTTTATTGTCCATGATTCACACCTGTGTCAACCACACAAAAGTTTTTAAAAACCTTAATCTCAGTTTCCAATTCATATTTATGTTTGTTAGAAGTTTCTTTTCATTCCAAATGCTGTTTATGCTCTACCTATTTGTGTTCTAATTTCCTTTTCTGATCTTTCATCCTTTGTGATTATGCTACCTAAATACTTGAAATATTGAACTTGCTTAAACTTTTTTTCCATTTAGTATGATTTCTGTATTAATTGTTTCCTTTTTCTTCGTCGCTACCATTACTTTGGTCTTAATTATGTTTATCTTTAGCTCTTTTCTGCCACATGCCTCCTGAAGCTTTTCTACCAGTGTTTGTAGTCTTTCTTTTGATTCAGCCATCAATACCATATCATCAGCATACCTTAAGTTATTTACATTCCTCCCCCATCTTTATTCCATTTAAGTCTTTAATTTCTTCCATTACACATTGACTATATGAACAAATCCAGTGAGAACACACAGCCCTGTCTCTCCCCTCTCTTAATTCCCACTAGTTTTGACTTTTCATTTTCTATTCTTATATCTGCTCTTTGGTCCCCATACACATTTCAAATAATACGTAGGTCTTTACCATAAATTCTCTTTTCTTTTAACATTGTGATTAGGTCTTCATGTCTCACCATATTGAATGCTTTTTTAAAATCACTATATACACAGAACCATCAACACCTTCGTCGTCACTGGGCCCCAAAGAAGAGGATAAACAATGAAAAAGGAAACCTGGTTTGTATTGTAGGGGAGGGGAGAAATCATGGGTGTCCAAAATGATATCTCTGCAGTGCTAGTTAATTGTATTAAGACATAATTAGCAAAAAATGAAGGAAAATAACGAAAAGTCTGACTCAAAAGGCAACTGCAAATCAGAGCCATCTGGTGACATCATGCTGAACCCCAATGCAAACATTTCATCACTCCTACTACCATATGGGAATATCACATAGATGCTTTTTCTAGATTTAGTAAGTACAAAAGCAAGAGTTTAAGTCAAATCTTAGAGATAGAGAGGAAAATGAGCAAAAATAGGATATGATGGGAGAATGAAATTATGGACTTAAGAAACGAAATCATTGGACTAATGGACTGCTTAGCACAAACAAACTTTGAGATTTCCAACTTGAAGAAAACTAACTTGGATCTAAGAAATGAGATTATGGAATTGAAAAAGGATATAAGAGAGCTGAAAAGTGATAATGAAAAGAAGAGAATTGATGATACTACCAATAGCGAAAACTTAAAAAAAAAGGTAAACAACAAAATAAAAGAACTGACTGAAAAAATCGAAGAGAACTTAGGTGAGGAAAGTATCCAAAAGATTAAGAAATGGAAGGAAAACATTGAAAATAAAGAAATTGTTTTCAAAGAAATAGTCCAACAACAAATGCAGGAAAACGCAAAAGACACAATTATCCAAGTAATTAATGAAAAAGCAAATTAGGTCAGAGACACAGTGGATAGGAAAAATGTATTGTGGTATGTGGACTAAAAGAAAAACGTGGTTTCGTGAGGTACATGAGACAAAAAGAAGAAAAAGAGACAGCAATAGAAATCCTAAAAGAAATTCAGGAGGGAGCCCAAGTGCTGGTAAAGACAATGACGAAACATATAGGATTGGTCACGATTCTAAGGATAGAAATCGACCCCTAAAGATAAAACTAAGATCACAAATGGTAGTAGAAGACATATATGAAAAAGTATGTAGCTTGGCAAGGGGTGAGAAGTACAATAACATATGGATAAAAAGAGAAACGAGTATTGAGGAATTAGAAAAAGAAAAGACACTCAGAGATGAAGCAAAGGAAAAAAATGCGAAGAGAACGGAGACAGAAAGCAAGGAATTCCATTGGAGAGTAATTGATATGAGTCTGAGGAAATGGTACATCAGAATGGGTGAAAAAAAGACAGAAAAATAATGGAGAAAGAAGAAAATTGAAAGTGGCCTATACTAACATCGATGAATTAATTTCAGGACTGAATGAACTTAATGATTACTTGCTACAAGAAAAACTAGACATAATGGGAATGGTGGAGACTAAACTAAGGGGCGAAAAATCATGTTCTTGGCCAAGAAAAACTTGAATGAGACAAAAATTGTGGAGGGCAAAGGTAATGTAGAAGTGATCATGATGAAAGTCGAAGGCAAGAAGATGAAAAGTAGGAAGTTTGTGGTGACTTATGTCCCCCCAAAAATGAATGCTTGGAAAGAGAATGAGCATACAAAAATGCTACAAGATACAAAGCAATCATTAACCTCTTCAGTACGGGCCAAAACCTCGCGGGCAGCATTAGCTGCCACACGTACGATGTGTCGTAATAATACTCGCATCATAAAATATATTCACCGCTTATATCGATCGTTCTCTCTTTCACCCGTGAATTTTGATAATCAATGACATACTAATGGGCAGGGGTAATCTGGTAATTATAGGGGACTTCAATTGCAAAGAAATTTGTTGGGAAAACATGACAGTGCGAGGAGGAGACGACTTGTAGGGTAATGTACTACTGGATATGACCATGGAATACACAATGACTCAGTGGGTCAGTGAAAACACCAGATACAGAAATAACGAGGAGCCATTGAAACTAGATTTAATACTTACAACAGAACCTGAAATTGTGAATAAAATCCAATACAAGACACCAATTGGAAAGAGTGACCATATACTCATTGAGACTGAACTAAAGAAAGAAATATACATGGAGAGAAATGAAAAGCATAGAAAAGGAAGATTGATGTACAACAAAACAGACTTTGCAAAACTAAAGAAATTCTTCCAGAGTGCAAACTGGGAAAATTTTTACATGGAAGAGATAAAAGTGGAAGAGAAATGGAACATCTTGATGGATAATTACAATGAAGGGGTAAATAGGCATACCAAGACAGAAGCGAGAGAGAATGTGCATTAACTGCTGGTTCAACAAAAGATGCAGTGAGGCAAAAGACTGAAGGGACAGAGCTTGGAAAAGGTGGAGAAAAGATAAAAAACCTGGAAAATGAGTACCGTATTTTCCGGCTTAAAATGCGCATCGGGTTATAATGCGCACCCATGCACTTCGTTATCTCAGTACACAGATAACGCGCACCGATGTATAACGCGCATGCCAGGAAAAGTCAATGGTGGCTAAAGCTCGTGAACTGCATGTATGCGACTCCTGCTTGCGTTGGTCCATTGTTTTGTGGGAAATTTGAGCCATGAAAAGTTTATTGAATACAAAATGTACATGAAAAATTTCGGATTTTTACAGAAAAATTGTAATTTACTATCCTGAGGAAATCATTCATTTTACAAGTTTTTATCACCGTGTACAAGTTTTTATCACCGTGTACAAGTTTTTATCGTCATGCAGCAACAAACTATGTTTCGGTTCATAAGTGTCTTTACTGAAGTGACGTTTAGTTTAACAAACTCTCGCAAGAGGGTGTTTAGTGTAGGCTGCATTGGCAATAGAACTGTCAATCTCGGCCCTGATCTAACATATTCCGGGTGAGCTAAAACGGCCAACGTTCATGATGTTGGTACCAGTGCTGTTTTACGGATCCCAAATATTTGCATAGACTACGATAATTAATGTTAGTAAAAATAAACCAATGAAATAACGGCGATTAATTACTTAGTATCATGTGAACGAGGTTACATGGAGAAGTATTTTTCATTGGCTAGAGCCACCGCTGGGAAATCTGTTGATTAAACTAAATTAACCCCTTCCATACGGTGCCGCACACGTAGGCGTCATGAGGAGCAAGTGGATTCGCGACGCTGCCATATCGGCGTCTTGATTATATTTATTGTAGTCGCCCCCGTGTTTTTACATTCTCCCAAATGCGTCCTGAATCCCATTCTCTGTGGTTTTCAAAATTCGCGGGTGAAAGAGAGAACGATCGATATAAGCGGTGACTGTATTTTATGATGCGAGTATTATTACGACACATCATGCGGCTGGCATTGGCTGCTGCCCGCGAGATTTAAGTCCCGTACTGAAGTGGTTAAGTGTCAGTTTAGGCATCAATCAGGACACAACTAAGAAAAACTCGGAACTACATGTACCGGTATATGACTCATGTTGTGCGTTGGTCCCTTATTACTTTGTAGCTTAAATAGTTTGTAGGAAATATGATCTAAAAAAAGTTTATTGAAAGTAAAATATACAGAAAAATTTTGGGATTTTTACAGAAAATGTTCATTTTATATCTTGAGGAAATAATTCGTCTTTACCATTTTTTCTTTAATACTGAAACAAACTACAGACTGTTTCGTTTTAGCTTTGAACCTGCAATGACAGTGGTGAAATAGGACAGTCTCTCATCGAGGTGACGTTTAGTTAATATAACTCCCGAAAGAGGGTGTTGTAGTCAGGTGTTTGACACGAGTATATGAACGGCCGCAACGGAATTTGTACCATATCTAAAGTGAAGCAACAAAGCCAACATAAAAATTCAAACTAGGATGCTGTGAACATGGGCAAATATCATGAATATTGATCATGTTTCATGGTGTTTAGGCCTATTTAAACATGACAAACAAGATTCGATAGATACCTACCTATACCAAATATTTATATAGCCCATGCTGGCGTATTCTTTCATGTCACCATGGCTGTTCTTCTTGTTCTCACGGAACGTCACGGAGAAGTGTGCCGTCCCGACTTTGTGACGGCCAACATCGTCACGTTGTTGTGAAAAAAAATTACACACACAGCCGCAGAATTTTCATCGTAGGCCGTAGATAATGCGCACCACCGTATAACGCGCACCCCCCAATTTTAGGCCCTTCCAACGGAAAAAAGTCGCGCACTATACGCCAGAAAATACGGTATGGTAAAGTGAGAAGAGAGGAATAAAGGAACCATGAAAAGGATATTAGCAAAGAGCTATTCTATCGATACGTGAATGGTAAAGTTAAAAACAAGCAAGAAATGGTGAAATTACAACAAGGGAATATAGAATATACAGAAGAATTAGAAATGGCCGAAGTCATGAATAATCACTTCAAATCTGTCTTCACTAGAAAGCACAATATTGGGACAAAGGTAATGAAAGGCGATCTTCCACCATGAGCGAGATAACAATAACACAAAAAGAAATATTAGAACACCTATCAAACCTTGACATCAGGAAATCACATGGCCTGCATGGAATTGCAAATTGGATTCTAAAAGAATGCAAAGAAGAACTAACGGACAAAATACATAACATAATAAGTTGCTCACTTAAAGAAGGAAAAATACCAAAAGACTGGAAAAATGCTAACATTGTACCAATATATAAAGGAGGAAACAAGGAAGAACCAACTAACTATAGGCCAGTCTCACTAACAAGCACTATAGCCAAAATTTGTGAGAAAATCATCAAGAATAGATGGGTAAAACACCTGGAAGACAACAATATAATAAACCCAAGACAATTTGGGTTCAGACAAGGAAGATCATGTACCACAAACTTAATATGCTTCTACTCAAGATTAATAGATATAGTGCAAGAAAGGAAGGAACGAGCTGATTGTGCCTTCCTGGACTTACAAAAAGCTTTTGACAAAGTACCACACAGAAAATTATTAATAAACTGGAACATATGGGAGGGATACAAGGGAACCTACTAAAATGGATGGAGGACTTCCTGATTGGGAGAAAGATGAGAGTAGTGCTCAGAGAAAAATATTCAGATTGGAAAGAGGTGATCAGTGGAGTACCACAAATATCTGTACTGGCTCCAATAATGTTTGCTATTTATGTGAATGGCATGAATGATGATGTGAAATGTTACATGAGTTTCTTTGCAGATGACGCCAAACTGTCAAGGAAAGTACATACATACATATACCAAGGCTTTTTCCCCCTTCCAAGGGAGGTAGCCAAAAAGGGAAAGGCATAAAAACACTCCCACCCATTTCATCCCTAAATACACTCCACACCCCTCCCACCCTTCCTCTCATCTGAGCACCTCCTGGATGACGGGTCATCCCTGCACCCTGCCCACCGCCCTGGGTCAGAAGCAGTGTCGCAAGACACAGTACATCCACAGCGAGGCCGCTTCATTTAATCGGCGACCCCCCCTCTCCGTCCCCCTTTGCATATAAGGCGAGGACGGGGAGAAATCCCTTCGGGCTGCGTCAAAATTTACTCACACATACTACCCCACCCCCCACTTCCCCGCCCATTCCTCCTCATGCAGTCACAACATCATCCATATACAACCATTCTCCACTCACCTCTGTCTTCCGTCCTCTCCCTTCCTTCCTCAACAGACATTCCCCTCTTCCCCAAAGCCCCCTTCACCCCATCCATCCACCTCATCCTAGGACGTCCCCTCATGTTCACTCCCTCCACATCTGCCTTCCATACCTCTTTTACTAGTCTTTCTTCACTCATTCTTTCCATGTGTCCAAACCATCCTAATATTCTTTCATCAACCCTATCTCCCAAATCCTTTTTCACCCCTGTTCTCCTCCTCACCTCCTCATTTCTCACTCTATCTAGCCTAGTAACCCCCACCATACTTCTCAGACACCTCATCTCAAACACATTCAAACTCCTTCTCTCTTCTTCTCTTATGTTCCACGTTTCTGCCCCATACAGTGCTGTTGGCACAATCACTCCTTCATACAGTCTCCTCTTCGCATCCATTCCCAAATGTCTATTCCTCATTACACTCTTTAAACCACCAAGGCATTTACTCGCTTCTCTCAATCTACATTCTACCTCCACCTTCACTCCACCTTTTCCTGCTACACTTGCACCCAAGTATCTAAAACTATCCACTTCCTCCAGTCGCTCTCCCTTAATGTTCACTTCCAGTCTACTGCCACTTTCACCCCTTGTACATCTCATCACCTTACTTTTACCCACATTTATCTTTAGCTTTCTTCTATCACATACTCTCCCAAACTCTGCCACCAGCTTCCTCAATCCCTCCTCTGATCCTGCCACAAGCGCAGTGTCGTCCGCAAACAACAGCTGGCTCACCTCCCACTTTTCTCCATTTTCCTTAACCATCTCCAATCCCTGACTCACTACCCTAGCATTCACCTCTCGCACCACCCCATCCATGTATAAGTTGAACAGCCAGGGCGACATAACGCATCCTTGACGAAGTCCCACCTTTACTTCAAACCACTCACTCTCTCCATTTCTAATCCTAACACATGCTCTACTACTCTCATAAAAACTCTTGACAGCTCCCAAAAGCTTTCCTCCTATCCCATAAATCTGCATAACCTCCCACAGTGCCTTTCTGTCTACCCTATCATAAGCCTTTTCCAGATCCATGAAAGCCCAAAAAACATCCTTCCCCTTTCCTATAGCTTTCTCACATATCTGTCTCACCACAAAGATCTGATCTACACAACCTCTACCCGTCCTAAATCCACACTGTTCCTCACCAATTACTCCCTCTGTTCCTCTCCTAATCCTCTCAATTAAGATCCTCCCATAAGCCTTCCCTACTACACTCAACAGGCTAATCCCTCTGAAATTACTACATTCACACTTGTCCCCTTTTCCCTTGTAAAGAGGAACTATACAGGCACTACTCCAGTCCTCCGGTACTCTACCCTCTCTCCAGCAAACATTAAATAACCTCACCAACCAGTCCACCATCACTGAACCTCCCTTTTTCAGACATTCTGCATGACATCCATCCAGACCAGGTGCCTTACCTGCTTTCATCATCTTTACAGCTGCCTTCACTTCATCCTTCCTTATTTCTCCTCCATTCTCCTCACTCATCACTCTCATTTTCTTCGCATTTCCCACTGCAGCTATCTTTCCTTCCCTATCCTCCTTCACATTCAGCAACTCCCTAAAATATTCTGCCCATCTTCCCCTCACTGCCATCTCTTCCATTATCAACTCTCCATCTGTACCTTTTACCTTTTCTTCCCTACTTGATTCGCCTCCTCTTCCTCTCTTAATTTCTTTCCAAAACATCTTTTTATTACTTTCAAAGTTTTCTATCATACTCCTACCCCATTTCACATCTGCTCTCCTCTTTGCCTCCTTTACCTTTTGCTTTACTTCTCTTTTCTTTTCTTTGTACGTCTCATATGACTCCCCTGTCCTCTTTTGTAACCAATCTGTGAATGCTCGCTTCTTCTCTTCTACAGCCTTCTTTGTTTCCTCATCCCACCATTCACTACCCTTTCTTCTATTTCTCCCTGTCCTTCTTGTTCCACACACCATCCTTGCACACTTTAAGACTCCCTCCTTGAACCATCCCCATTCCTCCTCCACACCCATCTCTGCTCTATCCTTTACTCCCTCCCACTCCTCCTTCAGCTTCTTTTCGTACTCCTTCTCCTTTTCCTTTTCATTCAAGGAGTTCACTCTAAGAACCTCCCTACCTTTTGTCCCTTTCCTCCTTCTCCATCTATCCTCCACTCTCAGCTTACCTTCCACCAAAAAATGATCTGATATTCCCCCACCCTCTCCCCTTAGCACATGTACATCCTTAACTCTTCCTATCATAATCCTATTTACCACTACATAATCCATTAGCGCTCTATCTACCACCCTTCCCTCCACCACCCTCTCCCATGTGTACTTATGCTTGACTTTCTTCCGAAACACTGTATTTGCTATCATCAACTCTCTTTCTAGACACATTTCCACCATCAACTCTCCACTACGATTTTTTCCTGAAACTCCACACTTCCCAACCACTCCATCGATTGGACCATTTCCCACCCTAGCATTAAGGTCTCCCAGTACTACTACATTGACATTTCTTCCTAAACCCTCTATGCACTCATTTAAATCTATCCAAAAGGCCTCCCTTTCTTCCATGTTCTTCTCACTGCCCGGCCCATATGCACTTACAAAGACCCACATCTCCTTTCCCAGTTTCACCTTCATCCACATTATCCTTGAGGAAACCTCCTTCCACTCCACAACCCCTTTACCTATCTCCTCACTTACTAGAATAGCCACCCCTTCCCTCCCTCGCCCTCTCTTCACTCCTGATAACCTCCCACTTACACTCCCAAACTTACACTCACCCTTCCCTTTCAACTTAGTTTCACTCAAAGCCAACACATCCAACTTTCTTCTCACAAACATACTACCTATCTCTTCCCTTTTACTCTCATCTGTACCACATCCACGCACATTAAAAGACCCAAACCTTAGGGTGCTGGCCCGAGGCCCTCCAGCACCCCTTATGCCTTTCCTTTGATTTTTAGGAATTTGCCCCTTGGGGCTACAGGGAGAAGGATGCCTAGTCCCTCTCCCCATCCCTTTCTTCTCGCCTCTTATGATCCAAGTGGGAAAACTTGGTGGCAGTATTCTTTTCCCCCACCACAGGGAATTCCCCCAATCAGAAAGAGAATACTCAGAGAAATGGTACAGGACAGCAACAAGGGGTTGGGGGACAGCATAACGGAGGGACAGTCGTAGTATAAAAGTGTCATAATTTCTCTATGAACAGAATTTCTTCTATCATAGACAAAATGATGTGTGGCTCTGGTCCGTAGGGGCGCCCCATATAGACCCTAAAGTATCGACTGCATGCTACTTTGCCACAATAACAAGCAACCAATACCCCAGGAAGAGCTGCATAAGGTATGGAACTGGAGTCAGAAATGGGAAGTGGATTTCAATATTAACAAGTGTAGCATAATGGAGTTTGGAAAAAGCAAAACCAGAATATCAAGACAATATAAAACTGGAACCAAGGAGGTAAAGAAGGAGAGATACAAAAAACATTTGGGTGTAATTATCTCAAACGACTTGTCCTATGACAAACAGATAAACAAAATTGTCGGAGAATCGTACAACTTGCTAAGATCAAGAAAAGTGGCATTTACATATTTGGACAAAGAAATTATCAAAAAAATATTGGTTACACTGATAAGGCCTAGACTAGAGTATGCGGTGACATTGTGGTCACCCAGTACCAAAAAGAATATAAAGAAAATAGAAAGAATCCAGAGAGCAGCCACAAAAATGGCACCTGCACTTGCAAACTTGTCATATGAGGAGAGATTGGCTAAACTGGAGTTACCGACTCTGGAGCAAAGAAGAGAGGTGACCTGCTGACCATCTACAGAATCATGAAAGGCACAGAAATACTCAATAGAGAGGACTTGTTAAACTGGGTTTGATTTTATGAGTTTTTGGCCGACTGGGACAGGAGAAGCACAAGAGGACATGGAAAGAAAATAAAAAAACATAGCTACAGAAGAGATCTGAAGAAAAACAGTTTTCCACATAGAGTGGTGGACACTTGGAACAAACTGGACAATGGAATAGTGTGCGCAAAAACCATTCATGAGTTTAAGAGCAAACTAGACACTGTGAGATACAAAGGCGGGACACCACGAGCGTAGCTCCTCTTCCCGCAAAATACAACTAGGTAAATATATGTGTATATTTTTTCCTGTAGTCCTCTCCAGTATATTCCTAAGTGTAAATTTTGTATTCCTTGTTCCTTTTCCCTCTATAAAACCATATTGTTTTTCTATATTGTCTATTTGTAGTTTTCCTCTGATTCTCATTGATACTAATCTAAATAATATTCTACCAATCTGACTCATGATGGTAATTGTTCTGTGCTTTGAACACTCAGTTGTGTCAGCTTTCTATGGAATAACTATGGAAGTTGTTCTCTTCATTACATCAGGTATCTATATGGTGTCATAAATCTTGTTTGGTAGATAAGTGATCTTTTCAATTGCAAAATCCCCTGCAGCTTCCACCATCTCAATAACAATTCCATCTTCCCATTCTTTCAACCATGGATCACTAAATTTTCTAAATAAAATGTCTTGCCATCTTTCTGTGCAATCACTTTTTGTAAGAATCACCCAGTATTTTTTTCTCCCCTTGTCACTTTTCCATCTTTCCACGACTCTTTTAAAAATGTAATTTTGTGACATTTCCCCCACACTTATCTTCAAACTGAAACATTTTTTATTATTTTCTTTCCAGAGCAAAGTTTTGCATAAATTTTAATTGTCTACTTCAGGGGTTCTCATTAGGGGTGAAATTCACCCCCAGGGGATAATTTTGGGTTTTCTGGGGGTGATTTGTGACCACAGTCAGTTTACACGGCGAGGAAAGCAATTACAGGTTTTGGCCTATCTGGCCTGTCACCTGGGCTGGAATTATACTAATATGAGAAAAATATTACTAATTTGGACAAAATAAAAGGGTTTTTAGTAATATTTGCATATTATTTAGAATGCACTTTTTGAAACAGGCAATCTTGGAAAGGAGGGGGGAATGACATTCAGACAAATGGTGAAAGGGGTGAATGGGCCAAGTAAGGCTGAGAACCCTTGGTCTACTTTATATTGTTTCTGCTGCTCTTTGAAATATGATAGAAAAATATGTATAACAGTGTATATTTCTATATCCATAGCAACAAAAATATGATATCTATTTATTCTATGTACCAAGGTAGTAGTACTGGGAGACCTTAATGCTAGGGTAGGAAATTAACCAATTGACGGAGTGGTTGGAAAATGTGGAGTTCCAGGAAAGAATCGTAGTGGAGAGTTGATGGTGGAAATGTGTCTAGAAAGAGAGTTGATGAGAGCAAATACAGTGTTTCGGAAGAAAGTCAAGCATAAGTACACATGGGAGAGGGTGGTGGATGGAAGGGTGGCAGATAGAGTGTTAATGGACTATGTAGTGGTAGATAGGAGTATAATAGGAAGAGTTAAGGATGTACATGTCCTAAGGGGAGAGAGTGGGGGAATATCAGATCATTTTTTGGTGGAAGGTAAGTTGAGAGTGGAGGATAGATGGAGAAAGAGGAAAAGGACAAAAGGTGCTTAGAGTGAACTCTTTAAATGAAAAGGAAAAGGAGAGGGAGTACAAGAAGAAGCTGAGAGAGGAGTGGGAGGGAGTGAAGGATAGAGTAGAGCTAGGAGTGGAGGAGGAATGGGGATGGTTCAAGGAGGGAGTCACAAAGTGTGCAAAGATGGTGTGTGGAACAAGAAGGACAGGAGGAAATAGAAGGAAGGATAGTGAGTGGTGGGATAAGGAAACAAAGAAGATTGTAGAAGAGAAGAAGCGAGCTTTCACAGATTGGTTACAAAATAGGACGACGGAGTCATATGCGACGTACAAAGAAAAGAAAAGAGAAGTAAAGCAAAAGGTAAAGGAGGCAAAGAGGAGAGCAGATGTTCAACTTATACATGGATGGGGTGGTGAGAGAGGTAAATGCAAGGGTGGTGGGTCAGGGATTGGAGATGGTTAAAGAAAATGGAGAAAAGTGGGAGGTGAGCCAGCTGTTGTTTGCAGATGACATTGCACTTGTAGCAGGATCAGAGGAGGGATTGAGGAAGTTGATGACAGAATTTGGGAGAGTGTGTGAAAGAAGAAAGTTGAAGATAAATGTGGGTAAAAGTAAGGTGATGAGATGTACAAGGGTGAAAGTGGCAGCATACTGGAAGTGAGCATTAAGGGAAAGCGACTGGAGGAAGTGGATAATTTTAGATACTTGGGTACAAATGTGGCAGGAAAGGGTGGAGTGGAGGTGGAGGTAGAATATAGATTGAGAGAAGCGAGTAAATGCCTTGGTGGATTAAAGAGTGTAATGAGGAATAGACATTTGATAATGGAGGCTAAGAGAAGACTGTATGAAGGAGTGATTGTGCCAACAGCACTGTATGAGGCAGAGACATGGAACATAAGAGAGGAAGAGAGAAGGAGTTTGAATGTGTTTGAGATGAGGTGTCTGAGAAGTATGTTGGGGGTTACTAGGCTGGATAGAGTGAGAAATGAGGAGGTGAGGAGGAGAACAGGGGTGGTAAGGGAGTTGGGAGATAGGGTTGATGAAAGAGTATTAGGATGGTTAGGACATGTGGAAAAAATTAGTGAAGAAAGACTAGTAAAAGAGGTATGGAAGGCAGATGTGGAGGGAGGGAACATGATGGGATGTCTTAGGATGAGATGGATGGATGGGGTAAAAGGGGCTTTGGGGAAGAGGGGAATGTCTGTTGAGGAAGGACAGGAGAGGACAGAATGGAGAATGGTTGTATATGGATGATGTTGTGATGCATGAGGTGGAATGGGTGGGGGGATGGGGGGTGAGGTAGTATGTGCGAGAAAAAATTGATGCAGCCCGAAGGGATTTCTACTCGTCTTCTCCCTTTCTGCATGGGGGGACGGAGACGGGGGGGGGGGGGGGGGGGTCACTGATTTAATGAAGTGGCCTTGCTGTGGATGTGCTGTGTCTTGCAACACTGCCTCTGACCCAGGGCAGTGGACAAGGTGCAGGGATGACCTGTCATCCAGGAGGTGCTAAGATAAGAGGGAGGGTGGAGGGTGGAGGGGAGTGGAGTGTATTTAGGGATGGAATGAGTGGGAATGGTTTTATGCCTTTTTCTTTTTGGCTACCTCCCTTGTAAAGGGGAAAAAGCCTTGGTATATGTATGTGTACCAAGGACTTTTTCCCCCTCACCAGAGAGGTAGTCAAAATCAAAGGGCATATCCCCTCCCCACCCATTTCACTCCCATCCATCACTCTTTCCTCCCTCTCATCTTAGGTCCTCATGGATGAAGGGTCATCCCTGTATCATGCCCAATGCTCTGGATCAGATCCAATGAAGCAAGACACAGCACATCCACAGCAAGGCTGCTTCACTCAATCAACAACCCCCCCTCCCCCTCATGCAGAAAAACAGCACATGGGGAGAAATCCCTTCAGGCTGCATCAAAATATCATGGAAAGAATGAGTGAAGGAAGATGAGTAAAAGAGGTGTGGAAGGCAGAGGTGGATGGAGTGAACATGAGGGAGTGACCAAGGATGATACAGAATCTATAATTATTATAGATGGATGGGATGAAAGGGGCATTGAGCAGGAGGGGGATGTCTGTTGACCACAGAAGGGAGAAAGCAGGAGATAGGGGTGAGCGGAGAATGTGTATAGATTCAAAAATATGATATAAAACAAATATAGACTATAAAACACCATTCTTTTATGAATCTTTAAACTCTACAGACAACATTTCAAAGCCTGCAATGGTTTGTGATTAAACATGTAAGAGAGAGAATTTTTCTTTGATAAAAATTAAGGAAACTTCTGCTAGGTAACACCTGAGAAAATATCTAATATACCATCAGATGTAGGCTATAAGAAAAAAAAAAAAAAAAAAAAAAATCAAGCTGGATGCCTCACCTGTGCTGGTGGCTGAGGAACAACAGGCTGCATCATCTGGGCAGGAGCAGGTTTAGCCACTGGCTGTGTGGCCATAGGCTGAACCAGGGGTTGTGCTGTAATGGGCTGTACCATGGGTTGTACAGGGGTAGGCTGAACCAAGGGCTGAGCAGGTGTGGGTTGTGCCATGGCTGACATTGGTGCCCCTCCTGGCAAGCCTGGAAATGACCAACCAACCATATTCTCATATATTATGGCAATGGGAAGATAGTAATGTCAATGAATACACAGGAAGCAATAAACAGTATTTAAACCTGATCCAATCCACACATTGTACACACACATACACCAATTGAGTGCACAATGGGGAAGCAACACTATTCAGGGTCGTTGCTGAAGCATAAAATTACTGGTTATTATTATTTTTTTAAGCATGAATGGAAAATTTCAAAGGTTTTCCAAAAGTAAGGGTGAGTAATCTCATAAGGGAAATTGAACAAGATGATACCGAGATCAAAATGAAAGAAAGGAATAGCTTTGAAGGTCACAACTCATCACTAGAGATATGTGAATTCACAACCAAGTTAAAAAGACTGAAATTACTTTCTTCCCATGACTCAGTTTTATGACCTAGAGCAAAAGTGTGAACAAGAAAAAATCCATAATATTGGCTCAGAAAGCAGAAATTTATTACCTTAATGGGAAAATGAGACTTTTACAAGCAAGAGAATTAATGCCAATATTATAAAAGCAAGGATAGGACAAAATCAAATTAGGATAAAATCTTGAGCTGTTAAAGGTAAAAGAAAGCTGGTTATCTGGACAACAGAAGGGGATATATATATGTCACTGTATTTTTAGGCATATGTTGCACTCTGACAGATACAGTGCATCTTAAAAGTAGGCTCATTTTGGGTGTAGGGGGAGAATGGATGTTTAAAATGCCTATGAATCATGTAAATTTTCAGAAAGTTCCCCATCTCACAATTTATGAAGAGAATATCTTTTCCTGGTAGATTTAGGTGTTTTGTTAACAAATTTGATAACCATTTCCTTTACAAATTCCCTCCCCAACTCCCCATTGGTTTTATTATATTTTCATTTGTACCTTGATGTATTATATCCAAAAATCTTACTATTACAAATATATTATGTCAATAATAACAATGGTACATTAAAGTGGTGTACCACTGCATTGGAAGTAAGGAATTTAAACAGTACTTGGAGTGACACGGGACAGATAGATTGGGAGTGTAATAGTAAACCGCAATATGAAAACATTCTTGGTCAAGTGTTGGATAATAAAAGATGACCATAAAAGATCATAAAGGAAGACAAAGGAGAGTGACCAAAGAAATGATTCAAAGTAAAACAGGCCACAAGAAGAAGAAGAATGCTACCAACTGGTTAGTGGCACAGCAACTGTAAACAAAATTGTGGCAGTGCATCAGGTGTGTCCTTGAATTCTTTAATCTATCATACATTGTTAATTGAAGTCCCATACCAATATAAAAAGTGTTATTAAACAGGTCATCAATTATCATTAAAGACAGGGAATATGAGTAAGTTCTGCAATTTTGAATATACTTTAGAAACCATTCCATTAAATTTCACAAGCACAAATATTACTAATTTGGCTTATTATTTTGATAAGCTTTCACTTATGGTCTGTTGCTAGAGTGCAGTATTTAGACAGCATTGGTCAGTCTTGTCACTAATAAGGCAGATTTAGACTGTCTTCCCCACCCACCTTGAAAAAAAAAAAAATAATAATAATAACAATAATAATAATAATAATAATAATAATAATAATAATAATAATAATAATGGCTTCATTGTATAACATGCAGGGCTAATTTTCAAGTTTGATATGTAGTAAAAATCAGCGTGGTATACACCGAAAAATACAGTAATTCCAAAACTACACACAGTACAGTGTTGTCAGCAAGAACAATCATCCTTTCATATAATTTCCTCTTTGCATTCATTTCCAAATGCCTATTTCTCATGAAGTCTTTTAATCCCCCAAGACATTAAATTGATTCTCTCAACCTACAATTGATCTCTATCTCCACTCCTCCCTTTCCTACCACCTGAAACTCCAAATACCTAAAATTATCCACTCCCTCCAGCCTCTCTCCTTTAAGACTTATTTCCAACTCTGTCATCTTCTCTTATACATCTCATCACCTTACTTTTACCCACATTTACCTTCAATTTTCTCCTATCACATACCTCCCCAAACTCTGTCACTAACTACCTTAATCCCTCCTCTGACCCTGCCACAAATGCAGGGTTATCAGCAAACAACTGGTTCACCTCCCACTTCATTCCATTTTTATCTCTAGTTCCCTACATATTACCTTCTCATTTACCTCCTGCATCACCCCTTTCTTGTATACATTGAACAGCCATGGCAACATGACACATCCCTCAAAAAAGCCCCACCTTTACCTCAAATCAGTTGCTCTCTCCATTCCCATTTCAAACACAGCTTTCCTCCAATCCCATATGTTCGCAAAACCTCCAACAGTACCTTTCTGTCTACCCTGTTATACCCCTTTTCCAAATCCATAACAAGCCATAAATGAGTGCCTTAGGGGATTAAAAAGTGTAATGAGAAATAGACATTTGGGAATGAATGCTAAGAAGAGATTGTATGAAGGAGTGATTGTGCTGACAGCACTGTATGGGTCAGAAACATGGAACATAAGAGAGGAAGAGAGGAGGAATTTGAATGTGTTTGAGAGGAGTTGTCTGAGGAGTATGATAAGGGGTTACTAGGCTGGATTGAGTGAGAAAAGAGGAGGTGAGGAGGAGAACGGAGATGGAAAGGGAGTTGGGAGATAGGGTTGATGAAAGAGTATTGGGATGGTTTGGACACATGGAAAGAATGAGAGAAGAAAGATTAGTAAAAGAAGTGTGGAAGGCAGAGGTGGAAGGAGTGAGCATGAGGGGGTGACCAAGGATGAGATGGATAGATAGGGTAAAAGGGGCATTGGAAAATGGGGGAATGTCTGTTGAGGAAGGATGTGAGAGGACAGAAGATAGGGGTGAATGGAGAATGGTTGTATATGGATGATGCTGTGATGCATGAGGGGGAGTGGGTGGGGGGATGGGGGGTGAGGGAGTATGTGTGAGAAATAAATTGACACAGCCCAAAGGTATTTCTCCCTTTCTTCTCTTTTTCTTCATGAGGGGATGGAGAGGGGGGGGTCATCAATTTAATAAAGCTGTCTTGCTGTGGATGTCCTGTCTTGCGACACTACTTCTGACCCAGGGAGGTGGGCGAGATGCAGGGATGACCCATCATCCAGAAGGTGCCAAGATGAGAGGGAGGGAAGAGGGTGGAGGGGAGTGGAGTATGTTAGGGATGGAATGGGTGGGAGTGATTTTTATACCTTTGTATTTTGTCTACCTCCCTTATAAGGGGGAAAAAGCCTTTGGTATATATATTTATGTATGTATATCAAAATTCCAATTCGTGTGCACCAGTTCCATGACATGAACAAAAGCATACAGAAATTAATGCAGAATTATCTTTATACTCTCATAGGGAATTCTACTATTACTGCTCTCATAACTATTATTACAATAGCCAACAGTGAAAATGATCAATCTTTTCATAGCCAACAGTGAAAATGATCAATCTTTTCTCTATTTTCCTAAGCTTAAAACTCCCCAATCCCAGCCCATATCCCACACAGAGCCTACCTGGCACCAAGGGTTGCAGGGGTTGCATTCCCAGACTTCCTGCAGCTATGCTCTTATTAAAACCACCTGGAAAAGTTAGGTTAGTATTTGTGTAGTCTTAACATAAGTGTATATGATGACCATCACTATGTATAAATTCATTCAGCTTAGTTGAAGATAAGGATAAGGATAACTTTCACTATAATGTATTCTGTTTGCTTTAACTTGCAGAGAATTTTACCACTACTAATACTATTGCTGCTACTGTTAAAGAAGAATCTATCTGCATTATTCATTTCACCATTTCCTTTTCTTAGAGCAAGTATTTACTAAGTTTAATACTACATCAACATATATAATTTTTGTTTGTTAATTACTATCTGCCTAGTTACAGTATACAATGTTCAAGTAAATAGTTGGTAATACATAAACTTCCTATTATAAATTTAATCCTTAAATTCTACCTTAATATCAATAAAACATTTCAATTACCATAATTACACAGCCAGAGCTATATATGCAAATATCAACCATCAAAATCAACTCTACATACAAGTGTATATCCTAAAATACTATAAATCAATAATGAAGTCATTCAGCATGAATTAATTTCTAAAACAGATCTACACAAATTTCTATTTCATTCTACTCTCCATTCAATACTTTTCACATGAAAAATTATATTAGTATAATTTAAACTACACTAAAATGCTAACTCAATGAAATATGCTTTTTAACTATACTAAAAACACTATGTCAAAAATTCCCTAAGTACTTTGTTATCTTTTTATTTATAGCTTACATTGGAGGACACTAGGCAACATGATAACATCAAACTATTTGGGTGGCCAGACATCTCGCCTTAGGCTACAGAGTCCAACTTTTAAGCTCTCCTAAATATTGCGCCTTTTTGGCATTTGATTTACATGAATTATAAAAACTACTTCAAACAACTTAAAACAGCAAAAAGTAATGGTGATGATAACTATATATTCTTATAACATGTACCTCCTGTGACCAACACTTCCACAGACCATACAGCATTGGTATAGGGTTTGTAGTTTGATTGTACTCATTATTGTATTATTTCATTGATAATTCTAGTTAGAATAACTATTACCTTTATAACATAATCATTGTTAAGGAATATTCTTGTCATCTCTGCAATCAATCCATTGCCCCTGGTCTCTCTTGCAGAACCTGCAGCCTTCAGATAACTGGCAACAGCCTCTCAGAGGGACCACATATCACTCAGGGAAGATATACTGTGTTGTTGTATAGGGATTGTTAGTGTGGGACATTGTAGTATGAAGTGTTCTGTGTCCTCTGTTGGTGGTTGCATCTGTGGCGTATAAGTTCACATTTGAAGCCTAAAAAAATTCTCCAAATCCAGGGGTTGACTTGTGCCAAATATAAAATGTGGACCTTTACCAATGAGAGAAATGAAAGTGTTTGCCTAACACTTATTGCACACTACTTGTCATAACTCTTGAAGCCCAACACAATTATTTCCTATTGAAACTCATATTTGGTAAGTCTACAGTATTTAACATAGAATTTATAACAATATCAATGATTTAACTCATATGGGAAATTAATTTCAAGGTAAGTTAGGCTGGTTTACTCTGCAACTTTGAACTTATTTACAGCAGTAGAAAACATAGCCCTGCACACCCACAATTTACAACAGCTGATCAGCGTAATAGTTGTGCCATCAATACCAAATGGCCAGTTATTGAACTATGAGTTTGTTACACAAGTGCTTACTATCACCATCAGCAGTAAGAAACTACCATACTGACTTTGAAAATATGGTACACATTGTCTCTTTCATCAGACATTACTGATGATGCAATAACTAACATAGCAATAATTGCTGTTGTTCTTACATTTAAACCTGTAGTGATAAATATACACTAAGCTAGTGTATATTTATGAGACCATGTTGTCATGTATGTGTCATGAAATGATCATGTATAGTATGTCTTGTATGCCATGATATACCTCAAATGGATTTATGTAAAAAATTCCATGTCTAGGATATAGTAAATTTATACTAAAATAAGGTTATTTGCTGCAGATATACCCTAAAGAACGAAAAGGCGTGAAGCTCCAGTGTCATCTGAGGACACAGAGAAAAGGGATGCATGACTTCCCACACCGATACCAGGTCAAGAGATTGAAACCAAGGATGGCACTCGGTGGCACCCAGAAGTGGTACCAGTATAATTTTAACGGTGTGCCAAACGTGAAATAGATAGGTAGATGATAAATATTTGTACACCTTCCTCATATACAAGGTGAAGTGAATGTGTGAAGACAGGCAAATAGGAAAAAAATATATATGTTATATGTACAGCAATTGCAGCATGTCTGCCCAGCAGCATCTGTGAGTGCCCTATTTAGAAGGTTGCACACCACTTCAAAACTCTCTCTCTCTCTCTCTCTCTTATGTAAGTAAAAGTTATTTTTGTACCTTGCCTTTGTTTCTTCCTGTTGAAAATGTGAATATTCTATACAAGAGGGGAAAATTAAGCACACTGAGCAGGAAATTGACAGAATTGTCCAAATCTCGGTCAGATTAGGACAGTTAATCAGAAATCATGCCAGGTCCATGACAATGTATTTTTTTTTTTTTTTTTCATTTTGGGAAAATGGTACTCCCTTATATTCAGGGGTTATCTATATGGAAAACTGTATTTCTTCACATCCTTTAGACATGTGGTCTTTCTTAATTTATTTCCATAACCTCTTAAAGCCCTCCCATCTTTAATCAGGAGATCTCTTCTGTCAATGGAATCTATTCCCTTTAGTGACCTGAACACTAATCATATCACCTCTTTCTCTTCAATCTTTCAAACTTGGCAGACACAGTACTTTTAGTCTTTCTTTATATGGTTTATCTGCCAGGCTGGGGACCAGTTTGGTTGCTGCCCTTTGTATTCTCTCAATCTTACTCATATCCTTTGCTCTGTGGGGGAACCATAATACTGATGCATATTCTAGTCTTGGACATATCAAGGTCTTGAGGAATTTTTTCATCATCTCTTCATCTATACAGTGGGATGCCACTTCAACCTTTTGCAGTAGTCCATATGTCTCCACAACCTTGCTGATATGTCTGTCAGGTGACAGGTTGTCTTTTATCAACACTCCAAAGTATTTCTCCTCTTTTACTTTTGGCATGGGTTTAGTTCCCAAGGAATAGTTTAAGGATGGCCTTTTGCTGCTATTGCCCATTTCCAATACTTTGTATTTTTTGGCATTAAACTTTATTTCCCATTCTTGGCTCCATGTAGAAATAGTGTCTAGATCTTTTTGTAATAGTCTACCATCCTCCTCATTTTTCACTCTTCTCATGATTTGTATGTAAACTGCAAACATGGCATAGCTTGTTGTTCCTTCCGTCATGTCATTGACATAGACAAGAAACATTATTGGTGCAACCACTGAACCTTACAGAACTCTGCTCGTTACTGCTGTACAGCCTGACATCCTATCCTTTTCTATTGTCCTCCCTCATGTATCCTTCATGTATCTGTGATGTGGAGTGTGAGTATATTGTGCATGTATAAATCAAAGAGTGTGGGGGATAGATAGAACCCTGAGGTTCTCTGTTCCTGAAGTTTCTGGTTTGCAATGATTGGCTATCATATGACACACAGGCATTTCTACCTGCCAAATAATTGGCCATCCATCTATTGGTATTATTTGTGCATGTCTGTTTTGTATATTTTGTTTGTGAGATTGTGTGGGGGATGGCATAAAAATATTTATTGTCTAGCATTATAACAAGTGTTCTGTGAGGGGGCCTATCTGAATTAATTCCATTAAAAACTCTTTGTGGGAGATCTATCAGAAGACTGTTTGTGGAGTGGAATGGTCTTAAATAGTGTTATGATTTGTAAAGGGGGGGTTATGCGGTGTGATGAGTTGTAGTATGAGGCATTCTATGACTTTGGAGAGGGTGCTTAGATTTTTATTGGGTGGTGTGATGCTGGAACTGTTGGGTTTTAGTTAGATTTGGGGATTGTGATGATTTTACCATGCTTCTAGATGTTGGGTATGGTGTTGTGTAAATAGCTGTAGTTTGAAATATTGATGAATGCATGTATTACATGTGGTCTAAGGTGTTTTAGGTGGATGCTACTTATGTTGTCTGGACCACAAGTGGAGGAGTGTTTGAGATTAAGTATTATATGCTTTGTCTGGCTGTCTTTGAAGGTTACATTGTCTGAGTCTGTGGGGAAGTCTTTCTTATTTTAGATGATGCATCAGTTGTCAGGGTGAGGGATAGGATGGTTTCTTTGTGCAAAGTGATTTATGATTGTTTGTTTGTCTGTTTATGGGTAAGGTGATTGTTGTGGTGATTGCTGTTCTGTTACTATTGGATAGTGTAATGCTACAAGTGTCTTGTACAATTTTTTTGGTGTTTGTTTCATGATTGTGACAAAGTTTTGCCAATTTAGTGTTTTCTGTTCATGTTTTATTGTTGATCTCAATGTTAAATGCTTGTATTTGGTCTGTTATGTTCTGAAAGATAGGTGTGGGGGGGGGGTCCATTGGAATGTGTTGCAGCGTCTGATAAGGCCTTAAATTTCTGGTGTGAAATTTGGGTTGTGTGATATTCTGTGGCCTCTGAGGATGTATTTCTTGTCTGCAGTTTGTATGGTTGTGTTGATGGTGTGCACAGCAATGTCTACATCTGTGATTGGTGTACTGTTCAGAGTCTCAAAGTGTTGTTCTCTCTCCCATAAAACCTTCCCAGTTTGCTCTTTTGTAATTAATGTATTGTCTGTAGCCAACTGAGGTATATTGTGTTTTGTTGGTGATGATGATCAGACCCAAGGCATCTGACCACTTTCCAAGAAGATATTGGGGAACAGAAGGTGATTTAAGGAGAGAAGGGGGTATAGAGGGCTTGATGGGGGATATGTGTCTGATTATGGGTGTTGTTCATGATGGTTAGTGGAGTCAAGCTGTGTCTGTAAATCAAACCTTCTGTCCATCCTGGGGTTGCTGACATACCAAGCCAATGACTTGGTGTTGAAGTTGCCACCTACAATAAGTTTGGGGATAGTGGTAAGTTGGTTGAAGTTAGGCCTAAAGTTGTTGGGAACTGTGGGGGATGATCGCAGGGGAGGGGTGTATATGTTAACTAATGTGATTGTGGATTTGTCACCTGTTTGGATTTGGGTTGATTGAACTTAAGTGGTGCTATCAGTGGGAGGGAGGGAGGACTTGGTGATGGTACTTGTGTCCATGAAGCAGATGGATTGGTGGATTAGGGTGACAAGACCACTGCCATTGCCAACAGCCTATGGTGGTGAAATTAAGAAAAGTGGGTGTTTCTTGTATGATGGCAATGTGTATGTTGTGTTTGAGAAAGTGTTCAAGTTTGTGTGTGGGTTTTTTTTTGTGTTGATGCCATCAATGTTTAATTGTAAGATGTTGATATTGTGTGTTTGGTGCATGTTGGAGGATTAGGATCAGTGCTAGGATGAGGGGGAGTGGTTGGGGGAGGGTGGGAGGAGGAATGGGTAAGGGAGGGGGTATGGGTGAGGATGCAAGATGCAGGTGGGGAGGATGAGGGTGAAGTAAGGGGTTGGAATGAGGAACAGGGCCAGGTGTTTGTGTAGTATTTCATGCATAGTTTTTTTATATTATTTGTTTATTTGTTTGTTATTGTTTGTTTATTATTATTTGCTTGATTTTTATTTTTATTAGTTATCTGTCAATTTACTATTATTTACTATTTATCTGCTTGTTTATTATCTAACTACACCTATGCATTTATTTATTATTATCTATATTATTATAATTTTTATTTATCATTATTATATTACATTTTTTTCCGCATCCAACCTAGTTATGGACCAAAAGGTCTCCTGTTGGCATGCTCCACCTTTGTAATCCTTTGTAATGTCGGCAAGCATTCTGCGAGTGGGGTGGGCCTAGTTTTTGGATAAATTGCATTGAACTGAGCCCTTTACCTGGTAGCTCAAGGTGATGGGTTTGAAGCATGCTGAACATGTGTACTTTGTGGTGGGTCCAGGATTAAATTCTTTACATCTCAGGCTAATAGGAGGAGTAGATGGATGATTGTTGGAGAATCACCCCTCGGTGTTGAAAAAATGTGAGGGTGTACTTTTGGGTAAGGGCTGTGGTACTTGCCCGGAGTAATCAATGCTGCTCCCAGGGATCCATGACACCTGCAAGGATAGCAAGGGCTTCTTGTGATAGTTTTGTCTCCAATTCCTTCCTTGCTGGAGTTTGGGGGGGGGGGTCACCCCACAATGTAGAAATCACCACATCAGGACCAGTGTGGTTTATCAATTTGGTCTAAGGCTGGGGATGATGCATGATCTTTTTCAGATCACTGGGATCATTTGCATGCCTAGCAATGGTTAAAAATATGTCAGGGCTTTTTATACTGGAGAGCCCAAAAGTTTCTGGTAGTAGTTTGATATCTTGTCTGGTCCTTCTACATGAGAGGTTTTTCAATATCTTTTTAACATTTTCTGTATCACTGTTTGAGAAAAGAAGTGCCTAGTTTTATTTTGCATATCTATCAATCAATCAATCAATCTGTTGCTGTTGTCCCAGATCTCTCTTGAAGGAGGCCCATGGATCTCAGGTAATCAGCTACAGCCAATGAGCTGGGCCATAAATCCCTCAGAGAAGAAATATGTTGATACTGTTTCCGAATGGCTTCCTGGACACAAATGTGCTAGCATGGTTCTTACTTTGCTAGAAAGGAATGATCTCTGATATCCTGCGGGGCTGATACCTAAGGGATGATGGTGAAGTACTGAATTTGGTTGTCTGTTATGAAGAACTTTAGTGATCTAAGCATGAATGTCTTTTTGCGTGAATGTATTATATGGTACCAATGGTAGGTTGCTGTATGCATTTGAGTAACAAGTTGTTGTTTTTTCTCATTCAACTGGTTGTGCTGATGGGTGAGTGGTGTTGGGGGCTCTAATACAGAATTGTGTACCCATAATTTTCATTATATTCTATGGAATTTTAGTTTATGTGTGCAGGTGTCCTATTGGGGTAGTTTTGGTGTATCCTCTTATTGCTCTCAATAGTTTCTAAAAGTGCTTATTTTGCTGAATGCTGGGAACCATACTGTGGAAGAGTAGTCAAGGGTGGTTCTCATGAACTGTTTAAAGACCATAATTAGAGGTTCCTTCCATTTTCCAAACCCAGTGCTTCCAAAAGATTTTAGTAAGCTTATTTTCTTGTTGACTTTCAATGTCAGATCTTTGACATGTGGTTTGATGATCACACAAGTATCAATAGTGAGGTCAAGAATTTTAGGGTTCTTTTCCAATGAAAGCATGTAGCTGTTTAATTTCATGTTTTTTCATGGTTGTCTAGAATTAATAATATTATTGATACATATTTTTTTCTTGTTTTCTGGATTCATGAATTTCATGCTTACTTTAGAGAAAAGTTTGTTAATAATCTTGCAGTGTTGTTGTGATAAGCAGTGTGAACATAATTTGAGGCAGATTCTATAGTTTTGCTGAAGCAAATTCACTTCTACTAAATTTGCAGCAATACAACATATCAGCTACAGCACTTACTAATCAATACACAATGAGCATATCTAATCCTGCAATCAGGTTGCAAAATTACAAGCCAACATTAGGAATAAGGCACCATCTACAGGAGCATACAAGTAAAAGTGCTGTACAAAGAAAAGCAGTGTGAGAAAAATGTAAAGAATATGTCAGAAGGAAACTCACTGGGAGTTGCACCTTGAATCATAGGCTGTGATGTGATGGATGGAGCCATGGTACCTTCCAGCATACTCCCTACCCCCTGGCCGCCATTGGCAATAGTCACCAAGCCCCCTGTACCAGCCTGGCCTCCACCTCCTGCAACTGTGGCTGTTGCTCCACTACTAACACCTACTCCTTCAGATCCATTCAACAATGAAATAACACCTCCAACTGAAGGTGGTGCAGAAGTGGGAGGGGCAGAAGGGGCTGTAGGAGCCGTAGGAGGTGTTGGGGCTGTAGGGGCTGAAGGCTCCATGGGAATCAGTGGCGCCTGTGATGTCGCCCCAACTGGGGTTCCTTCAACACAACATACAGGCAACATTATAGTATAATTTAATTATTCCAGGAACCTTCGCACTAAAGCTTTTCTTCATTGTGTTACAAATTACAATAAAACTCAAGTTTCTAGTTTACATTTTGTGCCTAGTTATTGGCATATCCTAAAAAAAATTTTTATTTTTATCATGGTCCCAAAAACATCTGAATGTCACGATAAATTGCACTCCATAAATTATTTTATATTTATATCACACCATTTAACTTTTCAGTAGCTATTGGTAATTCATTTGACCATACAATATTTCAATCAAAATTCTTTTATTTTCCAAACATCAAATAAGGTCTCTTATTATTTAATGAAATACAAAATATGGAGCTAATCCAGCTAATCACTATTAGACACCCATCATTTTGAGTGCAATGTTAGCAATGCTGTAGTAAAATGAAAAAAAGTATTATAATTTCAGTCTCCCTTAGCTAAGCATGCAGAAAAATGTAATTTTCGCAGGAAAATTAATTTTTCCCTGATACAAACCTGAGGTACTCCTTACAATAGGATACTTTCGCGTAGCGCAAATATTTCTACTGCTAAATTAAAATCCTCACTCTGTGGGTCTGGGCAACGCTTATCCTCAGTAAGGGGCCCCATTGGGGCAAGGGGGGGGGGGCCTTGCCCTCCACCACAAGTCTCGCACACTATAACCATTCTCTGAGCCAGGTATGAAATTAAGCACAAGGTTTGTCAGGCAAGGAGAAGGAACTGTTTAGAGGGGTGGTTGAGGAGGGCCATTAAAGGTAAGGAGTACCTCAGGTTTGTATCAGGGAAAAATTAATTTTCCTGCGAAAATTACATTTGTTCCGAAGAATACAAACTCTTCGGTACTCCTTACAATAGGAGACTCGGACTTAGGAGGGAAGGAAGTTGTTATCTAGCCTGGGAAACCGCCGTAAGGAAAATCTAGTGTGCTAAGACTATGTTGACCAGACCCCTATACATTCCCCTCACTTTGAAGTGCACCCCTTTCTGTTCCCTGGAGTGGAGACAGACAGGTTATAATCACTTTTGTACCACTGAAGGGTTTGAATTGATTCCCTTGGAATGCTTGAGAGCCCGCGGGTGAGGTAAGGGAATGTAAGAGTATGAGAAGGACTTTGGAAAGTTATCCCTGCAGTTGCCGAGCCAGAACCTGGATGAGTTGTCAGGGTCGGCTGTGTGCTCTTGAGGAGGGGTATATCATTTTCAGGACTTCTTGGGCGGGCACTATGGGGCCCAAAGATAAGTTCCCTAAAGATTCCCACATAACTTCTTTGAGGTAAAAGGAAGTGAACGTATTCTGGCTCTTCCATATACCTGCTTGAAGAACCTGGTTGACTGACAGATTCTTTCTGAAGACTAGGGAGGTCCCTACTGCCCTCAGGTCATGGGCAATCTGTGTGGTTCATGTCGCAGGCTCTGCGGATGACTTCCTTTGTCCAGTAAGAAATGGAATTCTTAGTGATGGGCTTCGGTCTACCTTTAGTAGAGATGAACAACCTCTTTAATTCTGGTCGAAGATGTTCGGTTCTCTTGAGGTAGGTCCGGATGGCTCGTACCAGGCATAGAACTGTTTCAGTCTGTTCTCCCCCTACAAATTTGTCTAAGGACGGAACACTAAAGGACCAGAATCTAGGGTCAGATTTGGCAGGATCTTGGTTTTTGGCAATGAATTGAGGCATGAAAGTGAAGGAGACCTCTTTCCATCCTTTGGAATGGGCGACTCTATAAGAGATGGCGTGTAACTCCCCTACTCTCTTGGAAGATGCCAGGGCTAGCAGAAAAAACTGTCCTCAAGGTGAGGTCCTTCAGATGTGCCTCTCGGAGAGGTTCGTAAGGGGGACCCCTCAGAGAGTTCAGGACTAATGCCACATCCCGCGGAGGAGAACTGATTTCCCTGGGGGGGCATGATCTTTGAAGTGCCTGAAGAGCATGGAAATTTCCGGTGAAAGGGCTAGGACCATGCCCTTCAGAGAAAACACCTGATTTAGAGCTGCCCTATAGCGTTGTACTGCCGAGAGGGAGATCTTCTTGGACTTCCTGAGGAAGTGGAAGGAGGCAATCTCAGGAATGGTGGCTCGATCTGGGACTAACTTCCTGGAGTGGCACCATTTTGCAAAGGCATTTCATTTCCCTTGATAAAGGTTAGCTGAGGAAGAGCGAATAGGAGCGGACATGTCCTCCGCCACTTCTCTGGGAAAACCCTTCTTTAGGAGGATCCGGACCATAGTCTGAATGCGTTAAGATTGAGTGCTGAAGGGTTCTTGTGCCAAGCCCCGTTGATGGGTGGATGCAGAAGATCTGGTCTTCCCTGAAGGGCCAGAGGCTCTTCTACTGCTAGCTCGAGGGCGTCTGGAAACCATGGGGCTTCGGGCCACCAAGGAGCGATCAAAGTCATCCGAAGGTAGGATGCGTGTCTTGCTCTCAGGAGTACCTTCTGGAGCAAGGGAAATGGTGGGAAAGCGTAGGAGTACGGGTTGTCCCAACTTTGCAGAAGAGCGTCTTCTCCTGCTGCCAGAGGATCCGGGAGAGGGCTGAAATATATTGGGAGTTGGTGATTCCATCTCATTGCAAAAATGTCCACTAGAGGGGAGCCCCATTTGCTGAGGATGAAGTTCGCTACCTCTCGATAGAGGGACCATTCTTATGTTGATTATCTGATTCTTCCTGCCGAGGTGGTCCGCCCAGACATTCCTCTTCCCCGGGATGTAGCGGGCTTTGAGTGACATCTGGAGATTCTTGGCTAGGTTGAGGATGTCCATCGTCAGAAGGCATAGTTCCTGGGAGACTGTGCCCCCCTTGCTCATTCAGGTAGGCTACTACCGAGGAATTGTCTGACATTATGCCCACTACTTGTCCTGAGACTTGATCCTTGAAGTGACGGAGAGCCAGGAGTACTGCTTTCAACTCAAGCCAATTGATATGGGCTGTCCGCTCGACTGTGGACCAGGAACCGCTGATGTGATCGTCATTGAGGTGGGCTCCCCAGCCCTCCTTGGAGGCATCGGAGAATAGAAGGACTTCGGGGGGAGATGGGCCGAGGGGCATCCCCATGAGAAGGTTGCATGGGCCTTCCACCAGAGAAGAGAATCCTTGACTTCTTCGGTGAGGGAGATGTGTTGTAGGGGTTCTCCCTCTTGCGGGGCCCACTGAGACTTGAGGAGCCACTGTAGCGGTCGCATTCTTTGTCTACTCCTGGGGATTAATTTCTCTACGGAGGCCATATGGCCCAGGAGGATTTGGCATTGTTTCGCCATCAGGAACCTGGTCCATAGAGCCTGTGCAACTAGAGAAGCGAGATTCTGGATCCCCTTTTCTACTGGGAAGGACTTCATTAGGGAGGAGTCCAGGACCATACCCAGGTACGTGACTCTCTGTCTTGGTAAGAAATCTGACTTTTCCGGGTTGACTACTGTCCCAATTTCAGGACAAAGGTTAGGACCATTCTCAGGTGTTCTTGGCATAGCTGGGCGGAAT
This sequence comes from Oratosquilla oratoria, assembly GCF_046742065.1. Taxonomy (NCBI): domain Eukaryota; kingdom Metazoa; phylum Arthropoda; class Malacostraca; order Stomatopoda; family Squillidae; genus Oratosquilla; species Oratosquilla oratoria. Next base: position 28,874,486 of record NC_134787.1, read on the forward strand.
GTGCAAGGATCAGCCAGTCATCCAAGTAACGGAGTAGGTGAATTCCCCTGGAGTGGGACAACGCTGAAACGAGGTTGAACACACTGGAAAAGACTTGGGGTGCTGTGGAAAGGCCGAAGCAGAGGCAGGGGAAGTGGAAGGTGTTGCCCCTGTGGATGATTCTGAGGAATTTCCTGGAGGAGGGATGCACTGGTATGTGGAAATAGGCATCTTGGAGGTCCAGCGACACCATGAAGTCCCCTTCCCTGATAGACGCCCTTACGGACTCTGGGGTGTCCATTCGGAACTTTGTCAGGGAAAGGAACTAGTTGAGTGGAGACAAATAGATGACTGGTCTCCACACCCCTGTTGTCTTTTCTACTAGGAATAGCCTTGAGTAGAACCCTGGGTCCGGAGTCGAGACTTCCTCTAAAGCTCCTTTCTGGAGCAGAACGGAGGTTTCCTCCGCTAGGGCCCGACCGCGAGCCGAGTCCGGGTGGTAGCTGCTGACTTGGATGGGATAGGGGGAGAGGTTTGGGACAGTGTGAAAGGGAAGACAATAGCCTGTCTTGATGAGATGGAGGGTCCAGTCTTCCGCCCCGGCCTCTTCCCATGCTCTCCAGTAGAGGGAGAGGCAACCCCCTATCTTGTGCGGAGGGGCTGGCGAATTCCTAGGATTCCTGTGGGGGAGTCCGGAGCCTCTATAATGTTTGCGCCTAGGATCTCTAGTCGCAAAGGGACGGGGCTTTCCTGTCTGCCTTTTCGACTTGGAGTGGAGGGGTAGGGAATCAGCATGCGGGTTAGAAGGGGGGGCCCTCTTCAATAGAGCATAAATTTCTCTGAGGAGGGGATCACTGGGGTCTCCTAGGATGGTGTCTCTCCTGCGGGACTCAATGTTGGCCCAAGACGTTAAGAGGCAAGCCGCTTGATGCTTCAGAGCTCTGCTCGAGCTTTCCCATAGAGCCTGGAGGTTGCATTCCCCTTGGGGTTGCAGCCCGGGTAAAAACTCCCTTACTGAAGCCAAGACGCGTTCCAGCCAGGAGTTCACCACGAGAGAGAGAGCCAGACCCTGAACGAGGTCCCTGGATTCTCTGCCGGAAAGGATGACGTTTCTTCTGAGCAGTGAATCCACGTCCGCTTTGACAAGCTCTGGTAACCGAGCCGGGATCAATGCTTCTTAAGGTTTGTCCCTGATGAGAAGTAGAAGCGTTTTTGCTGTTCCACTGGAACAGAGTGCCAGCGCGGTTTTTCGGTTGCCCGGTTTGTGAGTGCGTCGGAGGCCTGGTTCATGGCTCGTACTGTCTGTGTACTCCATGGGAGTTGGATTGGAGGTGGTTTTGTTGTTTGAGAATTGCCCGTCCTGAAGATTTCAGACTCGAACGTGACTTCCTCTTCTTGTGGAAGGCTCAGTTGATTAGCTCTCCTAACTTTAGGGAGGATCTCTGAGCAGGAGGGTGTAACAACCATCGGGGATTCCGACTGGGAATCCTGCAAAGTTTGGTAACTTGCCCTCTCATCCCCGGCGCTGTGGACATCGTCGCCGTCGTAGCTGGCGCCTGTCCGGTCAGCGAGAAACACCGCGTCTGCAACCTTGTCCCTCATCTCTGTCCTCGTGATCAAAGGGCATGGAAAGGTCACCGTTGATCACCTGGCTCTTCCTACGGTGGGTGTTATACGTACTGCGGGATTCCTGAGTAGAAGAGACTAAGGGGCTCTTTGTCTTTGAACCCGGGTTTTTTGTCCGTGCCGGCGTCGAGTTTCCGGGATGGGTCGGGGGCAAGCCGCAAGCGACCTCATCCGGGAAAAATGTCATACAGAAGTGGTAGCTAGAGGTGGCCTGAGGCGCATGTCCGTCAACGCTAACCGTCCTGGTTGAAGGAATAGAGGACAACTTGGCCTGAGAATGACTCGAAGTGGACGTTGTACCACTTTCCTGGCTACTACGCTTTGGAGGAGGGACCGTCGAGTTTCCGGGATGGGTCGAGGGCAAGCCGCAAGCGACCTCATCCAGGAAAAATCTCGTACAGGAACGGTAGCTAGAGGTGGCCTGAGGCGCATGTCCGTCTACGCTAACCATCCTGGTTGAAGGAAGAGAGGACAACTTAGCCTGAGAATGACTCGAGGTGGACGTTGTACCACTTTCCTGTCTACTACGCTTTGGAGGAGGGACCGTCGAGTTTCCGGGATGGGTCGAGGGCAAGCCGCAAGCGACCTCATCCAGGAAAAAGCTCGTACAGGAACGGTAGCTAGAGGTGGCCTGAGGCGCATGTCCGTCTATGCTAACCGTCCTGGTTGAAGGAATAGAGGACAACTTGGCCCGAGAATGACTCGAGGTGGACGTTGTACAACTTTCCTGTCTACTACGCTTTGGAGGAGGGAGAGAATTGCTTGTCTCCTCTGAAGCCGTAGTCTGCCTTCTCTTGTTTTTGGGAGGTGAAGAAGGAAGCCATTTTCTATGCTTGCGCACCTTTTTCCCTGCATGTGCTTTCCTGTGAACATGAAAGTACACGGAACACTGACTACCATCCCACTGAATGCACGTCTCACACGGGGATGAAGGTGAACACTTGAGAGCTATACACTTGAAACACCAAATGTGAGGATCCACTTAGGCTGGCGGTAAGGGGGTGAGACAAAGGGATCCCTTCGGCGAAGGCACACAACCCATCTTGAACAACAACAATACTGGAACCAGATTCCATACTTACAGTGAAGGGTAGGATACCCAGTGGCGGCTAACCCCTTCCATACGGTGCCACACACGTAGGTGGCATGAGGAGCAATTGAATATGCAACGATGCCATATCGGCGTCTTGATTATATTTATTGTAGTCGCCCCTATTTCTATATTCTCTCTTAATCTGCCCTGAGTCGCATTCTCTATGGTTTTCAAAATTCACGGGTGAAAGAGAGAATGATAAATATAAGCAGCGACTATATTTTATGATGCGAGTATTATTACGACACGTCGTACGGCTGGCATTGGCTGCTGCCCGCGAGATTTTGAACCGTATGGAAGGGGTTAAGGGAATAATACAGGAAAGGCAGAAGGCACTTAATAAATTCCAGGACACAGGATGGCGTAGGGAAACCCCTATGAAATTGAAGGACAACGAACTCCTTAGCGTCCTGGGAGTGAGATGGCGACAATCGAAGCGGGTTGCTTGATTTTCGGCACATACGTAAATATTGAACCGTTGATTAATTAACGGTTCGCTGCCGTGCTAATAATGGATTTTGACTGAGAATCGGCCCATTAAGGGGGAAACCGATAAAAACTAAACATGTATAGTTGAGAGATGTTAACTCGTTCACTACTGCGAAGAGAATGGTTATAAAGTGCGAGACTTGTGGTGGAGGGCAAGGGCCCCCCCCCCCTTGCCCCAATGGGGCCCCTTACTGAGGATAAGCGTTGCCCAGACCCACAGAGTGAGGATTTTAATTTAGCAGTAGAAATATTTGCGCTACGCGAAAGTATCCTATTGTAAGGAGTGCCGAAGAGTTTGTATTCTTCGGAACAAACATGACTTGTGATACAAATTTTACTGTGAAACCCCTCGAGTTGCCCTAAAAAGCAAATTCTACTTCCATCTAAGCTACTGCCCTAGTCAAAAAGCATAACCTGCCAAAACTGTAGTATTTACTAGTGATGTATTGGATATCTGTCTACATCTCTGCTGAGCTTCCACAGTGAAAATAACATCTGCATTACTGTCTACTATCATATGCCCATGTATATTATAGAAAGCAACTAAATGGAAAGGATTGAGGGTACTAAGGATTACCAATCAACATTTTTCTCCTACACAATGTCAAAGCATGGTGAGTCTGGTAGGAGGAATCCAACCAGAATCTTAGTAATTAGGTCAATGAATTTGTTTGGATGTGGCATATATGAGAGCTGAACAGAAGAAATTAGTAGCATGTCTATGAGAAAAAAGATGATCCATTAGCAGTGAATGAAATGAAACCACTGGAAAGGTGAGGTGAAGTTTGAGATAGTGATGGGTAAGGTGTCTGGGCAAGAAAAGGAAGGAGTGGTAGTGCTAGTAAATGATGAAATGGGTAAAGCCAAGTCCACACTGTGCCTCATGCAGATCTGCACGTAGCAGTGTTGAATGCTGAGCTCAATGTCCACACTGATATCCACCCTGATTGGCTGTGATAAGAATGCTAGTCTCACAGATGCAATTCTCATGTATATCATTGGATAGCTCCTATCATTCCGAGTATTTTGAACCTAATAAATACATACTGCAAATTATTAGTGACAGTAATGATTTTTAAAAATCTAATGTTTTTTTTATGGTGGGATCTGTGGTGGAGAATAGCATAACTGTACCTAACTTAACCTAAAAACTCTCTTCCAAATGTGTTGCCAGTGCTGGAAGTATGGAAAGCATCAAAATCTATTGTCTGCAAGCATTTTCATACTGGCATATTTTCATGAAGGGAAAATCTCTAAGTTGTTTGCTAGTCTCACAGATACAATTCTTATATCATTGGATAGCTCTTATCATTCTGAGTATTTTGAATCCCATTAATATGTACATGTTACCAGTAATGTCAGTAGCAATTTTTTTCCCTGCACTAGAGATTTGCACAACCACACTTAATCTAAACTAAAAACTCTCATCTTTAATGTCATGATTCATAACTCTTCCCTCCATGTCATCAAGGCTCACATTCCTTACACTCCCTCAACCAAGGCTGAAGTGGCACTGACAACATTTACATACCTACCAAATCAAGTTGGTTCAAAACAGCTCAGCAGTGTGCTGGCAGTGTTGAAAACCTATTTTAAATAATACCACTAACACTGCCATGATCATGGAGCATAGTATGGATGGGCCTTAAGTGCATGGTGGAATGGAAAAAGGTGTCATCAAGAATGACTGTGGGTGATTGGTAGGGGAGACATGGGCATTTGTGGGTGTATATGGTCCAGGTAATGAGAAAACTGAGGAGAAAGAATTGTATTGGATTAGTTTAGATAAGTGTGTAGAGTTTTGGAATGAATGTATATGTAATTGTATTGGGAGATCTGCTAAAGTAGTATATGAAGTGATGGATGGAGTAGTATGAAAGTATGGGGTAAAGGAGCAATAGTGGGGGTGGGAAGAGGTGTTGAATGTGTGTAATTAAAGGGAAATGACAGTATTTAAGAACATGAGTGACTCCACCCATGATTTTCTTTTCTCCTCAAATAGCTGACCAATGAATGCATCTGTCCTACCATCTTGTAGAATTTATATAGTGTCTGTTTTGCTTATTGTTGGGAACCAGGCTGTGGAAGCATATTCAAAGGTGGTTTTTATGAAATGTATAAAAAAGACAGCAATTAGTTTCTTTCTATTCCTCAAATCCCATGCATAAATGTACCATAATTTTGTGTAAAAAAAAATCCATATCTCCAACCATGGGCATGGAGGTAAAAGTAATATTTAGTTGTGTCCACATCCACAAAAACTAATGTTTTAACTTCCCATGGTCTGATATGCAACCACATTGTATGAGAAACAGATCCATCTTCACTTCCACAGAGATCTCAACTTTGGTATCTGATACATCACTAGCATTTCCCTACTATAATCACTCCAAAATATGGAAACAATGTATTTTGTTTCATCACACCAAAGAAGGACCGAATTACCTTTTTAAAACTGATATTTCAAATTAATCTATAAGCTGTGTAATAACACTGCTTTGAGATCAAGTTCTAATTCTTATTATGATTATAAAAATACCTAAAGTGTGAAGGTCTTGCATTAAAATGCACAACAGTTCATATCATTCACAGAAGCAAACAAAATCTAAATTATGCCTTACCAGGCCCAGAAGGTGGGGCAGGGGCAGCTGTGTATTCCAATTAGGAAGACATATTGGTGAAGAAGATAGACATTACAATAGTCAAGAGCAATGGAAATCTACTCATTTTATATAGCTGAGAGTCAGTGGTAATATTCTATGACAACATTACAGAATAGCTGCAATAGCACCCTATGATGTTCTAAGTGATACAATAATGCTAAAACTCAATAGTTACTCATGGTGTAAATTCCTAAAATCAATAAAGTGGATTTCAGGTATTTTCATGTAAAAATTTCTTTACATTTAAAAATATAATCAGAAATGAATCTCCACTGTTAAAAATAGATCAAAGGCATGGTTCACATATATACAGATGTCAAAAGAAAATACAATTACCAATATAAGAAGCCTAAAACATTATGAATTATACTCTCCCCTTGTTTTGTGCTCAGATGAGAGGAAGGGTGGGAGGGGTGTGGAGTGTATTTGGGGATGAAATGGGTGGGAGTGTTTTTATGCCTTTCCCTTTTTGGCTACCTCCCTTGGAAGGGGGAAAAAGCCTTGGTATATGTATGTATGTATGTATGTATGTATATATATATATATATATATACACACACACATATATGTATATATAAATATATATATATATATATATATATATATATATATACATATATATACACACATTAATAAATAAAAATAATAATAAAACACACACACATATAATTACATAAACAATTTAAAGTGAAAATTGGAGAGAGAACTCATTACATAAGCAAAAGAGATTTAGAAGTATTAATGTATATTTTCTGCAGAAGATTAAAGTGGCTTTTCACTGTATGGATGAAGGGATTATTATTATATAAAAAAAATCAAAGAAACTCTGATTTGTCAAAAACTAGAAATTACATCAGTGGCAGGGTCCCCACACAGAGTGAAGGATATAAGCAAGACATAAAAATACAAAGTGCAGCAACCATACTGGTCCCCAGCCTGGCACATAAACCATAAGAGAAAAAAAATGAAAGCACTGGGTCTGCCAACTTTGAAAGATTGTAGAGAAAAAGGTGATATGATTACAGTATTCAGGTCACTAGAGGGGATAGATTGTACTGACAGAAGAAATCTCGTGATTAAAGATGAGGGGCTTTAAGAGGTCATGGGAACCAATTATGAAAGATGTGTCTAAAGGATGCGAAGATGGTATTCCATAGAGATGCATGAAGACATGGAATAGTTAAGGAAGTGATATAGCCCAAACTGGAACAATACATGAATTCAAATCTAAATATGATAATTGGAAATCAAGAATATAGATTCAGTTGAAACTGTAATGAATATGATGCTAGGTATGAACAAAACTGTAGAGTAGGATACATATACCAAAGGCTTTTTCCCCCTTACAAGGGAGGTAGACAAAAAACAAAGACATAAAATCCACTCCCACCTATTCCATCTCCATATACTCCACTCCCGTCCACCCCCCTCCCCTCCCTCTTATCTTGGCTCCTCCTGGATGACTGGGCATCCCTGCATCTTGTACACTGTCCTGGGTCAGAAGCAGTGTCGCAAGACACAGCATATCCACAGCAAGGCTGCTTCATTAAATCGGCAACCCCCCTCTGTCCCCTCATGCAGAAATGGAGATGGGGAGAAATCCCTTCAGGCTGCATCAATTTATTTCTCACACATACTCCCTCACCCCCCATTCCCTACCCTGTTTCTTTCATGCATCACAGCATGGAGGTGGAGGTAGAATATAGACTGAGAGAAGAGAGTAAATGCCTCGGGGGATTAAAAAGTGTAACAAGAAAAAGACATTTGGAAATGGATGCTAAGAGGAGATTGTTTGAAGGAGTGATTGTGCCAACAGCACTGTATAGGGCACAAACATGGAATATAAGAGAGGAAGAGAGGAGTAGTTTGAATGTGTTTGAGATGAGGTGCCTGAGAAGTATGATTGGGGTTACTCGGCTGGACTAAATGAGAAATAAGGAGGTGAGGAGGAAAATGGGGGGTGGAAAGGGAGTTGGGAGATAAGGTTGATGAAAGAGTATTGGGATGGTTTAGACATAGGGAAAGAATGAATGAAAAAAGATTAGTAAAAGAGGTGTGGAAGGCAGAGGTGGAAGGAGTGAACACCAGGGGCATCTTAGGATGAGATGGATGGATGGGGTAAAAGGGGCATTGGAAAAAGAGGAATGTCTGTTGAGGAAGGATGGGAGAGGATAGAAGATAGGGTTGAATGGAGAATGGCTGTGTATGGATAATACTGTGATGCTTGAGGGGGAGTGGGTGGAGAATGGGGGGTGAGGGAGTATGTGTGAGAAATAAATTGACACAGCCCAAAGGGATTTCTCCCCATCTTCTCTTTTTGTGGATGTACTGTGTCTTACAACACTGCTTCTGACCCAGGGAGATGGGCGAGATGCAGGGATGACCCATCATCCAGGAGGAGCCAATATAAGAGGGAGGGAAGGGAGTGCATGGAAGTGGAGTATGTGGGGATGGAATGGGTGGGAGTGGTTTTTATGCCTTTATTTTTTGTCTACCTCCCCTGTAAGGAGGAAAAATAATTTGGTATACGTAAGAATTTTTTTTAATAATACTTAAAATAGTTTAAATTACTAACATATAAAAAAATAATAATAATAATAATATTAATGTACAGTAAATGAACCTGGGACAGAATAAATAATTAGTAAAATAAAATAAAAATAAATATAAATACTGTTACAATTTATGAAAAGGAGGTAGCTCCTGGCACAAGGGAGATGGAGACAGGGGGAGGATTACTGAGGTGAAGAATCTTCCACCGAGGGAGATTCCTCTTCACTCACTGCTATAATAGTCTCGACTGACTCACTAGCTTTAAATCTTTTAGAAACATTGGCACAACTGGCACTTTCTTTAGAATCCTTTTTCACTAGAAAGCTGTCTAGACATTTGTTTTTGTCTATGCTTCAAAATTTGGTGAAAATGCAGCCCAGCATTATTACTGAATGAATTTGTAGCATGCATAGCCACTGCCTTATTAGGGTGATACTTCTCAATGTACGATGAAACAGTTTCCCATGCTTTAAGCATCTCCCTTATTGCACTGGAAGGTTGTTGCTCTGCTGAGGCTGTTACCTCCTCCTCCCCTGATGAAATCTCCTCCACAACTTCTTGCTGTGAAACAGAATGCAACTCCATAAGCTCTTTGGTGGTCAGCTCCTGTCTATGCTCTTCCACAAGTTTGTCAATGTCGTTGTTATCCACCTCCAGCCCCACGGTCTTGGCCAAAGACACAATCTCATTGACTACAGGCTTCACAGACACCAACTCAAGTCCTTCAAAGTCATGTTTGTGGTGATGAAAGTGGATTCCTGTCTACCCTGTGTCATGCTGCATTGCTTCTGACCCAAGGCAATGGGCAAGATCCAGGGATGACCAGTCATCCACGAGGAGCCAAGAAAAGAGGGAGGGAGGGAGGGAGGGGTGGTGAATGGGAGTGAAGTGGGTGGGGATGAAATGGGTGGGAGTGGAATTATGCCTTTTGACTTTGGCTACCTTCCTTGTAAGGGGGAAAAAGTCCTTGGTACATGTATGTATTATTCTAACTCAGGTGAATACAACACCAATATAGTGACCTCACCTCCAGTGCTGACCGGTGTGCCAGCTGAAGATCCACATGCAGACTGCTTGAGGCTTTGTGGAAGTGTTGAGGGGAGATTGAAACCCCTTAATTTCAGGTTGATCAATTTGCATGCAATGCTGAATTCTCGAAGGTCCATCCGTCCATCTCCATCAATATCAGACAGAGCCCTGCAATTAACATTAAATCACTATGAAAAAATATGTTCACATTAGTGATTATCTTTACCATCTGGGCATGGATGCAAAGAGAAGATTGTATGAAGGGGCAATCATGTCTGGGACAATGTGTGGGGCAGTGACTTTGAATTTGGGGAGGCAGAAAGGAGAAATTTAAGTGTGCTTGAGATAGTTTGAGAAGATGGTGGGTGTTATGAGGATGGATAGTGACAAATGAGAAGGTGAGGAGGGGGGCGGGGTTGGAAAGGAAGCTGGCAGATAGGAGTGATGGAGGAATACTGGAATGGTTTGAGAACATGAAAAGAATGAGTGAGGAAAGACAAGCAACAGGAATATGGAAGGCAGAAGTGGATGAAGTAAACTTATAGGATTGTCCAATAATAAAATGGATGGATGGGGAGAAGGGGCCCTTGAGTAAAAGGGGAATGTCTGGTGAGCTGGGTATGGAAAATACAAGAGATAGGTGAGTGGAGAATGGGATTCCTCCTCATCTTCCCTAATTTTACACTTGGCGGGATAAGCAGGGAGGGTCATAATGTAAATGAAGCAGCTGGCCCTGCTGTGGATGTGATGTGTCTTGCTGCACTGCTTCTGACCCAGGCAGTGGGCAGGAGACAGGTATGATCTTTCATCTACAAAGAGCTAAAATAAAAAGGAAACAAATGAGTGATGTGGTAGGGTGGGTGTACACTTTGGCTAACTAACTCCCTTTATTAGGGGGGAAGGGGCCTTTTGGTATAGAGACAGAATAGTGATTTAAAAATAATCTTTTCTAATTCTACTCTGAAACTTTTTATAGGAGTACCAATCCACTAAGAAAGTTTAACCAATATTTGACAACATACCAGATGATACCCAAGACTTGTGGTGGCAGTCTAGATTGCAAGAAGAAACCTTTAGCTTGTTCCCCTGTAATGTACCCATTGTTGGGCCTTAGAGTATTGAACTGTTCTTGGTGTTTCTGCCTCTCTCCAGGCGTTACCTGCCATGGATCTGCCATCTACAAAAAGAAAAAAAGAAAAAAATTAATTAATCAATAGATAAAATGAAATAAGCCTCACAGAAAAAAATCCTACATCTGATAAGAACCACACTTGTGTAGAGGATACCATCCTGCATTGAAACAGATTCCACAGATTCAAACTGCCGCCAATGTAACCACCACACAAGAGGACACAGAACATCTCATACTACAATGCCCCACATCAAAAACCCATTGACAACAACACAATATATCTTCCCTAAGTGACTTGTAGACCTGCCTGGTGGCCATTGCCAGTTACCTGAAGGCCATGGGTTTTCTGCAAGATAGACCAGGGGCAACTAATTGATTGATTAAATGAAACAGAAAATAGATATATAAATAAAACAAAGTAATTATTATAACATTATACTAATACCTGTACCAAATACTTGAGGTGTAAGTTATCTACAAGATTAATAGCTGTGAAAAATATAAAAGTACAGAGAAAATAAAACCCAGAACATATAACTAAATCATCCTCCCATGTTTCACAAACTGGAATCTTGCAGACCCCACAGTGCACCTGGTAATTAATGGTCCTCTGGCCCTAACAGGGTGACTTGCAGTTTCTGGGCTGAGCCCAAGATCTCTCTCTATCAATTTCCACTTCATCCATAAGAGAGCTGACAACCAGCAACTGCTCCCCTCTTTCCACTACTTTTAGCCAGTGACATAGAAATGGTCCCACACCCAAGCTCAAACAATACACGAGTTCAAATCTAAATATGGTAATTGGAAACCAAGGACATAAATTAAGTTGAAACCATACATGAAGTTGGGGCTGAGTACAATAAATAATTAGAGATTAGGAGACAGGACCCCATAAGCACTGCTCTTTTTCCTGTATACTACAATTAGGTAAATATACCAATACAACAGAAGACAACAGTCAGAAGTTTCTCCCCAGAGAGATCTGTGGGATAGCATGAGGAGACATTGCCAGTTGTTGTGAGGTTGCATGCATAGTTTTCACAAATATTCCCTCTAAGCTGTATTTACCTAATTGTAGTATACAGGAAAGGAGCAATGCTTGTTGAGTCCTGTCTCCTATTCTCTAACTTTCTAACATACCTAGACTCAAATTCATGTACTGAGAGAGGCTAAGACCATGACATCATCATAAACAGCTGACCTTGATAGACCTAGCATTGACAAAGGGTGTGCCCTTTCCAAAATTGATCTATCTTACTACCCTTTGGAAAACATGTTAAAATGTCAGAAAATTCCTGGAATGGGATTATTTCATACTTATGACATAAAATTGGATTTCCCAAAATGTAAGATGGTGAAAAAAATTGCCTTCTACTGTAATTTTTCCTTGAATGACTTATAAGCCAATCTGATGCCTGTTGCTAGTTATCTGAAAGACCGTGGGTCTCCTGAATGAGGTCAACAATCAATTCATTGCCTTAGGACTCTCTTGAAGGATATCCATATCTCCTAAGAGTCATGCCTGCAAGAGGCCACTCTGCTGATTAAGGAGAAAAAGGAGAATGGAAAAGGACCCCACCCTTCAATGAAGACCCTACCAATTCCCTGCTACTTGCCAAAACATTACCCCAGTTTGGGGTCAGAAACTCCTGCATGAGAGACCTAAAGCAACAAATTGATTGATTCACCTGGTAACCAGTGACTTGCAAAGTAAACTTACAATGAAATTAAGTATCACATTCATTATAATATCATAATCCAGGAGTGCCAAGATAAGAGGTAGGAAGAGGGTGGAGGGGAGTGGAGCATGTTAGAGATGAAATGGGTGGGAGTGGTTTTTGTGCCTTTTTTTTTTTTTTACTACCTCCCTTATAAGGTGGAAAAAGCCTTAGGTATATGTATGCATGTATGTATCTGACAATGCAGATTTAACTTTAATATTCCCTACATTCTTCACTAAAAAATTAATGGAAATATATTCAGGTATGATAAATGACAAAATGTCTATAGCACCATTTGTCAAGGCATTTTTTTTTTTGTATTAGTATTATCAGGTTTTTATATTAAAGATATATTTTCTCAATATTTCTGTTGCTGATCTGACCAAATTTGGTATCCATTTTCATAAGAAATCGCCTGTTTTGCATCCCATCACCTCCACAACAGTCCTGGGAAATATGGTTTTTAAAAATAAATAGATAAAAAAGAGTACAATGAGTAATTTCTTATAAGAATAAATTTCATCCAAATCACAAAAAAAGAACATGTTTTTCACCTGACCCAACCTCCACCAGCTGTGCTGCCTAGCCAAGGGCAGAGTATCCCCAGTGAGGTGCACATTGCCAAGTTCTATTAATTTGTATTAAGTGTTGAAAGCAAAATGAAACAACACTTTACCTTTTAACTGCAAAAAATTGTAAAAATTAAATGTCCACACATGTGATTATGTTTTGTATACATATGTTTCTATTGAAACTAATTCATTTTGTATTCAAGCCTCACCATCCACTATACACACACACACACACTTTCGTCGGATGGACGGCGAAGATTGGAGTTCTGAAGAAAAAGTGAAATTTTCGTGGATCTCAATGTTAAGGAAGTACCTTATTGTATTTACAGGGAAGGTGAAAGCTCGTGGTGTAGTGGGAAAGTGAGGAAAAAGGAGAAGAGGAGGATTACTGAGGGAAATGGAAGGAAATGAGGAAGGGGAGGACTTGGTCCAGGAGGCCAGGTGTCTCGTAAACAAGAGAAGGACCGATGATTTTGGTGAAGGGATTAACAAAAATGTAAAGATTAGAAATATAGATAAGAGCAGCACAATGGAAGGTGAGGATAATAATATCCAGGGATTTAATGAGGGGGGGGCAGATACCAACCTCCCCCGATTAGCAAGACTAGAGGAAAAACTTGAAAAAATGACCAAACATTGGGAGAATAGGTTCGGTAACATAGCAAAGATTGCGCAGAGATTTGAAAAATTGGAAGAACTAGAGAAGGTGAACAAAAACTTAACTAAAGAAATAGAAGAATTAAAAAGACAGTTACAAGAAGTAAAAGAGGAGAAGGAGGAATTAAAGAGGAATAATAAAGACAATAAAGAGGCCATAGCAAAAGAAGCACAGGGTTAGAAAAAAAATCCAAGAAAACAGTAAAGTTGCATTTACTGACATAACTAAAACAGCAAATGAAAGAACAAACTGAAGACTCAGTTATTCAAGTGATGAGACAAAAGGAGAATATAGTAAGAGACTTAGCAGATAAAAAGAAATGTATAATTATATTAGGAATGGAAGAGAAACATATCCTAAATAGAACCACAAGAATCAATGAGGAAAAAGAAAAAGTAAGCAGTTTACTAGAATTAGTTCAGGGGAAGATGAACCTGAAATCATGAAACAAATTGAAGAGATGTATAGACTCTGAAAGTATAGTACAGATAAGACCAGACCAATTAAGATTAAATTCAGGTCACAAATGATGGCAGAGAATATCTTAGCAAAAACAGGGAAACTAGCAGCAAGTGAACAATATAAAAAGGTATGGATAAAAAGAGAAATGAATAAAGAGGAGAGGAGGAAAAAATTAAAAGACATGAAGCTAAGGAAAAAAACGAGAACAGAACAGTCAGAAAAAGAGAAATTCTATTGGAGAGTAGTGAATATGAAAGTAAGGAAATACGACATACTAGAGAAAAACAAAAGGGAAACATAGAATACAATGGAAGTGGCAGAAAACTAAGAGTGTCTTACACAAATATAGATGGATAAATAACAGGATTGAATGAGCTGAATCATTATCTGAAGGAAAAAGAACCGGACATAATGGGAATTGTAGAAATGAAATTTAAAGGTCCACTACCACCCAACAGTGTAGGACATGATGCATATAATTATTGGATTAGAAACAGAGAGACAAAACAAGGGGGTGGAGTTATGTTCCTGACTAAGAAGGATATAAACGTTGAGGTGTGTCACATATGGAAAGAATACAGTACAGATGATTATGATCGAAGTGGAAGACAGAGATAAGAAGAGCAGAAAGTTTCTGATAAATCATGTGCCTCCAAAAACAGCCTCGTGGGAAGAGAGTGAACCTAAAAGTATGTTAGAGGACACAAGGATAACATCAAATAAGATAATGGAAGATGGAGGAAGAATAGTTATGATGGGCGACTTTAATTGCAAAGAAGTCTGCTGGGAAGAGATGACAGTAAAGGGTGGAGATGGCTCATGGGGAAATGTTCTACTTGAGATGATTATTGACCATACAATGACACAGTGGATACAGGAGAACACTAGGTATAGAAATGAAGAGGAACTATCGAGAATAGACCTAATAATCACATCTGAACCTAGAATAGTGGAAAAGATTGAATTTAAAACACCAATAAGTAAAAGTGACCACATATTGATTGAACTGGAACTAAATGAGGAAAAATACATGAAAAGAAATTAACAATATAGAAAAGGAAGAATGATGTATGAAAAAACAAACTTTGATCAAATAAGAGAATTCTTTCAAAAAGAAAACTGGGAAGGAATATATAAAGAAGAAACAACAGTGGACGAGAAATGGAATATTTTGACAAAAATTTATAAAAAAGGAGTGGAAAAGTATGTCCCAAGACAAAAACAAGAAAAAGAATATGTAAAGTGCTGGTACAACAAAAGTTGTAGGGAGTTAAAAGACAAGAGATAAAGCTTGGACAAAATGGAAGACAAAAGACCTGAAAAATGGAAAATATATACTTGTTATAGAAATGAATATGTACAAGCATGCAGAGAGGAAGAGAGAAAATATGAAAAAGATGTCATAGAAAAATGTAAAGATCAACCAAAAATATTTTACAGATTTGTAAACCACAAACTGAAAAACAAACAAGATTTGGAGAAATTAAGACAAGGAGTTGAATACACAGAGGAAATTGAAATGGCGGAAATTATGAACAAGCATTTTAAATCGGTGTTTACAAGGGAGAACATGCAATCCGAAGAGATCAAATGGAAAGAGAAACTCCCCCCTATAAAAGAAATAGAAGTAACAACTTGAATATTCAAATGAAGGAATGTGTAATATCTTAAACAATTATTTTAGCTCGGTATTCGTAAACGAAACACCTCAAGGTGAATTCCAAACTGAAACCTGTGAAAAGTCTAGGGTAAACTTACTCGGTACGGTAAATATAACAAAAGAAAAAATTAAAAGGTGTATAGACAAACTCAAAGTTAATAAACACCAGGGCCTGACGGTTGGCATCCAAGAATCTTAAAGGAAATGAAAAATGAGATTGTTGTTCCATTAGAATTTATTTTCAAGAAATCCATCATATCCGGAGATGTCCCAAGAGAATGGAAGCTAGCTAACGTTACTCCCATATTCAAAAAAGGTGACAAAAAGAAACCAAATAACTATAGGCCTATAAGTTTGACTTCAATCGTAGGAAAAATAATGGAAACTATCATCAGAGATGCTATCGAATATCATTTAGAAAGTAACCGTTTGATAAATGATAGCCAGCATGGTTTCACACGGAAACGTTCTTACGTGACTAACTTACTCGAATTCTACAACACAGTTATCTCGAATTATGACAAAAGAAACAATATAGATTTAGTATATCTAGACTTTGCAAAAGCTTTTGATACCGTCCCACACGAAAGACTACTTACTAAATTAGCTTTGCATGGAATAAGTGGTAGCCTATTAGGTTGGACTAGTAATTGGTTGAATGATCGAAAACAGAGAGTTGTTTTAAAAGGAAAAACTTCTGGATGGAAAAGTGTTGCAAGTGGAGTTCCTCAGGGTTCCGTTCTTGGGCCACTTCTATTCATAGTATATATAAATGATATAGACCATGGACTAAAATCTACTGTTTCCAAATTTGCTGACGATACAAAACTGTGCGGAGTGGCAAATGATCACTCAAACCAATTAGATATTCAAGAAGATTTAGATCAATTACAGCAATGGTCTGAAAAGTGGCTAATGAAATTTAACACAAGTAAATGCAAGGTAATGCACATAGGTAAGAATAACAGTAAGTACGATTACAAGTTATTTGGAAATTCGTTAACAAAAGTGGATAGTGAAAAAGATCTCGGCGTAATTATCAGTAACGACCTCAAATCATCCAAGCAGTGTATTTCAGCCTCTGAGAAAGCAAATAAGATTCTAGGACTGATTGCGCGATCTTTTGATTTCAAAAGTCCATCACTCATTAACAAGCTATATAAATCATTAGTTCGTCCACATTTGGAATATGCTGTTTCCGTATGGTCACCAAATCTCATTAAAGACATTGACAGATTGGAAAGAGTACAACGGCGAGCCACAAAACTGATTCCAAATATCAAAAATAAATCATACGAAAATCGACTAATACATATGAATCTGTTTTCCCTAAAAAAGCGTAGACTCAGAGGTGACTTGATAAAGGTCTTTAAAATTCTAAAGGGAATTGACAACATCAAAAGTGACCAATTTTTTACATTGAATGAGAATCAGACAAGAAATAATGGTCTAAAACTCTCCGGAAATAGATTCAATTTGGAAGTAGGTAGAAACAACTTTGCCAACCGTGTAGTTAATGAATGGAATAAACTTCCTGCACAGGTAGTGCAATGTAGTTCAGTTCAAAGCTTTAAGAATCATTTAGATAAATACCTAAGTAAGATGCTGTAATGATTATAATTTATCTTATATTATTTGTTTTTGTTTTGTTATCATTTGTCTGTCTGATTTTTATTTATTATTAGTTATATGTCAATTTATTATTATTTACTATTTACCTGTTTGTTTATTATTTAACTATACCTATGCATTTATTTATGTATTTTATTTGTTATTTACATTATCATAGTTTTTATTTATTATTTTATTATTAATATGATTTTTTTTCGCATCCGACCTAGATATGGATCAAAAGGTCTCCTGTCGGCATGCTCCGCCTTTGTAATCCTTTGTAAAAATAATGAAACACTTGAGTAATCTTGATGTCAGAAAATCACATGGACCAGATGAAATAGCAAACTGGATTTTGAAAGAATGCAGGAATGAACTGACAGACAAAATACATAGCATAATAAACAGTTCCTTGAAAGAAGGAAAAGTTCCAGATGATTGGAAAAAAGCAAATATAGTACCTATATATAAAGGGGGAAATAAAGAAGACCCTAACAACTATAGACCAGTCTCTCTAACAAGTACAATAGCAAAAATTTGTGAAAGAATTGTCAAAAGTAGATGGGTAAAATATTTAGAAAAAAACTGTGCTAAATCCAAGACAATTTGGATTCAGAAAAGGACAATCATGGGTCACCAATCTAATATGTTTCGATTCAAGGCTAATAGATATAATACAAGAAAGAGATGGATGGGCTGATTGTGCATTTCTAGACCTAAAAAAAGCTTTTGACAAGGTACCACATAAGAAGTTGCTTAAGAAATTAGAAACTGAAGGAGGAATACAGGGCAAACTGCTTAAATGGATGGAAGACTTTTTGCAAGAAAGAAAAATGAGAGTAGTGATAAGAGACAAACACTCTAATTGGGATGAAGTAATAAGTGGTGTTCCACAAGGAACAGTTTTGGCCCCAATAATGTTTGCTATATATATTAATTTTATGGATGAAGAAATTGAAAGTTATATGAGCTTCTTTGCAGATGATGCAAAACTATTAAAAAAAGTGAACACGGAAGAAGATTGTGAATCACTACAGAGTGATCTAAATAAAGTCTGGGAATGGAGTAGGAAGTGGGAGATGGAGTTCAATACTAAAAAGTGTAGTATAATGGAGTTCGGAAAAAGCAAAAACAGAATAACAGGATCATATAAATTGGGAGAAGAAAGTATAAAAAAAGTTGAAGATGAGAAGGACCTGGGAGTCATTGTTATGAATAATATGTCACCTGAGAAACAAATAAATAAGATTTTTGGTGAAACTTATAAATTAATAAGAACAATCAAAGTGGCATTTACATACTTGGATGAAGAAATGGTGAAGAAAATACTAATCACTCTGATAAGACCAAGATTGGAATATGCAGCAACGATGTGGTCACCAAGTACAAAAAAATGTATAAAAAACTTGAAAGAATACAAAGAGCAATTACAAAATTGACACCAACACTCTCAAAACTATCATATGAAGAGAGACTAGCAAAACTTGAGCTACAGACACTAGAGCAAAGAAGAGAGAGAGGAGATTTGATAGCTATTTACAGAATCATGAAAGGCATAGAAATTATTGATAGAGAGGACCTAATAAAATGGGATGATAGAAATACAAGAGGACACGGAAAGAAAATCAAGAAAGACAGCTATAGAAGAGATCTGAAAAAGAACAGCTTTCCTCACAGAGTAATAGACAGTTGGAACAAGTTAGATGAGAAAGTGGTGTGTGCAAAAACAATACATGAATTTAAAAATCGTTTAGATAAAATGAGATATGAAGACGGGACACCACGAGCATAGCTCCCTTTCCCGTAAAATACAACTAGGTAAATACACACACTCGCAAAAAAAAAAAAAAAAAAAAAAAAAAAAAAAAAAAAAAAAAAAAAAAAAAAAATGGGGTACTACATTGGGATACGTTATGTAGCCTGACAAAAATGAATAACAGAACTATTAAAATCAACACTATATATTTTTTTCGTTACTCTAACCAAACCTCACCCCACATGACTCGACACAAGGTGTTTGTTATCTGCTCGAGGTCAAAGCCCCTTATTTCCCCAATCACAGTATACTTTTCCATACTTAATCTTAGACAAAACAAGGGTGTCTTCCTTGTAGTATTGTCAGTTAGCAATGTTCAAGGACATTTTTGGCATACTGAACATTAGAGAATTACAAAAGGAAATTGTGTTTATGGATGCAATTTCCAGGACTCCTGTGCCCATCTAGACAAATACCCTTCGTGATCATATGCCCAAGGTGAAACTTTGAGAGGCTTTAAGTAATAATTTATGATGATTACCTAGATGAAGATTCTAGTGCAGGTGCAAATGATATAGAAATGAAAAAAAAATCAATGATGAAGGAAAAAAAAAAAAAAAATTGGTAAATCTCCAGAAATGCACACTTAGGTGTGATATCAATAGAAAATTAAATATTAATTTTGTAAATTATAATTCATTAACATAACATACTTTTTCAATGGAGGAAATCAATAACAAAAAGTTCCAAAAAGCGATACACTACCTAAAACTTAGATGTCAGTGAGCTTTGAGATGTCATGTTTAGGTACCCCCGAATCCACGCACGGCGCCACCGTCGACCATGTATTGTTTTCATGGCCATATGTTGCGGCCCACTAGGTTTTATTTGGTTCAATTTGAATGCTTCCCGCGCTTAGCGCATGCGAAAGATATTCAAATTATCTTGTTGTTTTGCAAGTGTAAGGCTAATTCTTGAAATAGAAAAAAAATTCAGCGATTTAAACGGAAATTTGGTTGTCAAACTCGGCAACATAGTTTTCCGAGTAAAAATATTAAGGTAAGGAATCTCTAACAATAATTTTAAGTTACATAAACAAGTTTATCAACCTATTTTCTCCCGGACATGAGAAGCTTAATATCGTGCATCACATCATAATTGAGCTTAAATCCCCGGAATGTAGCCATATCACCCATGAATCTGATGCGTCCAGTTCGTGTTCGATTTTGTTTACTATTACCATTGACGACCAAAATCACACAATGACGGTTTTTGCTCAAGTGCATAATTTATATATAAAAAATAGCATATGGTTGCATTATTTGACCTATTTTCTTTAAAATGTGTGATTTCCATGTAGAATGATCGAAGAGAAGTTACGTTTTTATCCTCTACAAAATTATCAACCGGCAACCAACGTCATTGTTTGGGTTTCGTCGGCGTTGGTTGCCGGCTGATAATTTTTCAGAGGATAAAAACGTAACTTCTCTTTGATCATTTTACGTGGAAATTATCCATTTTAAAGAAAATAGGTCAAATAATGCAACCATGTGCTATTTTTTATATATAAATTATGCATTTGAGCAAAAACCGTCATTGTGTGGTTTTGGTCGGCGTCGGTCGGCGTTTAGCGACAGCTTCATGGTTGCCATGAAAAGGCAAATATGGTATGATGGATATGTCTCACATTGTTTTTGACATGCTCATGTGATTTGTTGATCCATAAAACCCAAGTATTCCGAATTTTAATAAAATTGGACCAGTGGTTTAGAGTTAATGTGTATTTCTTTACCGAAATCTTTACAAATTACCACCTTTAATTCTAACACTTTGTTATGGTAAAATCGAGCCAAAAATGCGGGCTAAGAAAATAATTTTAAAAAATCGTATCTCCCTTATTTTTCAAGCTATTTCAAAAATTTAAAAAGCATTTTGTTTCTAATAAAGTTGTCTATCATATGCAACAATAATATAAAGGTTAATTTTTTTTTGAAAATTTTGTGGGGGTACCGACATGTTTGTTTTTGTTTGTTGTGGAAGACAAACTAATGGAAGTCATAAAATGGTCTAGTCTAACCTAACCTCATATTGCGTAGACATTTAGCATCTCTAGAGGTCATCAGAGTAGACCAACTTGTTAGACTTGCATTACTTCATTCTCCACAACAATTAAAAACAAATATGGCATCTCAAAGCTTACCAATACCTGAGTTGTCACTAGTATATCACTTTTGGCAATGTTTTTTACTATTGATTTCTACTATAAAAACAGATATTTCATATTACTGTACATTGATGCATTTTCATTGACAAAATTAATATGTTTTTTCTTACTGATATATTGCTTAGGTGTGCACTTCTGACATAACACTAATGAATTTTTACCTTTATCAATCTGCATATAATCGTAATGATAATCATAATCCAGCATCACAATTGTAATTGGGATAAATCATCCAAATACTTACGGATGGCAATCAGTACGTGGTAATTACACATCTTACTAGGCACAATTACGGGTTAAATATGATAATCTAATAATGGAGAGTATAATGAACCATGAACACATTTTAATACCTGTCAATATGAATATCACAAAGTCAACGCCCCCTCATACATCGACACAAGAACCACTGACCAACTCATTCATCACCATTGCTTCCGTTGATGTCATCATTATAGAAAGCTTGGCAGAATACGATATCCTACACCACTGGCTAGCAATATGAGTTACTTGTTATAAAATAGCACCCATCCACTCCCTTACCGTTGCTTCCAGTGTTTAAATATAGAATTATTAGCAATTTGACATAGCTACTGTCACACGCAGCATAACTATTGACTGATACAAGGCAACGATAGTCGAGAGAAAGTTTGTTTACAGTACACAAACTTATTTCCATATTCACCTTCATTCGTTTGCTACCCTTTCTGGCCAATAATGACCACAGGCTGTGTGTTTAATAATGAGTTATTTGGTACTTGTATTACAAAAAACCTTAAATTATGTTTCATAACTTATCGACTATACTTTCATGCAATCGCTGCAGACGACGAAATATCGGTCATGTTCAGATTGCAGGTCAATCGGTTGTATATCTCTGTAATTGTGAATAGTCTGCGTAAGGAAGTTACATATTTATAAAATGAAAATACCGTTATGAGAAAACATCAAATTCATTATGCGGTAAATGTAATACAGAGTACTCATAGAAAATGATTTACCAACACAGTTCAAAAATTGGGAGTAACTAAAGGATATCATTTATATTTTTTCAATTGTATACACATTTAAAAAATACACTTTAAAAATTGCGAGGATGTGGCAAAAAAGCTCATGACACCTATTTCCATTGTGGCCCTCTTAAAAATTTCATATACGTTTATACGATACGTAATATAACTAAGATATGACATGTTTAGTAACTATTATGATTTAATAAATTTGACATGACTCATTATGCAAAGAAATAAGCAACTAATGTATGTAGCTAAGATCAGGACATTTTACTACAAATAACGATCACTGACATAACTCATTATATAAAAATAATAAAAAATTAAGCACCTGTAGTATTAATCAAATAAAATAGTCATAACAACAGAGTAACAAAAATAAAATTATATATAATAATGATACAAGAGTTGTGCTGATTTTGAAAACTTCACATAAGAAAATATATATACAAGCAAAAACTTATTAAAACTATAAGAGCTGAAAAACGTATATTAAAGTACGCATGAGGAAACAACACATTTAAGAATTGGAAGCAGCACCATGATATATAAGTAACTAATAATAACTAATAGACTCATTGTTTCTGACAATAATTTGAAAATTGAATTTTTTAAACCTGATTTATTTGTTTGTTTATCTATTTATTTATTTATTATTTGTTCATGGGTAGGACCAAAGGTCACATCATACTACGGGTCTTTTTAGTGAAGGTTGTTTGGCGTGGGAGTGTAAGGCTTGATTCACACTATCGGTCCGGTCGCGCTCCGCTCTCGGTCCGGTCCAATATTGTCATTAATTTCAATGGAAGCATTCACACTGGCGCTCTCGCTCCGGTTTCGCTCCGGTCACGGTTCCATCAAAAATATATTTTTACTGGAGTGAAAGCGGAGCGTGAGAGGACCATGAGCGCCAGTGTGAACTCAGTTGCCACGGTCCTGCTCCTCCTGCTCCACTCCAGTCGAGATTCAGCCTTCATATAAGCAAGTAGTGTTACCTTCTGTCCTACCAAACCATGGACAATCCAAAGAAAACACCACAATGGGATCATGAGAAAGTTAGAAAAATGATAAAAATACGTTTTCTTTTTATTTATCACTGATACAATGACAATGCGTACAGCGAGGATATACATAAGCACCAACTGAATAAAATATAACCTACAAAACTTACTTTAATTTTGTGGATTCAGATGAAATGCTAATAGAATTAGTCAAAAGGTAAACCAGAGCTGTATGACCTGACTTCGCTGCACCACAGTGATAACGTGGCGAAAAGAAGAAGCTGTGTTGAAATAAGCAGGCAGCTGGGTTGTGAAGGTAAGAAATTCCATACAATAGCCTAATGTCCACTGTGGAAATGCATTTCCTATCCTCACTAAACAATTTTCCTATACAATAATGTTTGCATACTTATCATATTGCCAAGGTACTGAGAGAAAAAAATACACATTATTAACCGAAGAAAGAAATTCCATATGTATAATAACAGCCTATTATCCACTGCGGAAATGCATCTCCTTAGCTCACTCAACAAATATTCCTACACAAGTTTGTTTGTCTACTTATATTTTATCATTTTGCCAAGGCACTGAACCAGCTGGGGAGCTGAAATAATCTTTCAGTGTTTCTCTCACGCCAAAAGCCTCCTTTGTAGCATTTCCCCCTCTTCCTCTCATTGGACGTACTGTGTTTGATGGAGGCATGACAACAGTATCTGGTAATGCAACAGCATTTGGGTGTATCAGATTGTGAAGTATGCATGTTGTTGTAATGATTGCATTAGCGTTAGAAGACATAGCTTTAAGTTTCCTTAAATATATTCTGAAGGTTTGCACTAGAATACCAAATGTGCACTCAACTATCCTCCTGGCTCTAGATAATCTATAATTAAAAATCCTCTTCTCTACCTTATGTTCAGTCTGTGAACCTGGGTAGGGCCTCATCAAATTTCTCTTCAGCGGGAAAGCCTCATCTCCCACTATAACGTATGGTGCAAGCACATCAGTGCCAGGAAGTGCAGCATCTTCTGGTACATTTCAGGTCATCCTCAATTTTGGATAGTATTTTCTCAAATGTTCCTTGTTCATTCTGAAATAGCTGTGGAATTTACTCTCATCATCAATAAGACGAGGATACAGAGTATGAAATTCTCCTTCAGTCTTCCTATCTTGCAACATAGGATGAACCCACAATCTCTTTCTTTTTCTATTTTGTTTTCCTTCTTCTTCATCAAGTGCAATAGCGATTATTGCCAACTCGGCGTCAGAAAAGTCACACATCCTTCGTAACTGATGGTAAGATTTCTACTGGTGTCGAGGGAGGGAGAATGACGGGAGCGAGAGCGGACCGTACGTGTGAATACCTCAGAACCGAGAGCGGAGCGCGACCGGACCGATAGTGTAAATCAACCCTTAAGCTCACTCCTGGTAAGCAGCGCCCACACTTGTTGCATTTCACGTATCGTATCATCGTTGCGTACCACCTAGTGTTGTGATATGGTTCGGACAAGCCAGGGAAATGAAACTCACGATAACACTGCGCACTCGGCTTTTAATTAACTCTAAACCCGTAAAGGGAGAACCTATGAGCAAAGGGGAACTTGAAGCTTGGAGATGAGTGTTGGTTGGAGAGTACGGCTTCAAGAGCAGTGCTGCTTGGAGAGGAGAGCTGCAGGGGAGAGCTGCTTGAAGGGGAGAGCTGCTTGGAGAGGAGAGCTGCTTGAAGATGTCGTGTCCTGGAGTGAACTTGCGACTTGCTAGATAAGACCACCCACTTGCGCGGGATCGGTTTTTGTGGGAGGGGAAGAAGGCCTGTAAGAAAATGAAAATATAGTAGTGTATAAAAGAAGAGGGCTTTTGCCACCGGGCGATTAGGGATATTTATTTCGTGGCGTGGTGGCTTTGGAGGTATGGGCAGGAGACTTGGGGTTGGAGACGGGTTGATGTGTAACCGTGAGGTTACGTGGAATATCTATTCTTCTTATCCCCATCCAACAAAGTTAGAAAATGAGTAGGAGGCTTAGTCTTAGGGAAAGATAGAGAAATTGGAAATAATTTTAGTGGTAGTAGGAGAGAAAGTTGGAAATGAAAATAATTTCAGTAGAAGAAAAAGTTTATGTAGTTGTGTTAGTTTTGTTTGCGGTATGTTTTTTTTTTTTTTTCTCCAACGTGTATGCTTATTGCCTGACAATTAATGGGCTACATGCAATATTATTATTATCATTATTATTATTATTGTTATTATTATTATTGTTGTTGTTAGATTATCTTTATTACTGTTGTTATCACCAGTCAAAGCTGGTGAAGGGATGCATTATTGATAAGTACGGCTATACGCGTCTTATTGTGTACACCGCACGTTGGAGGGGCGCATCTGACAGATAGTCTGTACGGTGTGGTCTAGGTGTAATGTGTTGTATTAGGTGTTTGTGTCTGTCGTGCAGTTTTTCTAGGTGTCTCGTGTGAAGTTTGTGTTTGTGTTGGTTGAGTGGACGGATGTTGGAAACTCGGTGTAGGGACTCAGCGGTTCTGAAGTCGCTCCATCGCGAACCCGTGATGAACTTGACAGCGGCATTCTGAACCTTCTGATGGTCGTAGTTGTTAGTGGGACATGTCAGCTGGCTTAGTCCCGGGGACTGGCACAGAATCGGTCTGACAAGGGCTAGGTACAATCGACGTTTGGTGGTCAGTGTTGCAGTTTTGAAGCGTCTTAGCCTTCCCAGCACAGCCCTAGCCTTCGCTCCCTGTTTGCGGAAGTGTGGGGTCCAGGTAAGGCCACTATCCAGTGTGCTACCCAGCACACAGGTATGGTCTTTCACTGGGACGTTTGTGTTGTTTATTTTAAGAGGAGTGTTCGTGATTGTTCTGTTGGTTCGCTTGCAGAAGAAGTATACAGCTTTGCATTACGACGCGTTGGTCTTCATGCGCCACTGTTGCTCCCACGCGTATGCCCCGTCCAGGATGTTTTGCATTACGTGTAACGCTCCCTGCAGCGTTTTGTGTCTGCTAATGTGATTAGTGTCGTCCGCATACGAAAGAGTTAGAGCTCGGTTGCGTGGATAAGCTGGCTCTGGCAGAGTGGGGGCAAGGTCCCTCTGGTCTCCTTTTTTATAAAGCAAAATCACTATAGCATTGCACCACGCATCAGGAACGCTTTCTTGACGGAAGCACTGGGTGTACAACTCAGCTAATTTAATATGAACTAATTTACCTGCGTCTTTCAATAGATCTATCGATATACCATCTTCCCCAGGTGCTTTTCCTCGTTTCATATTTGTTCCGAAGAATACAAACTCTTCGGTACTCCTTACAATAGGATACTTCGCGTAGCGCAAATATTTCTACCGCTAAATTAAAATCTTCGCTCTGTGGGTCTGGGCAACGTAAGGGGCCCTATTGGGGCAAGGGGGACCCTTGCCCTCCACCACAAGTCTCGCACACTATACTCCATTCTCTTCGCGGTAGTCAACGAGTCAACATCTCTCAACTATACCTATTTAGTTTTTATCGGTTTCCCCCTTATTGGGCCGATTTTCAGTCAAAATCCCTTATTAGCACGGCAGCGAACCGTTAATTAATCAACGGTTCAATATTTACGTTGTGTGCCGAAAATCAAGCAACCCGCTTCGATTGTAGCCAACTCACTCCCAGGACGCTAAGGAATTCGTCGTCCTTCAATTTCATCGGGGTTTACCTACGCCATCCTGTGTCCTGGAATTTCTTGAGTGCCCTCTCCTTTTCCTGTATTATTCCCCTAACCGCCACCGGGTATCCTACCCTTCACTGTAAGTATGGAATCTGGTTCCAGTATTGTTGTTGTTCAAGATAGGTTGTGTGCCTTCGCCGAAGGGAGATACCCTTGTCTCACCCCCTTACCGCCAGCCCAAGCGGATCCTCTCATTTGGTGTATCAAGTGTAGAGCTCTCAAGTGTTCACCTTCATCCCCGTGTGAGACGTGCATTCAGTGGGATTATAGTCAGTGGTCCATGTACTTTCATGTTCACAGGAAAGCGCATGCAGGGAAAAAGGTACGCAAGCATAGGAAATGGCTTCCACCTTCACCCCCCCAAAACAAGAGAAGGCAGACTACGGCTTCAGAGGAGACGAGCAATTCTCTCCCTCCTCCAAAGCGTAGTAGACAGGAAAGTTGTACAACGCCCACCTCGAGTCATTCTCGGGCCAAGTTGTCCTCTATTCCTTCAACCAGGACGGTTAGCGTAGACGGACATGCGCCTCCGGCCACCTCGAGCTACCGCTCCTGTACGAGATTTTTCCCGGATGAGGTCGCTTGCGGCTTGCCCTCGACCCATTCCGGAAACTCGACGCCGACACGGACAAAGAACCCGGGTTCGAAGACAAAGAGCCCCTCAGCCTCTTCTACTCAGGAATCCCGCAGTGCGCATAAAACCCATCCTAGGAAGAGCCGGGTGATCAACGGAGACCTTTCCATGCCCTTTGATCACGAGGACAGAGGTGGGCCTACGTGCGCGTTACTTGCGGGTAAACCCACCTCTACCAGAAGAGAGAGCTTCTCCTTAGGGTCCCCCGGACCATCTGAACCAAATCGCGACTCTCCAAGCGGGCATTTACAGGAACTTCTCCCCACTATCTGTTCCCCCTTTCACACAATGAAAGAACAGATGATGGATGAACAACGCGAATTCATCCGGGCAACTCAGGAAAAGTTCCTGTTGAACTCCGAAGTTCGCAAGGATTCAACGCCCACAAGAGCCCCCCTAGAACATGTTCCAGCTGATCGGAACCCCCCCGAACCGATCAGGGACGAGGATGAAGACGCGGTGTTTCTCGCTGACCGGACAGACGCCAGCTACGACGACGACGACGTCCACAGCACCGGGGATGAGAGGGCAAGTTACCAAACTTCGCAGGATTCCCAGTCGGAATCCCCGATGGTGGTTAAACCCTCCTTCTCAGAGATCCTCTCTAAAGTTAAGAGAGCTAATCAACTGAGCCCTCCACAAGAAGAGGAAGCCACGTTTGAGTCGGAAATCTTCAGGACGGGCAATTCTCAAACAACAAAACCACCTCCAATCCAACTCCCATGGAGTACACAGGCGATAAGAGCCATGAACCAGGCCTCCGACGCACTCACAAACCGGACAACCGAGAAACCGCGCTGGCGCTCTGTTCCAGTGGAACAGCAAAAACGCTTCTACATCCCATCAGGGACAAACCTTAAAGAAGCCTTGATCCCGGCTCGGTTACCAGAGCTTGTTAAAGCGGACGTGGATTCCCTGCTCAGCAGAAACGTCATCCTTTCCGGCAGAGAATCCAGGGACCTCGTTCAGGGCCTGGCTCTCTCTCTCTCTCGCGGTGAACTCCTGGCTGGAACGCGTCTTGGCTTCAGTAAGGGAGTTTTTACCCGAGCTGCAACCCCAGGAGGAATGCAACCTCCAGGCTCTATTGGAAAGCTCGAGCAGAGCCCTGAAGCATCAAGCGGCCTGCCTCTCAACGTCTTGGGCCAACATCGAGTTACGCAGGAGAGACACCATTGAAGAGGGCCCCCCTTCTAACCACCATGCTGATTCCCCCGGACATGGTGGATTCAGCATTCACAAGCAAAAACCAACTGATGCATAACAGAGCCATCGAGAGAGTAGCCGTCCCTACCTCGAGGCCAAGGCCCCTCCCCCTCATCAGCCCCGAGGACCCCTCAGACGCAAAGACAGCCGTTTCCTCACTCGAAGAAAGAAGAAAGGCCACCCCTCCACTCCAAGTCGAAAATGCAGACAGAAAAGCCCCGCCCCTTTCCGACTAGAGAACCTAGACGCAAACATAGAGGCTCCGGACCCCTCCACAGGAAATTCTAGGAATTCGCCAGCCCGTCCGCACAAGATAGGGGGTTGCCTCTCCCTCTACTGGAGAGCATGGGGAGAGGCCGGGGTGGAAGACTGGACCCTGCAAGTCATCAAGGCAGGCTATCGTCTTCCCTTTCACATTGTCCCAAACCCCTCTCCCTATCCCATCCAAGTCAGCAGCTACCACCCAGACTCGGCTCGCGGGCGGGCCCTAGCGGAGGAAATCTCCGTTCTGTTCCAGAAAGGAGCTTTAGAGGAAGTCTCGACTCCGGACCCAGGGTTGTACTCAAGGCTATTCCTAGTAGAAAAGACAACAGGAGGGTGGAAACCAGCCATCGATTTGTCTCCACTCAACAAGTTCCTTTCCCTGACGAAGTTACGAATGAACACCCCAGAGTCCGTAAGGGCGTCTATCAGGGAAGGAGACTTCATGGTGTCGCTGGACCTCCAAGATGCCTATTTCCAAATACCAGTGCATCCCTCCTCCAGGAAATTCCTCGGAATCGTCCACAGGGGCAACACCTTCCAGTTCACCTGCCTATGCTTCGGACTTTCCACAGCACCCCAAGTCTTCACCAGAGTGTTCAAACTCGTTTCAGCGTGGTCCCACTCCAGGGGAATTCGCCTACTCCGTTACCTGGACTGGCTGATCCTTGCACATTCCGCCCAGCTATGCCAAGAACACCTGAGAATGGTCTTAACCTTCGTCCGGAAATTGGGCACCGTAGTCAACCCGGAGAAGTCAGATTTCTTACTAAGACAGAGAGTCACGTACCTGGGTATGGTCCTGGACTCCTCCCTAATGAAGTCCTTCCCAGTAGAAAAGAGGATCCAGAATCTCACTTCCCTAGTTGCACAGGCACTATCGACCGGGTTCCTGACGGCGAAACAATGCCAAATCCTCCTGGGCCATATGGCCTCCGTAGAGAGATTAATCCCCAGGAGCAGACAAAGAATGCGACCGCTATAGTGGCTTCTCAAGTCTCAGTGGGCCCCGCAAGAGGGAGAACCCCTACAACACATCTCCCTCACCGAAGAAGTTAAGGATTCTCTTCTCTGGTGGAAGGACCCGTGCAACCTGCTCGTGGGGATGCCCCTCGGCCCATCTCCCCCCGAAGTCCTCCTGTTCTCCGATGCCTCCAAGGAGGGCTGGGGAGCCCACCTCAACGACGATCACATCAGCGGTTCCTGGTCCACAGTCGAGCGGACAGCCCATATCAACTGGCTAGAGTTGAAAGCAGTACTCCTGGCTCTCCGTCACTTCAAGGATCAAGTCTCAGGACAAGTAGTGGGCATAATGTCGGACAATTCCTCGGTAGTAGCCTACCAGAACAAGCAAGGGGGCACAGTCTCCCAGGAACTATGCCTTCTGACGATGGACATCCTTAACCTAGCCGAGAATCTCCAAGTGTCACTCAAAGCCCGCTACATCCCAGGGAAGAGGAATGTCTGGGCGGACCACCTCAGCAGGAAGAATCAGATAATCAGCACAGAATGGTCCCTCCATCAAGAAGTAGCAAACTTCATCCTCAGCAAATGGGGCTCCCCTCTAGTGGACCTTTTCGCCACGAGATGGAATCACCAACTCCCAATATATTTCAGTCCTCTCCCGGATCCTCTGGCAGCAGGAGAAGACGCTCTTCTGCAAAGTTGGGACAACCTGGGCACCTACGCTTTCCCACCATTTCCCTTGCTCCACAAGGTACTCCAGAGAGCAAGAAACGCATCCAACCTTCGGATGACTTTGATCGCTCCTTGGTGGCCCGAAGCCCCATGGTTTCCAGACGCCCTCGATCTAGCAGTAGAAGAGCCTCTGGCCCTTCAGGGAAGACCAGATCTTCTACATCAACCCATCAACGGGGGTTGGCACAAGAACCCTTCAGTACTCAATCTTCACGCGTTCAGACTATGGTCCGGATCCTCCTATAGAAGGGTTTTCCCAGAGAAGTGGCGGAGGATATATCCGCTCATATTCGCTCTTCCTCAGCTAACCTTTATCAAGGGAAATGGAATGCCTTTGCAGAATGGTGCCATTCCAGGAAGATAGTCCCACATCAAGCCACCATTCCTGAGATCGCCTCCTTCTTCCACTTCCTCAGGAAGTCCAAGAAGATCTCCCTCTCGGCAGTACAAGGCTATAGGGCAGCTCTAAATCAGGTGTTTTCTCTGAAGGGAATGGACCTAGCCCTTTCACCGGAAATTTCCATGCTCTTCAGGCACTTCAAAAAATCACCCCCCCCCCTCTCTCTGAGGGGTCCCCCTTACGAACCCCTCCGAGAGGCACATCTGATGGACCTCACCCTGAAGACAGTTTTTCTGCTAGCCCTGTCATCTTCCAAGAGAGTAAGGGAGTTACACGCCATCTCTTATAGAGTCGCCCATTTCAAAGGATGGAAAGAGGTCTCCTTCACTTTCATGCCTCAATTCATTGCCAAAAACCAAGATCCTGCCAAATCCGACCCTAGATTCTGGTCCTTTAGTGTTCCGTCCTTAGACGAATGTGTAGGGGGAGAACAGACTGAAACAGTACTATGCCCGGTACGAGCCATCCAGACCTACCTCAAGAGAACCGAACATCTTAGACCAGAATTAAAGAGGTTGTTCGTCTCTACTAAAGGTAAACCGAAGCCCATCACTAAGAATTCCATTTCTTACTGGATCAAGGAAGTCATCCGCAGAGCCTACGACATGAACCACACAGATTGCCCTAAGGCGAAAGCCCATGACCTGAGGGCAGTGGGGACCTCCCTAGTCTTCAGAACGAATCTGTCAGTCAACCAGGTTCTTCAAGCAGGAAAAGTGATAGAATGGATTAGAGCTTGGATTAGTAACAGAAAACAGCGGGTCACCATAAATGGAGTAAAATCTAGGTGGGGCAATGTTAATAGTGGGGTCCCCCATGGCTCGGTTTTGGGTCCCTTGTTGTTCATTATGTACATAAACGACTTAGACAACGGGATAAATAGTGATGTTAGTAAGTTTCAGGACGACACTAAAACAGGAAGCCTAATTAGGTCAGGAGACGACGCAGAGATTCTGCAGGATGATCTTAACAAAATTGTTCACATGGTTGGTGAAATGGCAAATCAACTTCAATATCTCTAAGTGTAGCGTGTTAAAGGTAGGGCTACACAACCCCAAAAATAGATGCAGCTTAGATAACACGCTTGTAGAGAAAACTGAGTGCGAGAGAGACTTGGGAGTTCTAGTGAGTCCGGTCCTTAAAACCAGAAAACAGTGCATTAGCACCAAAAATAAAGCAAACAGAGTATTAGGTTTCATTGCTAGGACGGTAACGAATAGAAGTGCAGAGGTAATTATTAAACTCTATCTAGCGATAGTCAGACCCATCCTTGACTATGCGGTACTGTTTTGGTCTCCGTCCTACAGAATGGACATCAATTCACTAGAATCAGTACAGAGAAGAATGACCAGAATGATATATGGACTCAGAAATTTGCCTTGCGAAGACAGGCTTAGGCACCTTAACTTACACTCTCTAGAAAGACGCAGAGTTCTGGGTGATCTAATAGAGGTGTTCAAGTGGATCAAAGGCTTTAACAAGGGTGATGCAAACAAGGTCATCATATTAAAACAACAGGGTAGGACTCGCAGTAATGGTTATAAACTGGTCAATTTTAGATTTAAAAAGGAAATAGGCGAGAATTGGTTTAATAATAGGGTGGTCGACGAATGGAATAAACTTAGTAATCATGTAGTAAGCGCTAAAACTATCAGTTGCTTTAAGAAAATATTAGACAACTTTATGTGTGGGGATGACAGGTGGTGATGGATACAGAGCTGCCTAGTGTAGGCCTTATGGTCTCTTGCAGTCTCCTTCATTCTTATGTTCCCAGTGTTCGTTCATTTTCTCTAGTTTTTCCTCTAGACTTGCTAATCGGGGGAGGTTGGTATCCCCTCCCTCATTAAATCCACGGAAATTATTATCTCCACTTTCTATTGTGTTGTTCTTATCTATATTTCTATTTCTAGTGCCTTCACTGATATTTTCGACTTCACCTGCGTCGTCTGCAGCCCTTTTGTTGACATTCCTTCTGACGTCAGGGGGAGCCCGTTCGTCTCCTTCCTCATTTCCTTCCATTTTCCTCAGTAATCCCTCCCTTTCTCCTTTTTCCCCCCCCTTCCCACTACACCACGAGTTTTTCCCTTCCCTACTAATACAACAAAGGTACTCCCTCGTCGTTGAGATCGACGAAATTTGAAGTTTTCCTGGAGTTCCAAACTTCGCTGTCACTTCGACCGTCGTGTGTGTGTGTGTGTTTACCTAGTATTATACGAGAAGGGAACTATGCTTGTGGTGACCCGTCTTTATATCTTTCAGCATCAAGTTTTTTCAAATCTTGAATAGTGTTTGCACACACTGTTTCTTTGTTTAATTTGTTCCAGGTATCTATCACTCTGTGTGGGAAGCTTTTTTTCAGATCTCTTCTGTAATTATCTTTTTTGAGTTTTTTTTTTCGTGTCCTCTTGTTTTTCCATTGTCCCATTTCAATAAATCATTCTTATCTAAGATTTCCATTCCCTTCATAATTCTATAGATAGTAGGTCTCCTCTCTCCCTTCTTCGTTCCAGAGTTTGTAATTCTAATTTGGTCAGGTACGACCGACCAATATCATGAATATTTTTAGAGAACTGGAAATGCCTAAAACATGGAGGTAGTACTACCTGGTCAAGGGGGCATCAACCTCGTACCCAGGGTCTTCCTCCAATCTCGGATCGCGTCGTCAGACCCTGGAAACACATTCGGTTGAACTGCAAAATTATTGCAATATAAACTTAATTCAAAATATTCCGTTTAAAGCTCGAACCAATCAGGTTGCAGGATTCGACTTATGTTGCCAGGGCTTACATTTAGCGCAAACAGTAAGCGTATGACATAGGCGCGGCCTAACAAATTACAATTATGTTTATTGAAACCGAACAAACTACATAATTTTGTAATAAGCACATTTCGAATAAAAAAGAAAAATTAATTAGTAATTAAGAATTGTTCATTCCAGTTTTAAATACTCTAGGTCCCCCCAAATTCCAACTGAATTTGAAGATGACAAACATTTCATTTTAGAATGCCCGTTCATTTCACGCACATGACATATAAAGTACTGTAGTATGTCATGTGTGTGAAATGAACGGGCATTCTAATAGTAATGTGCTGAGCAAGGTACGTTCTTGGGTGTGTTCCGCTTTAGTATGACACCTGGTAGCGCTCCCAAACTATTAAAAGTTAAGAGACAGGTTTATATCGAAATAAAAGTCCGGTAGGCCACATACTATACCAAAGAAAATTTTCGTAGGCCACATACTATACCGGCACCTATATTGGTTTAATAGTTTGGGAGCGCTAACCGCGACCAAACTTAAGCGGAACGCACTGAGGAACGCGCCCAGCTCTGGTAAAGTGCATGATAAGTCACTGTTTTTTAATTATCTGTAGGATAATCTGCATGACGATTGCATAAAACAAGGCCCGACAAAAACAATCATATCTATTGCCAAATCGCCTCGTTAGGCAAATTCTACTTCTGTCGCCTACAAAGTTACTTCATAATTTTGCACACATCGTATCTTTTATCATATTCGTATCTCAAATGCTATCAAAAACAGTGTAGCGAAACGACCGAACAATGTAGCGAAACGACTGAAATAGTGTAGCGAAACGACCGAACAATGTAGCCAAATGTAGCGAAATGACCGAAACAATCTAGGACAGGGGTTCTTAACCTTTTTTCTCCAATTCCCCACGTTTTAGTGAGCCAACTCTCCATTTCCCACCACAGCATCGGTCTCTGACAAATTCGATTTTAACCCATGCAGTGTTTAGTACGTAAATATACGCTTTGCTTTTTTGTGCCATTTTACGGCCCTTAATATTTGTTTGCATATATTAGATTTTTTACTAACAGTTATCACATGGAAATAAAATGCATATGAAAAGATTCGTTATGTTTTTTTCTCAGTTTATTTGACCCATAAAAAAACATGAAAAAAAGCAACACTAGACGCATACAGGTTAATGAGACTTTTGCATTTGTTTTGCCTTGACGAGTGCCTCAATGTTCGGTTCCACTTTTGAAATGGCGCAGCGCAAATCAGATTCAAGGTCAATCAGGCGGTTTCGCGATTTGGTTTTGATCTTAACCATGCTCGAAAACGCCGACTCGGATACGAACCATGCATAGTGGCCCAGTATGCGTTCAGGCTTTTCTCCGCAAAAACAGCCTTTGCTGTGGAGTCATGCACCAAGTCAAGAAACTGCTCTTCGATGTCTTCTGCTTCCTTCGGGAAGTTGTCAACTCGAAAGCTGAAGGGATCCCTCGTGAACTCCATCATTGGGTTGTCGCTTTTGAAGTCCGGAAAATAGTGCTGAAACTCGTCCAGCAGCCTGTTGAGGTGGATGATGGCTTCGTTCTTGAGAACGTCGCTGACGCCACTAGCAGTCTCGCTGATTCGCGCCAACGTTGGAAAAGCCGTTGCGCTGCGGCCAGTCTCGAACTTGCCTCGCCACAACTCAAGTTTTGAGACGAAGGCGTTCACTTTGTCTCGATGCCCGATTATATCGGAGTCCGCGCCCTGTAGCTTGCAGTTAAGCTCATTCAGGTGACTGAACATGTCCGCGAGAAATGCCAGCCTGCACTGGAATGCCTCATCGGAAACAGCAGCTTTCAGATCTCCTTTGTTCCTTTCTTCCAAAAATTGTGTAACTTCGGGGAGCAAATGCACAAGCCGATTTAACATGTCGCCTTTCGACAACCAGCGAACGGCAGTGTGGAACAGCAGTCCTTCGTAGTCGGATTCCATATCCTGGCACAACCGTCGAAATAGTCGAGTGTTGAGGGCGCTCGCTTTGACAAAATTCACAAGCCTGATTGCCGTCTCAAGCGCTTCTTTGAGCGGTTGTGTCATCGTCCTTGATGCGAGCGCTTCTCGATGTATGATGCAGTGCAGGGTCACCACCTTGGGATTCTTCTGCTTCAGTAGTTTCGCGAATCCAGACCTCGCACCCAACATAGCAGGAGCCCCATCTGTGCAGGCATGGACGAGCTTGCCCCAGTCCAATCCTTCCTCCTCGAAAAAGGCGTCGACAAGCTGCATGACGTCGGCGGCTTGGGTTGTTGTTTCCAGTGGGCGGCAAAACAGCAAGTCCTCTTCGATGCTTTGGTCGTGGACGTATCGAACGAAGACAATTAGTTGAGACAAATTTGCCACATCCAGCTGGATTGCAAAGACGGGAGACGCTTTGACCTTTGCCAAGAGCTACTTGGTGTTGCACGACATGTCGAAGATTCGGGACTTGACAGTGTCGTTGGACAGAGAAACTTGCTTCATCTTCGACACCGCAGATTCGCCAAGCAAAATGCCAGCGCACGACACAAGGCACGGCTTTATGAGCGTCTCTCCGATGCTATGTGGCTTCTTCGCCGTCGCCACCAGCAGAGAAACAGCATACGATGCGTGTACTATCGCTTTCGACTCAGTTTGAAATTTTCCGTCCTGGTCCATCCTCATTTTCTTCAAGTAGTTTGCCTTCAATTCAAAAAACTGCCTCTCCTTGCCAACGAACTCGGGGCGTACATTGGAGAGGTGCTTCTTCAGTTGATGTGATTTCATCGAATCATTGCTGGGCGTTTTGTGGCAAATGACGCACTGCGGCAGCTGCTCATTACGCCCCTCCAAAAACGTGAAGGCGTAGTCCAGGTACTTGTTGTCGTACTTTCTTTTCGGCATCTCGATCTTTGGGATATTGTGGTAAATTGAGATTGTCTTATTATTATTTTTATATACATGAAAATGGTGTTAAAGAATTGTATACTGGTGCTGTAGATTCCTTATATATGTGATTCTCATGTTTTATACTTTGTAATAGGTTTAGATCCTATACAGCACTTTTAGTCATGTGTATCTAATTGAATCCTATGTAGACATCTTTTGTTTTTGTTAAGTTACTGATACGAAGACGTTCTAGACGTCGCTTGTTTGTTTTACATCCGCTTGCAATTAAACACAAGCAGCAAGACCCCGTTTTTCAACTTTCCTCACCGACACACTGCTACAGTGGCGACGAGGATTTGTGGATTTAGTGAGCCAAAGGACTGATTTCAGTTTTAGAAGACAGAAATAGCTGCCTTTCCCTCTGATGGTGGAGAAATCGAAGGATGAAGATATACTCACCCATTCACCCCATCGGAACCGTCCTGGCCACTCTGGATTCGTAAATAGCCTTTGTGTAGCAGGCTACAAATCAATTGTTTCAATAGGAAATTGGATTTAATACAAGTAGAATTATAATGGCAAATAACTCAGGTAAGATTGACTGTTTTGACCCCAATAAGATTAAGTGGGAGATATGGCTTAGTATGCTGCAAGCTCATTTTGCATACAATGGAGTCACTGATGATAACAAGAAGAAAAATTCTTTATTAGTATCATTAGGAAGTGAAACGTACAGCACGCTAGCTTCGCTCACTTCACCTAATTTGCCACATGAGAAAGACTATAATGATTTAGTGAAGCTTTTAGAAGCACATTACAAGGTTAAACCGAGCTATCATCGGAGTTTGATTAAATTTCAAAACAGAAAGAAAAAATCTGTTGAAAGTTTAAGAGACTTGTATGCAGACTTGAAAAGTCTAGCCAAAGATTGCAACTTTGGGACCTTATTCGACGCCCGAGTGAGAGACCAACTGTTTATGGCTATTGAAACTGAAGTGTATTTCCCGAACTTAGTTGCAGAGAATTTGGATTTACAAACTATGTCTTCAACGGACACCTTAGAGAAAATTTTAAATTTGGAAAAAGCTTTCGTTGGAGAAAAGCTCCCGACTACTGAAGTGAGGAAAGTGGGGGTTAGTTCTGAATATGTTAATAGTCAGAAAAAAGAAAGTTGTAAGCATTGCGGGTATCCACACCAAAGTGAGAACTGTAGGTTTAAGCACCTAACTTGTTCAGTTTGTAACATGAGAGGACACCTAAAACGAGTGTGCCGTTTTGATAAGACTGTGTCTGGTAAGCCACACAGTGCCCAGAAAGGATCTTTTGAAAAATTTACCAACAAGAAGACGTTTGGAAAAAAGAAAACTAATATGGTTTTCGAGGGAATTTCTCAGGAAGAGAGAGATACTGGTAGTGATGATAACCAATTGTTACATTTAGTGGATCGACCTAGCCTTCCAGAAGTGGTTAGTGTTGATATTTCTCATGAACCTATACACAGTGTTGTAGGTAAGGTTTTGCCAGTGAGAAACAAGGTTGATATAAATATTGAAGGTTATAATGTGCCGTATGAAATTGACTGTGGTGCCAGTGTGTCGACTCTAACCTTACATTGGGTTAAGAAATTAAATAGATCTCTAGAGCCTAGTGATAAAATTTTGAAGGCTTATGGTAATAATGATTTGCATGTTTTGGGTAAGGTTTATGCAAATATATTTTATAATGGTCACAATGAAATTCAAAGTTTGTATGTAGTTGAATCTAATAACTCTAACTTATGTGGAAGAGATTTAATGCCTAAAATTGGTATTGCACTCACAGGTATAGAGGAAGGAGTTAATGTTTTGGATTCCAAGGTACAATTAGATAATTTTTCAGCTGATTCTAGATTGCCAATTTCATGTATTGTAGCAAAGGTACACCTAAAGAGCGGTGCTGTACCTAGTTGGAAAAAAGCAAGGCCTGTGCCCTACTACTACAGAAAATTGGTAGAAGATGCTTTAGAAGAGTTAGTTGATAACAATATCATTGAACCAGTACATTCTAGTACTTGGGCAGCTCCAATTGTACCAGTGTTAAAAGCTGACAAAAAGTCAATGCGTATCTGTGTAGATTTCAAGGAGTTAAACAAAAGTATTTCATGTGACCAGTACCCTTTGCCTAAAGTTGATGAAATCCTTGCTGTTGTTGGGAAAAGCAAGATATTCTCAAAGATTGATTTAAAAGATGCTTACTTACAGGTGCCAGTAGATGAGAGTCAAGAATTGCTAGTAATTAATACTCATAAAGGTCTTTTTAAATATAAAAGATTACCCTTTGGACTTGCATCATCTCCTGCCATCTTCCAAAGATTGATATCCCAATTATTGATGAATATAGATGGAGTAGTTGCCTTCTTAGATGACATATTAGTCGGAGGAGAGACTAAAGAGGAACATGATATGAGATTAGATAAAGTGTTGAAGGTATTTCAGAAACATAATGTTGCTATTAACAAAAATAAAACTGTTCTGAATACCAATTCCTTAGAATACTTAGGATATGTCATTTCAGGTGATGGCATAAAATCTTCACCAAGGAAACTTGCTGCTATTTTAGGAGCACCTATACCAAAGTCTGTAGGTGAAGTTCAATCATTTTTGGGTCTAGTCACTTATTATTGTAGGTTTGTAAGAAATTTTTCAAGGGTATTAGCACCTCTGTATGATTTACTGAAGAAAAATGCAAAATTTAAGTGGTCTTCTGTTGAAGCAAAAGCATTTATGACTGTTAAGGAAGAGTTAGTCAACTCTGATTTACTAGCCAATTTTGATGGTGAACATGATGTTATTGTTGAAGTAGATGCTTCACCAGTAGGAGTAGGATGTGTGTTAATTCAAGAAATGAATGGTAGTCCAAGACCAGTTTACTTTGCAAGTAAAAAGCTGTCTGCTGCTGAGCTAAATTATTCTCAGTTGGACAAAGAAGCTCTAGCGTTAGTGTACGCTGTAACTAAGTTTAAATATTTTTTGCTTGGACGTAAGTTTGTGCTCCGTACAGATCACAAACCTCTACTTGGTTTATTTGGTAGTGAGAAACAGATTCCTGTCAATGCAAACGCAAGAGTACAGCGTTGGGCATTATTGTTATCCCAGTATGATTACCAATTGTGTTTTAAATCAGGCAAACAAAACATTGTAGCAGATACCCTGAGCCGTTTGCCTGTATCATATTCTGTTTTAGACTCACATACACCTGCTGAATATGTGAATTTAGTTGAAAATTTGGAAGATCAAAATATTTCCTATGAAAGGGTTAAGGTTATGACAAAGAGTGATCCTGTTTTGAGGAAGGTTTTCCAATGTGTTAAATTTGGGTGGATTGATAATCCTGTTATTTCTGAATATGCAGCAGTTAAAGCAGATTTAAGTATATATGAAGATGTGTTGCTATTTAGGAATAGAGTAGTTATACCAGCTGAATTAAGACGTAGTGTACTTTCACAGCTGCATGTAGGTCACAATGGTATCAGTGCTATGAAGGCTGAAGCCAGGAATTGGATATGGTGGCCTAAGTTAGATCAAGATATATCTGAGGTTACTAAAGCTTGTTCAATTTGTTTTAAAAAATTTCAAGGTTCTCAGGATGTTACCTTATCATGGCCTGAGACGGGTAAGTCTTGGTGTAGACTCCATATGGACTATGCAGGTCCAATCAATGAAAGTTATTTCTTAGTGATTGTGGATTCACACTCAAAAAATTATGGATGTTCATGTAACAAAGTCAACAACATCTACAGTAACAATTTCTATGCTGAGAAAAACTTTTTGTAATTTTGGGTTACCTGACATTGTAGTTTCAGATAATGCCTCATCATTTGTATCTGAGGAAATGGAGACTTTCTTTGAAAAGAATGGAATAAAACATATGACACCAGCCCCATATAACCCATCATCTAATGGTTTAGCTGAGAGAGCTGTAAAAACTTTCAAGGAAGGATTAAGTAAATTTAAGGAAGGTGATATCAGAACCAGAATTTGTAGATTTTTGTATAACTACAGACGTTCAATTCATTGTTCCACAGGTAAAGCTCCAGCTGAGCTAATGTTTAACAGAAACTTCAGAGGTATAATTGAGAAAATTAAACCACAAAATAAGAAGGAAAAGGTTTTGGAAAAAGAGTGTAAGTTTGAGAAGTCTGAATATAAGGTTGATGATGCTGTTTTTGTAAAGAATTATGGCAAAGGTCATTCATGGTTGGAAGGGAAAGTAATTGAAGTTCTAGGTGTGAGAAACTACAAAGTGATGTTAAAAGATTTTGGAAGCATTGTTTGGAAAAGACATTCTGATCAACTTATGCCTAGATATACACCAACTGTTCCCAGTAATGACACCGTACGTAAAGACAACTCGGGTAGCAGTAAACCTTTTGTGACTATGTATTCTTCAGGTCAAGGACACTGTCCTAATAGTTCAGAAGTAATCGATAAGGCTGATGAAAATTCCTCTGTAAATGTTGATAATGATGATAATGCTGTGAAAGTACCAAGTCCACAACCAGTTAGAAGATCTAGCAGAGTTGTGAAACCACCTGATAGATTGAATCTATAATTGTGGTGTTATAAAGATAAATGTTTCAGTTATGTTCATATGGATACTCCTTTTTCAATAAGGGAAAAGGGATGTGGTAAATTGAGATTAATTGTCTTATTATTATTTTTATATACATGAAATGGTGTTAAAGAATTGTATACTGGTGCTGTAGATTCCTTATATATGTGATTCTCATATGTTTTATACTTTGTAATAGGTTTAGATCCTATACAGCACTTTTAGTCATGTGTATCTAATTGAATCCTATGTAGACATCTTTTGTTTTTGTTAAGTTACTGATACGAAGACGTTCTAGACATCGCTTGTTTGTTTACATCCGCTTGCAATTAAACACAAGAAGCAAGACCCCGTTTTTCAACTTTCCTCACCGACACACTGCTACAGATATGTATCTGTAGGATAAGGAAAAAAATATTATATAATAATAAGGTACCTGAAAATGATGATGGTAAGGTGATGAGATGTACAAGGGGTGAAAGTGGCAGTAGACTGGAAGTGAGCATTAAGGGAAAGCGACTGGAGGAAGTGGATAGTTTTAGATACATGGGTGCAAATGTGGCAGGAAAAGGTGGAGTGAAGGTGGAGGTAGAATGTAAATTGAGAGAAGCGAGTAAATGCCTTGGTGGATTAAAGAGTATAATGAGGAATAGACATTTGGGAATGGATGCTAAGAGGAGACTGTATGAAGGAGTGATTGTGGCAACAGCACTGTATGGGGCAGAAACATGGAACATAAGAGAGGAAGAGAGAAGGAGTTTGAATGTGTTTGAGATGAGGTGTCTGAGAAGTATGATGGGGGTTACTAGGCTAGATAGAGTGAGAAATGAGGAGGTGAGGAGAAGAACAGGGGTGGAAAGGGAGCTGGGAGATAGGGTTGATGAAAGAGTATTAGGATGGTTTGGACACATGGAAAGAATGAGTGAAGAAAGACTAGTAAAAGAGGTATGGAAGGCAGATGTGGAGGGAGTGAACATGAGGGGACGTCCTAGGATGAGGTGGGTGGATGGGGTAAAAGGGGTTTTGGGGAAGAGGGAAATGTCTGTTGAGGAAGGACGGGAGAGGACAGAAGACGGGTGAATGGAGAATGGTTGTATATGGATGATGTGATGCATGAGGTGGAATGGGGGGGTGAGGTAGTATGTGTGAGCAAAATTTGACGCAGCCCGAAGGGATTTCTCCCCGTCTTCTCCTTTTATGCATGGGGGGACAGAGAGGGGGGGGGGTTGCCGATTTAATGAAGCGGCCTTGCTGTGGATGTGCTGTGTCTTGCGACACTGCTTCTGACCCAGGGCAGTGGACAAGGTGCAGGGATGACCCGTCATCCAGGAGGTGCTAAGATAAGAGGGAGGGTGGAGGGGTGTGGAGTGTATTCAGGGATGGAATGGGTGGGAATGATTTTATGCCTTTTCCTTTTTGGCTACCTCCCTTGTAAGGGGGAAAAAGCATTGGTATATGTATGTATGTGTCTGAAGAGAATTAAAATGAAAAGAAAGAAGTGACAATCATACAAGAGAGAAACAAAAAAACGAACAACAGAAGTGGCATTGTGTTGTTCGGTCAGTCAATACCCATCACCTACCACACAGGATAACTGTCCTTACTGTAACACCCCTAGAAACATTTTTTGGTTATATACATAAAGGACATGAAGATAAAAGAAGTAGATCTAATGTTGCAAGACAAAGATGTCAAAATATAAGAGCTTAAGTTAAAAAAAATGAAAGAAAACGACTACCTACCTAATAAAAGAAAACGGTTTGGACTTTGGAGAAATGATTTACTAAGTTAAAAAAAATCAAGAAATTATAGGTACAGTGCATTTTTATAAGTAGTTAGGTGTAAATCATGAGCATGCAGCTGGTTGTATGTTGCATTGTGGGCTCAACACTTCATTTCTCGGTCTTCCAACCAGCAGGAACCGGTAGTGTCGTTGTCTTGAATTTTGATGAGTAGATTCATGATGTTTAAAGCGATTTTTGAGCTGTTACTTTTTACCCATAACTGCATTATTTTTTTTAGTTTGAACCCTCCACACACTAACTGAGTCATATACAACTTTTTGCTCTTACATATTTGTCTCTAAGACACGGCCATCATAGTCATAGTGTATTACATGAATTCCGTGGAATGGTTTTTCATTCATGCATCACAGAATAAAACACACACACACACACTAAATAAAATAACCATAAGAATATATA
The DNA here is from genome assembly GCF_046742065.1 of Oratosquilla oratoria. Taxonomy (NCBI): domain Eukaryota; kingdom Metazoa; phylum Arthropoda; class Malacostraca; order Stomatopoda; family Squillidae; genus Oratosquilla; species Oratosquilla oratoria. Next base: position 28,918,069 of record NC_134787.1, read on the forward strand.
CACATATGAGTAATTACTTAATAATGGGAGCTCTGTTACCCACCTGTTACACCAAGGAGAGACCTGGCATTTCTAACCCAACAGTGTTATCACTTTTACCCAAACATGACTTACAATACCTCATATTGGTTGTTTTTGTTATTAAAACAGTCTGTAAATGGTTGTGATTTGTAAAGTAAGTCAACATTTGGATGTAATGTATTAAATTTTGAAGCACTATCGATTATTTGTGGGTGGAAACAAATTCACGAAATGTGACAAGAAGACACCAGAAACAAACAAAAAGAAACAAAAACACATCGATAAAAGAAAGACAGTGATTCTTCTGTCCGACCGGTCATTCCCCACTTGGCAACTCCGCCATTCCCCACCAGTGGGGAATTCCCCACAGGTTAAGAACCACTGATCTAGGATCTTCTGTCCGACCGGTCATTCCCCACTTGGCAACTCCGCCATTCCCCACCAGTGGGGAATTCCCCACAGGTTAAGAACCACTGATCTAGGAGGTAGTAGTACAACTTAATGAAAGGATCATGTAGAGTTGAAAATTAGCTCAGCAGCAACTACCTTCTCAAATAACCACATGTCTGAGAAAAACACCCGAAGAGCTTCCCATTGTTCCAAGATCCTCTGAACAAAAGCAACTAATGACACCCACCTCGTCTGTGATGGGTGTAGCATCTTGTGGGGCTACAAGTGAAGGAAAGACTGAAATTGTACAAACTCACTCTGATGCTTGCTACTACACTTAAAGAAACTGTACACCTCTCTTGCTAAATCCTCACAGTTGAGTTGGGAAAAGAAAGGCTTAAAGATTAATGGCGAATATTTGAACCACCTAAGATTTGCGAATGACATTATTCTTATTTCAGAAAGAGCAGAAGACTTGCAAGATATGCTGAGTGATCTAAACAAGGAAAGTCTCAAAATAAGTTTAAAATGAATAAAAGTAAAACCAAAGTAATGTTCAACACGAAAGTTCAAAGTAAAGAGATTGTAATTGATGGTGAGAGTCTTGAAGAAGTTGAGGAGTATAATTAATTAGGTCAGATGGTGAAAGGGACGAAAGATCATGATAATGAAATAAAAAGACGTATTACAATTGGTTGGAAAGTGTTTGGTAAGTATAATAAAATCCTGAGAGGCTCTCTACCTTTATCTTTGAAACGTAAAGTTTACAATCAATGCATTCTGCCAGCAACAATCTACGGGCGTGAGACTTGGAAACTAACGAAGGCAATGGAAACAAAACTAAGGGCAGCACAGAGGAGAATGGAGAGATCAATGATGGGAATAACGCTGAGAGACCGAAAGAGAACAAGTTGGGTGAGAGAGCAGACTAGAGTGAAAGATATTGTGGAGGCGGTAAAAAAGAGGAGGTGGAATTGGGCTGCTTAGTGCGAACGACTGATGAGCGATGGAGCAAGTGTGTTACTAAGTGGAAGCCGCGAGATAGGAAGCGTGGAAGAAGGAGACCAGACAGAAGGTGGAGAGACGAGATCGAGAAGTTTGCAGGAGTGACGTGGTAGAGGATGGCGCCGTTGTGTGAATCATGGAATGGTATGAAGGAGGCCTTTGTTCAGCAGTGGACTCAGGATGGCTGATTTGATTGATTGATATGTGATATATATATATATATATATATATATATATATGTATATATATATATATATATGTATATATATATATGTATATATATATATATGTATATATATATATATGTATATATATATATATATATATATATATATATAGGCGCGGATACAAGGGGGGCAACCCCCCCCCCCCCACCCAACGCCCCGAGTATGGTACACTCATCTCGAGTTTTATTCTCCTTGGATAAACACTTTTTAGAGCGAATTTATTATTTGAATTATATTTGTGAATCATATATGATTTTACATACAATTACGAGCAAAACAGACTTAGGTTTCTGGACCAATCTCCAAGCCAACAGCATTATTCTTGGGGTTAAAATATCGGCGTGTTTCAAGTATCGGTTATTGCTTATCGGTCCCCCCCCCACCAATTATTTCTCAAAAACTAAGCCGAAAATAGGCAAAATGAGCCGGAATTTTATATCCCCAGTATGAAGTAGAACAGTATTTTCATTGTTCTGAAACAGGAAAATAGGATGATTAATATAAAATACCGTGCACATAGTTGAAAATCTAATAGTTGAATGTAAATACATAGCACAATCAGACGGTCCATGTAAAATGCAACAGATGAGTCCTTAAAAAGACTAGGCGTAAGTGTAAAGTAGCACACTTCAAAAACAGAATTGGTAATTATGGAAAATAATACATACTAGCAGGAAAAAAATTCATACTCTGAGCACATCGGATGGTCCTAATCAATGTTTTATTCCCCACCAAAGCTATCGATCAGTAGCAATCCAGCCAACACTTCTGGATGTATAAGAAGGGGCAATGCAGTTACTAAGGGTACCAAAGAAGGAACTGATTTCCTAAAATTCAATGATAAAGCATTAGTTGGAGTCAGACAATTCAGTTTTGAGATGACATTGTCGCTGAATTCATAACTCTTTTTAATTTCACAGCAAGCCACAGACATAAAGTTGCAGCAGCGTGGGAAAAAATCCTGCAACTCAGATTTTCTTGCTGTTTCACGGGAGTCTTGAAGTTCCTGTAACACTTTTACACCTAGATATATTTCTGTGTCACTAAGATGCTTATCGTTTCTATCTGGATCTATCAAACAAAGCTCTGTTTTCATTACATATTCTCTCTCCATGAATGAAAGGAGAATATCCTCAAAAATAACACTTACTTTTTCATGGAACACTGTTATCACTGGTTTATCTGATTGAAAGTACTTATCAAAAGTAGTGAACTTTGGCAAAATCCAATCTAGGAGGTAGTAGTACAACTTAATGAAAGGGTCATGTAGAGTTGAAAATTAGCTCAGCAGAAACTAGCTTCTTAAATAACCACATGTCTGAGACAAACAACTGAAGAGCTTCCCATTATTCCAAGATCCTCTGAACAACATCAACCAATGACAACCACTTCGTCTGTGATGGGTGTAGCATCTTGTGGGGCTTCAAGTGAAGGAAAAACTGAAATTGTACAAACTCACTCTGACGCTTGCTACTACACTTAAAGAAATTGTACACCTCTCTTGCTAAATCCTCACATCTTCTAGGTAAAGTCTTACAAGCCTCGCTGGCACAGAGGTGAGCAGAATGGTAAACACATTTGATTACAAAAAGACCAGGGCATTCATTACGGAAGCGACTTGCAAATGAATTGTGAGCTCCCACCATTACACTACACCCATCAGCCCCAAAACCTATCCTTTGTGTAACTGGGATTTCATGTTTCTCAATTTTTTTTTTATCATTCCCTCACAGAAATTACTAGCGGTGGCGGTAAATGTTCAGTTGTGCACATGGACGCGATATAACAATAGAAATTTAATTATTAATTTTGTAAATTATAATGTATCAACGTAATATGCAGTTTTCTTGGCGGAAAAAAAAAAGTTGCTTAAACAGATTTCGTAAGTAACGAAGTCGCGCCGGACGAATGGTACGCCATGTTTATGATAGATGTTTTATGTTTTATAGCCCCATTTTGTAAATGCATAGTAATTCTCCTACTGAGACTACATCTAGTAAAACCAATATATGCTGTATGACGGGCTACACAGTTCCCGGTGCTACAGGTGAATTCATAAACACAATTAGTTTTAGACATAGTCTCAGTATTACTATTTAAGTTATTAGTTATAACCAATGAACTAGTTTTAGGGTTGGAGTAGTATACAACCACAAAGATGTCGTCTATGTACCTGTAGTATAATGAAGGTACATAGACGACATCTTTGTGTGCGCACAGTCAGAAGCCCTTCTCCAGGGATTGAGACTGCGCCTCCAGGAGGAATCTGGTCTTAGCTTCACGACTGAAATGAATAAGGATGGCAAACTCCCTTTCCTCGATATTTTAGTGGACTCTTCTTCCGGGGAATTTACAACGAAGGTGTACAGGAAACCTACGAACTCTGAGAAGTGTTTGAACTACAAAAGTGAGTGCCCGACTAGCTATAAAACCAGTGTGATTAGAGCGTATGTCCGGAGGGCTATCAAAGTGTGTTCTTCCTGGCAGGCTCTGCATACAGAATTGCAGCACATCCGCCAGATTCTGGTGAATAATGGTTTCCCTAATAGTGATTTTGATGTAATTTGTAATAAAATGTTGTGTGACCACCTCTCCCCACAAACATCCCCTAAGCCCCAATTCATTGATATATACTACCATAACATCTTCAACAAGGGTTACAAAAAAAGATTAAAAAATAATTCAAGACATCATCACTAAGAACTGTCATCCGGTATCTAAAGATAAGGAAATCCGGGTGGTTGTATATTACTCCAACCCTAAAACTAGTTCATTGGTTATAACTAATAACTTAAATAGTAATACTGAGACTATGTCTAAAACTAATTGTGTTTATGAATTCACCTGTAGCACCGGGAACTGTGTAGCCCGTCATACAGCATATATTGGTTTTACTAGATGTAGTCTCAGTAGGAGAATTACTATGCATTTACAAAATGGGGCTATAAAACATCACTTAATGAAATACCATAACCTAACAGCCACCCGTGAATACCTAGTTTCAAACAATAGGATTATAGCAATCAATAGGGATGTACATAAACTTAAGCTTCTAGAAGCTATGTTTATCAGAGAATGTAGTCCTATCATTAATATCCAATGCAACATGACTTCTGTCATCGCTTTGTTTAGCAGCACCAAGCTACTACCGAGCATGACCTCTCTCCGAAACCCCCCCCTCCACCTCCTCCTACCCACTCCTGCCATCCTCCCCCCAACCGACCCCGCAACCCCCCAACCCCTCCCCCAACCCCCTTCTTCTCGTATTAATGAAATACCACCCCCGCCCCCTCTCCCGCCCTCCACCACCACCCAAGCCGGCTATACCCGTTGCACTGAGAACTGGCCGTTAGGGCGGAGCACTGGGAGTTCCCCTGTGGTGCCACATCTAATTATTTCATAATTTTATTTTATTTTATAGTTCTATTTTATGATTTTATAATGTTGCCACATATGATTATATTATGATTTTTGCCACACACCACCACTGAGGTAAAAATCAAAGCAATGTTTTCTATACAAAGGTTTCGTTTCTTCGAGTCTAGACATTGCATATGGAAAAGAGAGAGCGACGTTGCCACTACATCTAATCTCTGGCCCCGCCCCCCTCACACTGCATTCAGAAAACATTGCATCCACACGCACGTTCTCGCCATGGATGCCCATGTGTGGCAACACCGGGAAATCTCCTAGCCCCGCCTTATCGGTCATTTCTCCTTGCGCTGACTATAGGTGCGTATATATGTCACCGAGCGAAGGGTTTTCTTCGTCATTTCATCGGACCTTTTAACTATTGTAAGTAACGGTCCCCATCAGCCCATGTATAGTGTTTATTTTGTGTGAATTTGCGCGTTTATTGATATTTGCTTCTATATTTGTATAAATGGTTAGATTTACATGTTGTTTTCTATATTTCTGTACGTCATTATTATCTATGTTACAGAATTTCCTGAAGATGTCTCTTTGTTAGACGAAACGTTGAAATAAATGAATCATTTTGGCAACTTGGTATATGCCCACCCTCTAAATGGCAGAATATTGGTTAGAAAACTGGAGAATACTCACAAGAAGATCAACAACCTCACTAACGCTGTCGATTTTAACAATGCATGCATATATATATATATATATATATATATATATATATATATATATATATATATATATATCTTACTGAATATGTTAGGGCATGGGGGCCTTATATACATTCAAGAAAAGAAAAAAATAGAACCAACATTTTGTCAAAGATTGACAAGTATATCTTGCTATGAAAGTCTGCATACTCCCGAGAAAAATGTATGCCCCGCTATGGCAACACTCCCATTCTACACGGCAGTGTAGAAAACGCGGCAACCCTGACCGGCACCACTGTCCCGCGTGCATGCTTTCCGATATTTACAGTGTACGTAATAAAAAATACAGTACAGTACACTGTATGTAAGTACATTTACATGCCTCTATTACAGTTATTATTACAGAATTATTAGTACTAAAGTATTATTATTACAGTATTGTTGTTATCACAGTGTTAGAGTATTATTCTTATGTGTTTCTATGCCATATCATACATTACCTATACGTATACCGCTACGAAAATATACGGGTGTTAGGGTGACATTTTCGATGACCGGACTTTTGGCATGACCGGACCGCCCTTCCCCCCAATTAGTCCGGGCTTTCGCGTCCATGTCAACTGAGCAAATACCGCGGTGGCTCCTTTTCCAACATTTTCAGGGTTGGGTGTATTGTAAACTTCACAGCTCCCAGAATTTACTTTCAACACAGTATCATGATCAAAGAATATTACTACAACACAAGATGTTTTTATGGAACCAACATCAGTAGAGTCGTCCGTAAGAACGCTATTTTTTTTTCTTTTAGTTTGTGAACAAGTTGTTTTTTTGTAGGACTTTCCTATGGCATTAGTTACAACTGCAGTTGCTTTAGTTCTTTTTATAGCAAATTCCTGTGCTATCGTGGAGTCACTGAAAATATCTCTCAAGACCTCTAACAAGTGATCTATTACTTTAAAAGGCACATAATGTGCAACTAGGACACTTGCCAGCTTTATTTCTGCCCTAGCCACAGGATCTTTTGTGGTTTGTTTTTTCCTAAAGAAAGGTTGATGCTGGTACCTGCTTGTCCGTTGTACCCTTGAAATATGAACAGAGTTTTTTGCCTTTTGCATGACTTTATAACACTGTTATCTCTGCAGTCATAGTAACGTTACACATTTTACACCTAGCTTTATACTGGTCAGGGGTTTCCTGTAGCCACGGTTTGAAAGCAGGGTCTGTTTCCCATCCCTTCCTATATCGTTGCTGACGACGACACTGAGAGCCTCAGCCTGTCTAGAAGGGCCAGCAGGTGCCTGCGTAGAGTATTAAACACATATGATATATTTCACTGCTTGAACTCACGGTAGGCCTATCAAGCTGTCCGTCCGTTAGGCCTATGTTCGTTTAGCCCAGGGGTTCCCAAACTTTTCAGCTCATCGACCCCCTAGTAAAGTTTAAGATTTTCTATAGACCCCCAATAGGGGGTCTATAGAAAATCTTATTATTATTATTATTATTATTATTATTATTAGTGTTGTTATTGTTATCAATGCTAATACAGTAATTTTATTATTATAATTGTTATTATCCGTGTTATTATTGTTATTATTACTATTATTATTTTCACTGTTGTTATTGTTATAGTTCTAGTTATCAATAGTGTTATTATCATCATTTTGATCCGTTATAAAAGGTCTAAATGATAACATTTATCAAGGCGATGGCGTTCCAATAATGATACAGATACTTTCACATATAAATAAACATAAGTGTTTTAGAATAAATATTTATGTTATATATTCTTTATTATATTAGTATAAGTAATATTCAAACCAATAATATTATACAAGCTCGTCATCATGATGTTCATTCACGATGTGGTTGTGTGTATGCGAGATTCTCCCTACATACACAGAATGGGGAGGATTTTCGACTCAGAGTGAAATGAATTGGTTTTTCTTTAAGTTTAGATATTGGTTGGTTGATTATTCTCACTCTTTCAGTACGGAAAGAGAACAAGATCATTTCACGCTAACCATTTAATTTTAAAGACTGCCTTTCAACCCCATAGCAATTTACTGACCCCCTTTCAACCCCATTGGATGGTTTCATCGACCCCCTAGCAATCTACTGACTTTCTTTCGACCCCTTGTCTATTTCTCGACCCCTTGGATGGTGTCATCGACCCCTGGGGATCGATATTGACCATTTAGGGAACCCCTGGTTTAGGCCTATCTTAGTGTTATTCCATAGGATTTATTTTGATACCGGTATAGGCCCTTAAAAACTTTGTAGTGGTGTCCAAACAGGCGTATTTTACTTTAACGGGTGGTTGTCCGTCCAAACCAGAGCATAAATATTTATTTTCTTTGCGATAACAGATCAATTTCTTTTCTTTGTAATAAAAGGTGCTTCATCCCCGTTTGAAGTGTAAGCCATTCTTTTTCATTTCTAAGTTAATTTGGTCAAGTAGGTCTTGGAATTCTTGTTTGGCGGCGACCAACTTCTCTGGGGAGAGGCTTGCTGTAGACCGGTGTAGACGTTTGAGGACACTCCCCCTAAACATGACTCCCGGAGTCTCCTGAACCTAGTTTGAAAACACTCCCCAGTTAAATGAAACTAGATTGATAACACTCCCCAGTTAACTGAAACTGGTTTCAAATGACTCCCCATCAGGTTGAAATGACTCCCATTATTGGATGCTTGATTTTTTTTTATTAAGGTCGCCCCCCCATACAAAAAAAAACCCCTACTAATTACACTATGCATGATTACTTTTTCTTGAATTACAATGACCTATTTATTACTTATTACAAATTACACTACACACGTATAACTACATTGAAATGGTTGCCTGCGTTATTCTCAAGGTACACTGAATCTTTTAGGATTTTACTACCTTTCGGCCTATGTATATGCCATGTGTGAATAGATCCATACTTTGCCCAAACACATACATTTACTTGAAACATGTTGGCTGCTGCAATAATCTCTGTAGTTGCGCATTAGAGCAATAACGAATGTCAATCAAAATTATAAATTTACGGAATAGGCTACTCACCAGTTATATCTTTAATGTTCGGTTTATGAACATACTTCAGACAGTCGTCTTGGATTGTGAATGCCTGACACTTCCTTCGAAAATTAGCTTTTTTTTTTCTTGTTGTTTCCAACATGCACTGGATCATTTTTTGACCTCAGGAACTCTTCCACCTCGTCCATTTCAGTATTAAAATCCATGGTAGCACACGACACGATACCACACTGACAACTAACAAATCTTGGGAACACTGGCAATTAACAAACCTCCGTAATTTGTCCATGTTCGTTTCATTTCAAAGGTTTCAAAGATTCACTCGAACCAGTTATATCTTTCCTGTTCGGTTTATGAAACAATCACAGTCGCGCAATACTACATCTATTGGAACTAACATTTATCCAGGAAATGATAAAAGATAAAGACAAAAAATACGCATTACAGCAATAACGAATGTGTAGTCATTTCAAACTAGGTTCATTCGAATGGGGAGTCATCTCAAACTAGGTTATCCGCTCATGCCCTTTCTTTCGTGCAATACTACATCTATTGGAACTAACATTTATCTAGGAAATTATAAAAGATAAAGACAAAAATTGCGCATTAAAGCAATAACGAATGTCAATCAAAATTATAAATTTATAGAATAGGCTACTCACCAGTTGTATCTTTCCTGTTCGGTTTATGAAACAATCACAAAAATAAACAATCACAGTCGCGCAATACTACATCTATTGGAACTAACATTTATCTAGGAAATGATAAAAGATAAAGACAAAATTTGCGCATTACAGCAATAACGAATGTGTAGTCAATTCAAACTAGGTTCATTCGAATGGGGAGTCATCTCAAACTAGGTTCATTCGAATGTGGAGTCATTTCAAACGGGTGGGGAGTCGTCTGAAACTAGTTTCAAGTGACGGGGAGTCGTCTGAATCTAGTTTCAAGTGACGGGGAGTCGTCTGAACCTAGGTTGATCTGACTGGGGGAGTCTTTTGAAACGGGGAGTCACTTGAACCGGCTACACCGGCGTGTCGATTGTTTGAATGTGATGCACAATGTTGTGGGGGCGGGTAGTGTAGTGCTGGCCTTGCATGGAGACGTCAGCTGAGGAAAATCTTGCAGGATGCGTGTGTATTCGCCAGCTGGCTGAAGGGAAGATACCGTAGGGGAAGTGGCGTTGGTGGTGGTTCTTGGTATGCGTCTTGTTGCATGGTACAAGCAGTTATCCTTGGCGCTGACTGCCATTTTGTAGTATTGTAGGAAGTCGTAGCCAAGAATGGGTTGACGGACATCTGCGATAACGAAGGTCCAAGGGAACTTGCCATTCTGGAGGTCCAGGACGCTGTAGTGGCTGCCGTACGTGGCGATGGGTGTACCGTTGGCTGCAAACAGATCGTACGACGGAAGGCTTGTATGGCTCGGGTCTCCCGTCGGAGGCATGATGCTGACGGCTGAGCCAGTGTCCACTAGGAACGATAGGTCAGTATGACTGAGAGGAGGATGTGGCCATGATTAGCGGGTGAGGGAGTGCTTACCGACCCCCGCGTCTGGAGTTTCCCGACCAGCTACAAGGTTGTGTACACTTGAGCGCCTTGTTGCCGAAACGGGCATGGTACCAGCAGGGGCCACTATGCTGTCCCGGGACGGTGCTTCGTGATATTTGATGGCGTTCCTTTTCGTCCAGAAACCGACTCAGCAATTTCTTCATGTCGGTGATTTCCTACCGTAGCTGCTGCACACTTTGATCCTTGGCATTGTACAATGAAAGCGTGGTTTTGCTCACTGCACTAATGTCTGAGGGACAGCTGGTTGGGGGGTTGTAACCGTGAATCCCGCGATCACTACCATCTGGTTTCTCACTGCGCACTTCACTTATATTATGTATCGCATCGTCACTGTAAATGATGCCCCTCGCAGAGAGCGTAGCGCGTGTCATAGCTTGTAAGGACCTGTGGCGCTGGTACATCCTGTCGGCGATGGAGCAGTAGGCGTCGTCGTCCTTGTCGGCGGCTAGGGCTTCCAGATTTAACTGGAGGGCCTCCGGCATCTTGGCGAGGTGTAATGACCGGAGGAGTTCCTTGGGCAACTGCACCTTTGCCCGTGCGTTAAGGGTGGCAATTCTCCTGAAGAGTTGTGATGACGCTCCCTCACTCTCTCCCTTAACCTCTTTCATATGATGCCTATGTAGGTGTCATGAGGCACAAGTGGGAATGACAAGTTAAACACCATATGACGAAGGAGCCTTTATTTGCATGACGTTTCGCTCATTACAGCTTTTTCAAGTACTTGTCTTGTCGACTTGCCAGGTAAGACCACCCGCTCGCGCGGGATCGATTTTGTGGGAGGGGAAGAATGTCTGTAAGAAAATGAAAAGGTAGTAATGTATAAAAGAGGGTTTTTGCCACAAGGCGATTGAGCGAGCGATTAGGGGCGGTTCGTGGCCGTGGCTCAGGAGAAATGGGCAGGGAACTCGGACGGCGGCGCCAACGGCCGGGATTAGAATCACCAAAAGCTGAGAAAATGGTAGGAGACGCAGTAGTAGAGAAAGGTGGAAAAACGGAAAAATCTTTAGTGGGAGGTAAACTGAAATGAGATGTAGTATAAGAGAAAGTTAGAAGAAAAAGTACGTGTAGATGTTTGTGCGTGGGGTGTAGTTTTGTTCGTGAGCGGTGTGTGTATCTTACGGGAAGTGAGTAGAGTTCACTACCCGCGTGTAGAGAACGCGTTCCTTATTAGCCCCAGGTTTAGGCATGAGCGTTCCTGTTTAGCCCCAGGTTGGGCTTGAGCGATGAGTGAGCGATGTTCGAAGCGTAGTCAGGAGAGTGGATCCAATGGCGGTGCGAAGGTGGGTGGGCGGGCAGGCGGGCGGGTGTTGTTTTATCTTTCTCCTTCCAAGCACAACTCTGAAAGTAGAGAATTACGTGACTTGGGAATTGTGTGTAAATGTCAGAAATGTAAACCCGCTCGCCAGCGTCAGCGAAGAGGCCAGGGCTTGGGTGGGGCCCGGACGACAAGAGAGGCTCCCCAATTCCTTTCCCGCGACCAGCCGGCGAAGAGTCAAGGGCTCTGAATCAGAGTTGAGTTGTGGGCCTCTGCTAAGCCAGCGAGCAGGTGTACGTGTATCTCTTTTCACCCAAGCACAACTCTGAAAACAGAGGATTACGTGATTTGGGAAATGTGTGTATTTGTCTTTGGTGTAAACCCGCCTGCCATCTCCAACGAAGAGGTCAGCCTTGGGCCAGACCGGCACCAGCAAAGGAGACAAGTCTCCTCGCCACCACCGGCCGGCGAAGATTGCTGAACGCTTGTCGAGAGAGCTGGAGTGGAGAGCGACGTCCGACCTCTGGGAGCGCTGTGTTGGTTATACAAGTATATGTTGAGATAATTTTAATAAAGGTTTATTGTATAAAATATGTACAGGGATATATATATTAATATACAATGCGGGCAACAGCCCGCCAGTGGGGGAGTTGTCGTGCCTTAGTGGGTGGAAGGTGAGGGCGTGGGGAGGTCAGCGAGGAGGGGACGCCGCCCTGAGCACCCCAAGCATCACGTCCATGGGCGTGTGGCGGAGAAGGAGGGCAGCTCTCGTTGCCCGACTGCTGAGGAGGCTGCCTTCTGCAGGGAGGGCGGGGGTCTGCGGCGCTGGTCGGAGGGCCTCCATGGCCAGGCAGGACAGTAGGTAGTGCAACAGCGGGTGGCGGATGTGCTTTCCGCAGTGATCGCACTGTTGCCCCTGGAAGCCGTCGTAGAGCTCCTCCCTGGTACAGTAGCCCAGCCTAACTCTCTGGAACAGTATGCCGTCCGCCCTGGGCTGTTGATGGAAGGCGCTCAACGTCTGATAGTTGGTGGTGGCGGCGTACCAAGCAGCTTGTCTTTTTGTTCCTTCTAACTGCCGGTGAGTCTGGTGGGCGCGGTGGGCTGCGGCACGCCTGTCTCGCGCCTTCACGTACGACAGACTAGGTGTCACGTGCCTGGTCACGTGGGGGGCACCAGCGGCTCTTCTTGCAGCAACGTCGGCGGACTCATTACCTCGCACGCCCACGTGGCTGGGCATCCAATGCACCCTTACCCGATGTCCCTGTGCGGCAAGGCTCTGCAGGCTGCCCAGGATGGCGGTGACGAGTCCCACGTTGTCGCTGGGGTACGGCTGCTGGAGGACCTGCCACGCCGTCCTGGAGTCTGTGTGTAGGACCACAGTGGCCTCCTGGTGGTTCTGGGCGTGCTCCAGGGCCAGGTAGATGGCCACGAGCTCTGTCTGCAGGGTGGAGCAGTAATCCGGTGTCCTCTTGAGCAGTTCGGTCCCAGCAGTGATGGCAGCGGCGCCCGTCCTCCCACTTTCGGGGTTGACCGAGCCGTCGGTGTAGTATATGGCACCGCCCGGCTCAGACACCCGCGCCACCGCCATGAGGGTGTGATGCCGCAGCTCCTCGGTGGTGCAGAGCGCCATGCTGGCCGGTAGCCGGGTGGTGGAGAACTCTGCTGTGGGGGGCTCCCACGGGGGTGGGGCTCGGTAGGTGGGGGCCGGGAGGTCGGCGTGTTGCCAGCGCCAGCCGTCAATGTGAGCGAGGCTGTGGGTGGCCAGGGTGGACTGGAGTAGCTACGGGTTGCGGTGGAGGACATCGTTCCCTTGCGTCATTGCAAGCCGTAGTCTTCTCTGTGCTACTCCTTCGGAGTCGCGCTGCAGGACCCTGGCCACGCGGCAGGCCACGATCTGTTCTACTCTAGTGGTGAAAGGCACCAGACGGGTCTCATTCTGCATGACGCACGCACTGGTCCATCTCGGAGCTCCCAGCATCGTCCTCATGGCGGTGTTTGCAGCACCTCGAGCCGCTCCTGTTGGCTACGGGAGAGCGATATGAGGACTGGGGCGCTGTAGTCCACCAGGGAGCGCACTGCAAGTACGAAGTACAGTCGGACGACGGAGAAAGTAGTCCCCGCTGTGGGTCGTGTCATGGCTCGTATTACGTTCAGCCTGGCCCTTTCCCTCAGGTGGGCGGCGTGGGCTGTGAAGGACAGCCACTTGTCCACCCATACCCCGAGGTACTGGTATGAGTTGGCCCAGGCCAGTCCGACGCCCTGGACGCAGAGTTGAGATTTTTTTTTTTTTTTTTTTTTTTCCAGTCCCGGCGGTGTTAACCAATTTAAGGACTGGCGTATATTTTCCGGGGTCTGTGTTAAGGCGCTTGGTTTATGGGGCACTTAGGCCATTTAGGTATGGAGTGTGTGTGTGTGTGTGTGTGTGTGTGTGTGTGTGTGTGTGTGTGTTTGTGCGTGTGTTTCTTGTGATTGCTGGGGTAGATTGCGTACATTTACAGTAGTGTTCCCACTGGTGAGGAGCAAACGAGCTTCGCTGCCATTGCCAAGTACCGGACGTCGGGGGTACTGTCGGCTCTCAATCTATCGTGGGCTGAATCTGGGCCGCCGAGGAGGGTCCTTAGTTGCCGGAAGTGGTCTTCCAGTGCAGGGCAGAGGAGAAGGCAATGCCGGAATTATGCCAATTCCGTGCCGCAGGCGCAGTAGGTACCGGTGTACTGGGTACGCCAGTGATCTACCCGTATCCTACTAATTGTGGAGGAGATGTGTGAGGGTAGTGAAGCCAGGGTGGGAGGGTTTGGTCCAAGGTAGGACGTGGGCCATCCACGGGCGGAGGCCGTGGCAGCGTAATCCGTCTTCCATTGGGCCCAGGCGGCACGGTCGATTCTTCTGATGGCGTCACTAGCTGTGAGGTGGATAGGAGTCTCACTATCTTTAGGTGTCAGGGCACCGTGTTTGGCAGCTTTGTCCGCCATCTCATTGCCGTGGAGTCCCACATGAGAGAGAACCCATTGGTACCGGAGACGGACTCCCATTTTGGCAGCCTCGTCAGAAAGGTGCAGGATATCGTTGAGGATTTCTGGACTCGAGGGGCAGTGGCCTCTTTGGATGACTACCAGACTGGATCTAGAGTCTGATAGCACTGTGACGCGCGATGGTGGGTCGGGAAAGGCGATGATTTTGTTCAGCGCTTCCTTGATGGCGACAAGCTCAGCCGTGAGGATTGTGGTGGGGGTAAGCTTCACGGAAAAGGACTCCCTTGTGGCTTCTAAAAAAAATGCCCGCCCCTGTGCGACCATCTTCAAGTACTGACCCGTCCGTGTACACCAGGAATTCTTCTTGATACTTGAGAGCCAGCAGCTCCCGGGTGCGTGCAGCCAAGAGGTGAGGGTGGTCGTGTCGTCCTAGCCCAGGGATGTTAAGCTCGACCTCGGCTGGAGAAATTATCCAGGGAGGAAAGGGGTCTATTTGGTATTGGGCAACCCGTCGACGGTCACTGGGCTGGAGTCCGGCTCTGAGGCAGAGATCCCTCACAGAGCTGGGCAATCCATGGATGGGTGCTGTGGGCGGGGCTGAAATCCATTCCTCGTACATTTCATCTTCTGTCGAGTTTGGCACCCTTGCTGAGCCGAAGAGGTATCTGCCGGCGTCCTTTTTTAAGCGGTACCGGAGTGGGAGGACGCCAGCCTCATTATACACCTGTTCGTGTGGCACTGAGTGTGGCAGGTCAAGTCCTAGACGGAGTGCTTGACACTCTATCTGGACCATTTTGTACGTGCTCTCCGGTGAGAGATCGTGGAGGGCAGGAGAGAGGAAGAGGAGTCTGGATCGTACGAGGCTCCGAACAATGGGGGATCAGAGTTTCTCTTCGCTGGCCCCAGGGTTCACGTCGGATGACTCTGACTAGGTTGAGGGCCCTTCGAGCATTCAGACAAACTTGTTGGATGTGTCTGGTCCACCGCCCGTCTCGCTGAAAGATGACACCAAGGTAGCGAACGGACGTCGGGGGTTTCACGGGCGTGCCGCAGACTGTAAGCTGGTTCCAGTCCGGGTAGTCTCCTTTGATCCAATGCTGTGAATTGGTATATACACCGTCTTGGCCGCAGAGAGTGTGAAGCCGAGGTCCACAAGGTGAGACACAACCATGTCCACTCGCCTCTGGAAGAGCCGAAGTTCTGCTCGGTGTTGGGCAGAGTCCTTTTTGGGCCGCCGATGTCTTGATTTCCTCCACATGGCTATGTCATCTGCGTATGCTGTGATGATGGTGTCACTGCGCACCCCTTTTCCCACGTCTGCCAGTAGCAGAGTGAAGAGGAGAGGGGCCACAACAGAGCCTTGTGGGACCCCCATGTCAATTTTTGCTTGGGAGCTGAGTGTTCCTCTCCATCGTACCGCTATGGAACGGTCGGAGAGGAACGTTCTGGTGAAGTTGTAAGCCTCTGGAGAGACCCCGATGGCTTTTAGCTTGCAGAGCAGTTTCGTGTGCTAAACAGTGTCAAAAGCTTTGGCAATATAAAGAAAACATGTGTGTAGGACTCTTCTTTGTTTTTCGGCCCTGCGGACGTGCTCCGAGAGTGGCACGACATGATCGATGATGCTCCTTCTCTTCCTGAAGCCAGCTTGAAGCTTCGGTAGCTCTCCTCTGGTTTCAACATGGTGCTGGAGGCGACTTAGCACAATCCTCTCATATATCTTACCTATATGAGAGGTGAGGGACACGGGCCTATAGTTGGCAATCTGGTTCCTGCGCTTGCCTGCCTTGGGGATGGGGACCACAATAGCGTGCTTCCAGGCCTTCGGCACTACACCCTTCCTCCAGCACTTATTTTATATGGCAAGCAAGGCCTCTTGCAGGGGATGGGGAAGGTGTCTCAGGAGTGGGTAGGTGACGTTGTCGGCACCTGGGGACTTCCTGGTGGCTCTGGTTGCCCGTAGGGCCCAACGTAATTCGAAGAGGGTGAGGTCCGTTTTTCTCCCCGTAGGGGGGGATAGGTCTGCTTGGGCGTCTTGACCTTCGCGGAAGCGACGTTGTGCTTCTGGGAGGCTGGCTGTGGAGCTTGCACTAGCAAACTAGCGTAAGAAGCCCTCTGCTCTTTCTTCGGGGGTGCACAGAACCCTACCGTCAGGGGTAGTAAGGTCTCCGTCGGGGGGATTGTAACGGCTCTTCAGTTCCTTGAACCGCTTCCAGGCTGCAGTGAGATCTTGATGGTCGTCCTTGCTGTTGCTCCAGTAAGCAAGTTTGGCCCTGGCGATGGCCTTCTTGCACTGAGCCTTCGTCTCCTTCATGGCAATGTATGCTTCCTCGGAGTCGTCCGTCATGTAGCGTTGGTAGGCCCGCTTCTTTCTCTCCACGGCTACCTTGCAGTCGTCATTCCACCAGGGGTGACCTCGTCTTCCGCGTACTGCGCTGGTCACGGGGATGGCATGTCGAACTGCCTCGAGCAATGTTTGGGTGAGGAGTGTGTTTAGTTCTTCCACCGAGCTGGTAAGGTCAGGGCAGAAGTTCGTGTCTACTAGGAAGGTTTGATATGCAGTCCAATCTGCCCTTTCCAGTTTGAATTTACCCTGCGGTGGAGGAAGGTGGACAATGGGGGTGAGATGGACGGTGATCTTAATGGGGAGGTGATCAGATGACATTGGGTCATTCAGAGTTGACCAATCTGTGATCCCCGCTAGATTGGAGGACACGAAGGACAGGTCAATGGCGGACTTTCTGTGTACCGGGTTGTCAGGAATCCTGGTGTGACCGCCGTCGTTGAGGAGTACCATATCTGCTTTGTCTAGGTGGGAGACAATTTCTGGGGAGGAATGGGGATAACCATCTTCCCATAAGGCGTCGCGGCGATTGAAATCGCCTACCACTATCCAGTTGTCAGGAAGGGTTCCCAGCCACTCGAAGTGACGAGACGTTTCAGGGTTATAATAGTTCAGGACGTGCACGCTCCGGTCCTCCTCCACTGTGATGGAAGTGACCACATCGTGACCCTCGTCCAGGGAGAAGCCAGGTAGCGACCCGGACTTAGCAGCCAATCCTTGAGAAACATAAGTGGCGACGCGCACCATTCCTAAATCATCAGTCCCTACAAACGGAGGGTAGTGGTATCATGGCAGAGCCGGTAGAAGGTGGGGACGTTTCAGTAAGGACTGTAGTGCAATTATTTCGTATAAGTTGTTTTCGAGGTGTTGCACTAAAAGGTCCCAGGCGGTGTTGATCGCCCGGCAGTTCCACTGCATGATCCTAAGCGCAGCCATCATTTGCAATTTCCAAAATGGTACGCAGGATCACGAATATACCGTCTAATAACTTGAACGCTTGTGGGTTAGAATGGGCCATATTATCTTGCAGGGACTTGACGGTGGACCGAAGGCTCCCGATGGTGCTGGAGAGAGATGTATCTTTGGGTGTGGGGGGGGAGTGCTGAGTGTATTGAGGACTCGCCAACTCTGTGTGTGGAAACTGCTCCCATCTCAGCAGGGGGGACAGCGTCCTCAGGTGAGGTGGATTCAGTGGTGGCCGCTGGGGTGGTGGGTTTGACGCGCTTGGCCTTTCTTTTGCGGTTCTTCTTCCCCTCTGCTACGACAACACCGGGTGTGGCTGAGGAATCTTCTTTTGGTGGAGAGCGTACGTTGGCACTATAGCTCTTACCGACTTCGGGGGGAGATGCAACGTCCAAGGAGTCGGGGGTTGGGGTGGGAAGGCTTAGATTTGCCTCCTTTTTCGGGGGTTTTGGGTTCTTGGGGGGAGCAGCGAAGTCTCTCTCTTTCGCCCATTCATCCTTTAAGTAGGATTCCCAACGTTCCCTGGCGATGACCAGAGCCTCTGCGAAGGGGGTATAGCGCTGGTTTTTCACTTCATGCGCTATTTTCCGGATGGCTACCTCCGGACAGTTGGGGTACGCTGCGGAGTGTTTGCCACAGCAGTTGACGCAGAATAGTTGACTTTCCTTACAGTCTTGCGTGGCGTGACCCTTACCACATCGAACACACCAGGGAGCCTTGCGTCGACAATCCTTCCTGGTATGCCCCAGTATCTGGCACCTGGTGCATCTACGTACGGGGGCGACATAGGGAACCACTTGGTGAAGGGTGTACCCAATTTTCACTGTGGAGGGGAGGATGTTTATTTGGAAGGCTACTCTCACTGACCCGGTTGCAACGCCATCTCTTGTAGTGAGACGCTGGACTGTATCTACGGGTAGTTCCTGGGCCTCTAAGTCTGCCTTGAGAAGTTTCTCTGCATCGTCGTCTATGGGGACACCTTTCACAACTCCCACGACGATGGTTCTGGGTATTCTGGTCGTGATCTTCATGGGTGGGTGCCGGGCTGATTTCAGGGTCGCCGTCCGTAGGAGCTGGCCCTGCTGCTTCTCCGATGTACAGCTTATAAGCCATTCTCCGGATGGTGTTCGGCGGATGCCATCAGCAGGTCCTACTGCATCCTTTACAAGTTGTGCCTATCGCCAGGATCCCAGTTTGAGGAATTGGGAAGGGTCCTCAGTAGGCTTGATGAGGACCGGATATTTTGTGGGGCCCGAGTCGAGGCGGGGCTTCTGGGGACGTTGACGACGGTTGTTGACAACACGCCATTCTCCCTGTCCAGAGGAAGCAGTGATGGTCGCGTACGAATGACGAGCCGGTTCTCTTCCCTCTTCGTCGATGTTGCTGGTAGCGTCCGTAGCTGAGGGGAGGGTAGGGGGCTGGTCGGCTATTGGGCCGTCCGGCTGTGGGTGGTGTTCCATAGGTGGGGAGGATTCTTCTTCCATACTTTGCGGTAGATCCCAGTATGTTTGTGACCTTGCGTCAGAGGCAGCTCCTCGTAGGCGCTTACTGCGGTGGAGGGTGCCCTGGAGTCTGGGTTCTTTATCTTCTTCTTCGCTGGCGGAAAAAATGCTCTTTGTACTCGGGGGTTCTTCCATGGCCGCCATGATACACTCACGATGGCTCGTGGAGGATTTCCACGATGTGACATCCACCGAGAACGCTAAGAGCAAGACGAGTGTGCTGAGTTGAGATACACATGCTTGAGATTAAATAAGAGGAATGGAGGGAACGGGGAAAGAAAGAAGTAGAGGGGGGGAGGAGAGGAGGAGGAGGAGAAGGGGGATTGAATAATGGGAGAGGTTGAGAAGGCTGGCCCAAACGTCCAGGGGCAAATTGCTCACAAATGGTGGTTTACAATTTTGTTGGCCATGGGTATTGGAGGAATTATGTGGGGTGAGATGTTGAACATGCCCCTATTTTGTTCAATAGTGTTCGTTCCTTGAATGAGCGCTGCTTCCAAGCACTTCCTGCGGATCTTGTCGGGTTCTCATATCAGCAGCTCTGCATTCTTCCAGTCCATCAGATGGTTTTCCCTGTTCCTATGTGTCACACATGCATTGGTGGTGACATCATGCCTGACGTCGTAACGGTGTTCACGTATTCATGTATTCAGGTCGCGTGACGTTTCTCCGATGTAAGTTTTATCCATCTGATGGACTGGAAAAATGCAGAGCTGCTGATACGAGAACCCGACAAGATCCGCAGGAAGTGTTTGGAAGCAGCGGTCATTCAAGGAACGAACACTATTGAACAAAATAGGGGCATTTTCAACATCTCACCCCACATAATTCCTCTAAAACCCGTAGCCAACAAAATTTTAAACCACCTTTTGTGAGCAATTTCCCCGTGGACGTTTGGGCCAGCCTTCTCAACATCTCCCAGTATTCATTCCCCCTTCTCCTCCTCTTCCCCTCTCTACTTCTTTCTTTCCCCGTTCCCTCCATTCCTCTTATTTAATCTCAAGCATGTGTATCTCAACTTATATTGAAAAAACTGTAATAAGCGAAACGTCGTACAAATAAAGGCTCCGTCCTCATACGGTGTTTAACTCGTCAGTCTTGTCGACAACTGCTGCTTTCATGAAAAAACAAGTGGGTATACGAGGATGCTGGCATCTACATCTTGATTTTATTTTTAGCTGTAGCTGAATGACCCCCGAATTCTGTGAACTGGTTTGATCATGTTTTCTGTGTTTATTATTACTCAGAGTGAAAGAAAATGAGTAATACTGCAGTGACTTTATATTTCATAACACATGTAGTGTGATACATAGTACATTAGGCATCTCCACCATCAAACCCCACTATGATTTTTACTTGGCACTCCAAACTTTCCTGTTACTCCATCTATTGGCTCATCCCCTACTCTAGTATTGAGATCTCCCAACACTACTACATTAACATTCTTCCCAAGATTCTCTAAGCACTCATTCAAATATATCCAAAAAGCCTCCCTTTACTCTTCATTCTTCTCACCTTTTTGTTTCCAAAATTTTGTCATATTCCTACCCTATTTTACATCTGCTCTCCTCTTTGCCTCCCTTACCTTTTGTTTCCTCTTCGTTTTACTGTACCCTACATATGCTTCCTGACAGAGCTGGGCACCAGTCTGTTAAATGTTAATAAAGTTAAAAATTTCATTAATGGATAAACTTACAAGTTATATATACCAAAGGCTTTTCCCCCTTACAAGGGGGTAACCTAAAAACAAAGGCATAAAATCCACTCCCATCCATTACATCCCCAACATACTCTACTCCCATCCATCTCCTTCCCTCCCTCTTATCTTGGCATTTCCTGGATGATAGGTCATCCCTGCAACTTGCCCACTACCCTGGGTCAGAAGCAGTGTCACAAGACATAGCACATCCACAGCAAGGCCGGTTCATTAAATTGGCAACCCTCCCCCTCTCCATCCCCTCATGCAGAAACGGAGATGAGGAGAAATCCATTTGGGCTGCGTCAATTTATTTCTCACACGTAATCCCTCACCCTCATGTATCACAGCATCATCCATATACACACATTCTCCACTCACCCCTATCTTCTGTCCTCTCCAATACCTCCTAAACAGACATTCCCCTCTTTCCCAATGTCCCTTTTACCTCATCCATCCATCTCATCCTATGCAGTCCCCTCATGTTTACTCTTTCCACCTCTGCCCTCCACACCTCTTTTGTTAGTCTTTCTTCAGTCATTCTTTTCACGTGTCCAAACCATTCCAATGCTCTTTCATCAACCCTATCTCCCAACTCCCTCTTCACCACTGTTCTCCTCCTCACCTCCTCATTTCTCACACTATCCAGCCTAGTAACCCCTATCATATTTCTCAGACACCTCATCTCAAACACATTCAAACTCCTCCTCTCTTATGTTCCATGTTTCTGCCCCATACAGTGCTGTCGGCACAATCACTTCTTCACACAATCTCCTCTTAGCATCCATTCACAAATGTCTATTTCTCATTACACTTTTTAATCCTCCAGGGCATTTACTTGCTTCTCTCAATCTACGTTCTACCTCCACCTCCACTACTTTCCCACAATATTTGCACCCAAGTATCTAAAACTATCCACTTCCTCCAGTCTGCTGCCATTTTCTTCCCTTGTACATCTCATCACCTTACTTTTCCCCACATATATCTTCAACTTCCTTCTTTTGCACACCTTCCCAAACTCTGTCACTAACTTCCTCAATCCCTCCTCTGATCTTGCTACAAGTGCAGTGTCATCAGCAAACAACAACTAGCTTATCTCCCATTTTCTTTAACCATCTCCAATCCCTGACTCACTACCCTTGCATTTACCTCTCACACCACCCCATCCATGTATAAATTGAACAGCCAGGCCAACATAACACATCCCTGATGAAGTCCCACCTTTACCTCGAACTACTCACTCTCTCCATTTCTAATCAAACACAAGCTCTACTACTCTCATAAAAAAAATCTTGACTGCTCTTTAGCTTTCCTCCTATCCCATATGTCTGCAAAACCTCCCATAGTACCTTTCTGTCTACCCTGTCATAAGCCTTTTCCAGATCCATAAAAGCCCAAAATACATCCTTACCTTTTTCTATTGCTTTCTCGCATATCTGTCTTACCACAAAAATCTGAATTACGCAAACCCTATATCTCCTAAACCCACACTGTTCCTCACCAATTACTCCCTCTGTTCCTCTCCTAATCCTCTCAATAAAGACATTCCCATAAACCATCCAAACTACACTTAACAAGCTGATCCCTCTGAAACTACTACATTCACATTTGTTCCCCTTTCCCTTGTAAAGTGGAACTATACAGGCACTCATCCAGTCCTCTGGCACTCTACCCTCTTTTACACAAACATTAAATAACCTCACCAGCCAGTCCACCATCACTGTACCTCCTGTCTTCATACATTCTGCATAGCATCCATCCAACCCAGGTGCTTTACCTGCTCTCATCATCTTAACAACTGCCTTCACTTCATCTTTCCTTATTTCTCCTCCATTTTCTTCATTGCTGTCATTTACTTAGCACTTCCCACTGCAACTACCTTTCCCTCCCTGTCCTCCTTTATGTTTAGAAACTCCCTAAAATACTCTGCCCATTTTCCTCTTACTGCCTCCTCTTCCCTTATCAGCTCTCCATCTGCACCTTTTACCTTTTCTTCTCTACTTGATTTGGCTCCCACTCCTCTCTCAGCTTCTTGTACTCCTCCTTTTCTTTCTCATTTAAGCAGCTCACTCTAAGTACCTCCCTACCTTCTGCCCTTTTCCTCTTTCTCCATCTATCTTCCACTCTCAACTTACCTTCCACCAAAAAATTATCTGATATTCTCCCACTCTCCCCTTGGAATATGTACATCCTTAATTCTTCCTACTATACTCCCAGTTACCACTATATAGTCCATTAATGCTCTATCTACCACCCTTCCATCCACCACCCTCTCCCATGTGTACTTATGCTTGACTTTCTTCTGAAACACTTTATTTGCTATCATCACTTCTCTTTCATGACACATCTCCACCATCAACTCCCCATTACAATTTTTTCCTGGAACTCCACACTTCCCAACCACTCCGTCTATTGGTTTATTTCCTACCCTAGCATTAAGGTCTCTCAATATCACTACATTGACATTTCTCCCTAATCCCTCTATGCACTCATTTAAATCCATCCAAAAAGCCTCCCTTTCCTCTACACTCTTCTCACTACCAGGCCCATATGCACTTACAAAAACCCATATCTCCCTTCCCAGTTTCACCTTCATCCACATCAACCTTAAAGAAACTTCCTTCCGCTCTACTACATGCTTACCTATCTCTTCACTTACTAGTATAGTCACCCCTTCTCTCCCTCATCTTCTCTTCACTCCTGAGAACCTCCCAACTACACTCCCAAACTTATACTGTCCCCTCCCTCTCAACTTAGTTCCACTCAATGCCAACACATCCATCTTTCTTTTCACAAATGTACTGCCTATCTCTTCCCTTTTACTCTCATCTGTACCACATCCACATAGATTAAAAGACCCAAACCTCAGGGTAATAGTTGGAAAGCTTATAGATCCTCTTATGCCTTTAATTATTTTATAAATGTCCCCTTTTGGGCTACAGGGAGAAGGATGCCTAGTCCTAATCCCAGTCCCTTTATTTTCTTTTTTTTATTATTATTTTTTTTTCATTATTTTGCCTCGTATGACTCAAGTGGGAAGACTTGGTGGCAGTATTCTTTTCCCCTGCCACAGGGTTAGGAAATAAATAAATAAATAAATGAATATTCAGAGAAATGGTACAGGACAGTAACAAGGGGTGGGGGAACAGCATAATGGAGGGACAGTCACAGTATCATAATTTCTCTATCACAGACAAAATGATGTGTGGCTCTGGTCCGTAGGGGTGCCCCATATAGGCCCTAAAGTATCAGCTGCATGCTATTTAGCCACAATAACATGAAGCTAATACCCAAGACAAGGTAACTTTTAAGTTAACTTTGAAAATCATTAATGGACTAGTTAAATTCAGATAAATTGGCAATGTAGTAGTATTGGGTGACTTTAATGCTAGGGTAGGAAATAAACCAATAGACAGAGTGGTTGGGAAATGTGGAGTTCCAGGAAAGAATTGTAGTGGAGATTTGATGGTGGAGATGTGTCTAGAGAGTTGGTGATAGCAAATACAGTGTTTAGGAAGAAAGTCAAGCATAAGTACACATGGGGGAGGGTGGTGGATGGAAGAGTGGTAGAGCGTTAATGGACTATGTGGTGGTAGGTAGGAGTATAACAGGAAGAGTTAAGGATGTACATGTTCTAAGGGCAGAGAGTGGGGAATATCAGATCACTTCCTGGTGGAAGGTAAGTTGAGAGTGGAGGATAGATGGAGAAAGAGGAAAAGGAGAAAAGGTAGGGAGGTGCTTAGAGTGAACTGCTGAAATGAGAAAGAAAAGAAGGAGTACAAGAAGAAGCTGAGAGAGGAGTGGGATGGAGTGAAGGATAGAGATGAACTGGGAGTGGAGGAGGAATGGGGATGTTCAAGGAGGGAGTCACAAGGTGTGCAAAGATGGTTTGTAGAACAAGGAGGACAGGAGGAAATAGAGAGAAGGGTAGTGAGTGGTGGGATGAGGAAGCAAAGAGGGTTGTAGAAGAGAAGCAAGTTTTCATAGATTGGTTACAAAATAGGACGAGGGAATCATATGAGAGGTACAAAGAAATGAGAGAAGTAAAGCATAAGATAAAGGAGGCAAAGAGGAGAGCAGATGTGAAATGGGGTAAGAGTATGACAGAAAATTTTGAAAGTAATAAAAAGATGGTTTGGAAAGAAATTAAGAGAGGAAGAGGAGGCGAATCAAGTAGGGAAGAAAAGGTAAAAGGTGCAGATGGAGAGATGATAATGGAAGAGAAGGCAGTAAGAGGATGATGGGCAGAGTATTTTAGGGAGTTGCGAAATGTGGAGGAGGATAGGGTAGGAAAGGTAGTTGAAGTGGGAAGCGCTAAGAAAATTACAGTGATGAGTGAGGAAAATGGAGGAGAAATAAGGAGAGATGAGGTGAAGGCAGTTGTTAAGATGATGAGAGCAGGTAAGGCACCTGGGTTGGATGGGTGTCATAAAGAATGTCTAAAAAAGAGAGATACAGTCATGGTGGACTGGCTGGTGAGGTTATTTAATGTTTGTTTAAGAGGGTAGAGTGCTGAAGGACTAGATGAGTGCCAATATAGTTCCACTTTACAAGAGAAAAGGGGACAAGTGTAAGTGTAGTAGTTTCAGAGGGATCAGTTTGTTGAATGTAGTTGGGAAAGATTATGGGAGGGTCTTGATTGGGAGGATTAGGAGAGGAACAGAGGGAATAATTGGTGAGAAACAGTGTGGGCTTAGGACAGGTAGGGGTTGTGTGGATCAGATTTTTGTGTTATAACAGATATGTGAGAAAGCTTTAGGAAAAGGTAAAGATGTTTTTTGGGCTTTATGGATTTGGAAAAGGCTCATGATAGAGTAGACAGGAAGGCATTGTGGGAGGTATTGCAGGTATATGGGATAGGAGGAAAGCTTTTAAGGGCAGTCAAGAGTTTTTATGAGAGTAGTAGAGCTTGTGTTAGAATCAGAAATGGAAAGAGTGAGTGGTCTGAGGTAAAGGTGGGACTTCACCATGGATGTGTTATGTTACCTTGGCTGTTCAACTTATACATGAATGGGGTTGTGTGAGAGGTAAATGCAAAAGCAGTGGGTTGGGGATTGAAGATGGTTAAAGAAAATGGAGAAAAGTGGGAGATAAGCCAGTTGTTGTTTGCTGATGACACTGCAGTTGTACTCCTCCTTTTCTTTCTCGTTTAAGCAGTTCACTCTAAGCACCTCCCTACCTTCTGTTCTTTTCCTTTTCCTCCATCTATCTTTCACTTCCAAATTACCTTCCAACAAAAAATGATCTGATATTCCCCCACTCTCTCCCTTAGAACATGTAGATCCTTAACTCTTCCTATTATACTCCTGGTTACCACTATATAGTCCATTAACGCTCTATCTACAACCCTTCCATCCACCACCCTCTCCCAAAATAAATAATAATAATACATATACCAACAGTTTTTTCCTCTTATAAGGGAGGTAGCCAAAGTCAAAGGCATAAACCCACTCCCACCCAATTCATCCCCACATATTCCACTCCCATTCACTACCCCCTCCCTCCCCCTTTTCTTGGCTCCTGGATCATGGGTCATCCCTGCATCTAGCCCACTGCTCTAGGTCAGAAGCAATGTAGCAAGACACAGCACATCCGCAGCAAAGCCGCTTCATTTAAATGGCAACCCCCCTCTCCACCTCATCCACAAAAAGATGGGGAGAAATCCCTTCGGGCTGCATCAAAATATCATTCATACTCCTTCACCCCCCATAACCTTCCATGCATCCACACACAACCATTCTCCACTCACCTCTATCTTCTGTCTTCTCCCTTCCTTCCTCAACAGACATTCCAATCTTTCCCAGTGCCCCTTTTACACCATTCATCCATCTCATCCTTAGTCACCCCCTCATCTTCAACTCCTGCTCCACCACTGCCCTGTACACTTCTTTTACTAATCTCCTTCACTCATTCTTTCCATGTGTCCAAATCATCCCAGTACTCTTTCATCAACCCTACCTCCCAATTCCCTTTCCACCCCCACTTTCCTTGTTTCTCACTCTATCCAGCCTAGTAACCCCTACCTTACTTCCCAGGCATTTCATTTCAAACATATTTAAACTCTTCCTTTCTATGTTCCATGTTTCTGCCCCATACAGTGCTGTTGGCACAATCATCCCTTCATACACTCTCCTTTTAGCATCCATTCCCAAATGCTTATTTCTTGTTACACTTTTTAATCCCTGAAGGCATTTACTTGCTTCTCTCAATCTACATTCTTCCTTCACCTCCACTCCTCCCTTTCCTGCCACATTCGCACCCAAGTACCTAAAGCTATCCACTTCCACTGGTCTCTCTCCATTAACACTTCCAGTTTGCTGCCATCCTCTCCCCTTGTACATCAGCAAACAACAACTGGCTTATTTCACACTTTTCTCCATTTTCTCCATCTCCATTCCTCAGCCCATTACCCACCACCCCATCCATGTATAAATTGAACAGCCAAGGCAACATAACACATCCCTGGTGAAGTCTCACCCCCTACCCAAAACCACCACTCTCTCCATTTCTAATTCTAACACAGGTTCTACTACTCCCATAAAATTCTTGAGTGCTCAGTAGCATGAAGCTGATATTTTAGGGTCTATATGGGGTGCCCTTACGGACCAAAGCCACACATCATTTTGTCTGTGATAGAGGAAATCTCTATTCATAGAGAAATGATACTTTATTATACTGCAACTGTCCCTATGTTACGCTATCCCACCAGTCATGATGCTGTCCTCTACCATTTCTCTGAATATTCATTTCCTTTTTTTTGCTGAACCCTGTGATGGGAGATAACAACACAGCCACTGAGTGTTCCCACTTGATACATATAATGCAACAAAAATGGGACAGGGATAGGACTAGGCATCCTTCTCTCTGTAGACCCAACGGGGGCATTCATAAAAAAAAGCAGACATAAGAGGGTCTAGGAGGAACTTTCTGACCAGAACCTTGAGGTTTGGGTTGTTTAATGTGCATGGATGTGATACAGATGAGAGTAAAAGGGAAGAGATAGGCAATATGTTTATGAGAAGATGGATGTGTTGCCACTCAGAGAAACTAAGTTGAAAGAGAGGGGTGAGTTTGAGTTTGTAATTTGGAGGGTGTCAGTAGTGAAGACAGGACAAGGTAGAGAAGGGGTGGCTTTACTAATAAGTGAATAGATAGGTAAAGGTGAGCTGAAGTGGAAGGAGCTTTCTTCAAGGTTAATGTGGATGGTGAAAATGGGAAGGGAGATGCAGGTTTTTGTAAGTGCATATGGGCCTGGTAGTGAGAAGGGAGTAGAGGAAAGAGAGGCTTTCTGGATAGATGAGTACATAGAGGGTTTAGGGAGAAATGTCAATGTAGTGATGTTGGAAAGATCTTAATGCTAGGATAGGAAATGAACCAATAGATGGAGTGGTTGGGAAGTGTGGAGTTCCAGGAAAAATCGTAGTGGAGAGTAAATGGTGGAAAGGTGTTTACAGAGTTGATAATAGCAAATACAGTGTTTAGGAAGAAAGCCAAACCTAAGTACACATAGGAGAGGGTGGTGGATGGAAGGGTGGTAGATAGGGCTTTAATGACTATGTAGTGGTACCCAAGAGAAGAGTAGGAAGAGTTTTGGATGTATATGTTCCAAGGGGAGAGAGTGGGGATATCAGATATTTTTTTGGTGAAAGGATAGATGAAGAAAGAGAAAAAGAACAGAAGGTAGGGAGTTGCTTAGAGTAAACTGTTTAAATGAGAAAGAAAACGAGGAGTACAAGAAGAAGCTGAGTGAGGAATGGGAGGGAGTGAAGGATAGAGTAGAACTAGGTGTGGAGGAGGAATGGGGTTGGTTCAAGGAGGGAGTCATGAGGTGTACAAAGATGGTGTGTGGAACAAAGAGGACGGGAGGATATAAAAGGAATGGTAGGGAGTGGTGGGATGAGGAAGTAAAGAAGGTTATAGAAGAGAAAATACATGCATTCTCAGATTGGTTACAAAATAGGATGAGAAAATCATATAAGAGGTACAAAGAAAAGAGAAGTAAAGCATAAGATAAAGGAGGCAAAGAGGAGAGCAGATGTGAAATGGGGTAAGAGTAGGACAGAAAATTTTGAAAGTAATAAAAAGATGGTTTGGAAAGAAATTAAAAGAGAAAGAGGAGAATCAAGTAGAGAAGAAAAGGGAAAAGGTGCAGATGGGAGGATGATAATGGAAGAGATGGCAATAAGAGGAAGATGGGCAGAGTATTTTAGGGAGTTGCTAAATGTGAAGGGGGATAGGGAGGAAAAGGTAATTGCAATGGAAAGTGCTAAGAAAATGACAGTGTTGAGTGAAGAAAATGGAGGACAAATAAGGAAATCAGTTTTTAAAATAATGAGAGCAGGTAAGACACCTGGGTTGAATGAGTGTCACGTGGAGTGTCTAAAAAAGAGAGATACAGTGATGGTGGACTCGCTGGTGAGGTTGTTTAATGTTTGTTTAAAAGAGGGTAGAGTGCAGGACTGGAGAAGTGCCTGTATAGTTCCACTTTACAAAGGAAAAGGGGACAAGTGTGAGTGTAGTAGTTTCAGAGGGATCAGTGTGTTGAGTGTGCTTGAGATGGCTTATGGGAGGGTTTTGATAGAGGATTAGGAGAGGAACAGAGAGAGTAATTAGTGAGGAACAGTGTGGGTTTAGAACATGTAGGGGTTGCCTGGATCAGATTTTTGTAGTAAGACTGATATTTGAGAAAGTTTTAGGAAAATGTAAGGATGAATTTTGGGTCTTTATGGATTTGGAAAAGGCTTATGACAGGGTAGACAGGAAGGCATTGTGGGAGGTATTTCAGATATATGGGATAGGAGGAAAGCTGTTTAAAGCAGTTAAGAGTTTTTATGATAGTAGAGCTTGTGTTAGAATAAGAAATGGAGAGAGTGAGTGGTTTGAGGTAAAGGTGGGACTTTGTCAGAGATGTGTTATGTTGCCTTGGCTGTTCAGTTTATATAGGGTGGTGCGAGAGGTAAATGCAAGGGTAATGGGCCGAGAACTGGGGATGGTTCAAGAAAATGGAGAAAAGTGGAAGATAAGCCAGTTGTTTGCTGACACCACTGCACCTGCAGCAGAATCAGAGGAGGGATTAAGGAAGCTAGTGACAGTTTGGGCAGGTGTGTGAAAGAAGGAAATTGAAGATAAATGTGGGTAAAAGTAAGATGAGATGTACAAGGGGAGAATATAGCAATAAACTGGAAGTGAGTATTAAGGGAAAAAGACTGGAGGAAGTGGATAGTTTTAGATACTTGGGTGAGAATGTGGTGAGAAAGGGAGGAGTGGAGGTGGAATGTAGATGAAGAGAAGCAAAGCAAATAAATGCCTTGGGGGATTAAAAAGTGTAATGAGAAATAGACATTTGGGAATGGATGATAAGAGATTGTATGAAGAAGTGATTGTGTTGACAGCACTGTATGGGGCAGAAACATGAAACATAAGAGAGGAGTTTGAATGTATTTACCTTATTATATCTTACAGGAAGGGGAGCTATGCTCGTGGTGTTCCATCTTTGTATCTTGCAGTTTTTTCCATGTCTTCTTGTGTTTGTCTTGTCCCAATTTAATAATAAGTCCTCTCTATCAAGGACTTCCATTCCTTTCATGGTTCTGTTGGTGGTCAGTAGGTCACCTCTTTCTCTTCTTGTTCCAAAGTTGGTCATTTCAATTTAGCCCGTTTTTCCTCATATGACAAGTTTGCAAGTGCTGGGGCCATTTTCATGGTTGCTCTCTGAATTATTTCAATTTTCTTTATATTCTTTTTGGTACTGGGTGACCAGTGTCATAGCATACTCAGTCTAGGCCTTATTAGTGTGACTAATATTTTTTCAACCATTTGTCTAAATAGGTAAAAGCCATCTTTATTGATCTTTGCAAGTTGTAGGATTCTCCAACAATTTTGTTTGTTTATCAGAGGACAGGTCATTTGAGATAATTACTCCCAGGTCTTTTTCAATCCCACTTTCTTCACTTAACTTTGTTCCAATTGTATTTTCTCCTAATTTACTTTTTTTTTTTTTTTTTTTTCTGAACTCCATTATGCTACATTTCTTAATACTGAAGTCTGCTTCCCACTTCTGACTCTATTTCTAAACCTTGTTTAGGTCTCTCTGTAGTGATTCACAATCAGTTTGATTTTTACACTTTCCTGAACAATTTAGCATCATCTCCAAAGAAGATCATGTAACATTCCATGCCATTCACATAAATAGCAAATATTATTGGAGCCAATACTGATCCCTGTGGAACTCCACTTATTACTTCCTCCCAACTCGAACACTTTTTCTTCGAGCACTACTCTCATATTTCTACCATGCAGGAAATCCTCCATCCAATTTAGTAGGTTACCTTGTATCCCTCCTATGTTTTCCAGTTTTTTAAATAATTTTTGTGTGTGGTATTTTGTTGAAGGCTTTTTGTAAGTCTAGGAAAGCACAATCAGCCCGTCCATCCCTTTCTTGTATTTGAGATGAGGTGCCTGAGAAGTATGATGGGGGTTACTAGGCTGGAGAAAGTGAGAAATGAGGAGATGAGGACAGCAGGGGTGGAAAGAGAGCTGGGAGATGGGGATGATGAAAGAGTATTGGAATGGTTTGGACACATGGAAAGAATGAGTGAAGAAAGATTAGTAAGACAGGTGTGGAAGGCAGAGGTGGAAGGAGTGAACATGAGGGGGCAACCAAGAATGAGATGGATGGATGGGGTGAAAAGGGGCACTGGGAAAAAGGGGAATGTTTGTTGAGGAAAGGAGAAGACAGGTGATAGCAGTGGAGAATGGTGGTGTATGGATGAT
This sequence comes from Oratosquilla oratoria, assembly GCF_046742065.1. NCBI lineage: Eukaryota > Metazoa > Arthropoda > Malacostraca > Stomatopoda > Squillidae > Oratosquilla > Oratosquilla oratoria. The sequence goes on from NC_134787.1 coordinate 28,949,877, forward strand.
GTGATGCAGGGAAGGAAGTAAATGGGGGATGGGAGGGTGAGGGAGTATGTGTGAATATCTTGATGCATCCTGAAGGGAATTCTCCCTGTCCTCTTTTTCTGCATGAGGGGGAAGAGTAGGAGGATCACCAATTAAATGAAGCAGCCTTGCTGTAGATGTGCTGTGTCTTGCTGCACTGTGACTTAGGGTAGTGGGTGAGATGCAGGGATGACCTGTCATCCTGGAGGAGTCAAGATAATAGGGAGGGGGTGAATGGGAGTGGAGTATATGATAGAATGGGTGGGATTGGATTTAATGCCTTTGTTTTTTGAGCTACCTTCCTTGTAAGGGGGCAATAGCCATTGGTATATGTATGCTAAATGAGAAGGAGGACAGGGAGGGAAAGGTAGTTGTAGTGGGAAGTGCTATGAAAATGACAGTGATGAATGAGGAAAATGGAGGAGAAATAAGGAAAGATGAGAAAAAGCAGTTATTAAAATGATAAGAGCAGGTAAGGCTCCTAGGTTGGATGGGTGTAAGTGGAATGTCTAAAAAAGGGAGGTGGAGGACTGGAGGAGTACCTGTATATTTCCACCTTCCAAGGGAAGAGGGGACAAGCATGAGTGTAGTAGTTTCAGAGGGATTAGCTCATTAAGTGTAGTTGGGAAGGCTTATGGGAGGGTTTTGATAGAGGATTAGGAGAGGAACAGAGTAATTGGTGAGGAACAGTGTGGGTTTAGGATAGGTAGGGGTTGTATGGATCAGATTTTTGGAGTAAGGCAGATATGTGAGAAATCTTTAGGAAAAGGTAAGGATGTTTTTTTGGGCCTTTATGGATTTAGAAAAGGCTTATGACGGGTATACAGGAAGGCACTGTGGGAGGTATTCCAGATATATGTGATAGGAGGAAAGATGTTAAGAGCAGTCAAGAGTTATAATGAAAGTAGTAGAGCCTGTGTAAGAATAAGAAATGAGAGAGAGCGAGTGGTTTGAGGTAGGGGTGGGACTTCACCAGGTTGTGTTAAGTTGCCCTGGCTATTCAATTTATACATGGATGGGGTGGTGTGAGAGGTATGCAAGGGTAATGGGCTGGGGATTGGAGATGGTTAAAGAAAATGGAGAAAAGAGGGAGATATGGCAGGTTTTTTTGCTGACAACACTGCGCTTATTGCGGCATCAGAGGAGGGATTAAGGAAGTTAGTGACAGAGCTTGGGAAGGTATGCGAAAGAAGGAAGTTGAAGATAAATGTGGGTAATTGTGAGGTGTTGAGATGTAAAAGGGGAGAATATGACAGCAAATTGGAAGTGAGTATTAAGGAAGACTGGAGAGAGTGGATATCTTTAGATAACTGGGTGCAAATATGGCAGGAAAGGGAGGATTGGAGGTGGAGTTAGAATGTAGAATGAGAAGCAAGTTAATGGCTTGGGGGATTAAAAAGTGTAATGAGAAATAGACATTTGGGAATGGATGCTAAGAGGAGACTGTATGAAGGAGTGTTTGTGCTGACAGCACTATATGGGGCAGAAACATGGATTATAAGAGAAGAGTTTGAATATGTTTGAGATGAAATGCCTGAGGAGTATGGTTGGGGTTACTAGGTTGGATAGTGAGAAACAAGGAGGTGAGGAGGAGAGTGGGGCTGGAGAGGGGGTTGGGAGAAAGGGTTGATGAAAGAGTATTGGTATGGTTTGGACACATGGAAAGAATGATTAGTAAATGAGGTATGGAAGACAGAGGTAAGGAGTGAACATGAGGGGGCAACCAAGAATGAGATGGATGGATGGGGTAAAATGGGCAATAGGAAAGAGGTGAATGTCTGGGGAGGAAAGGTGAAACCAGAAGATAGGGTGAGTGGAGAATGGCTGTGTATGGATTATGTTGTGATGTATGGAAGGGAGTGGGCAGGGGATGGGGTTGAGTAAGTGTGAATGATATTTTGGCACAGCCCGATGGGATTTCTCCCAGTCTTCTCTTTTTCTGCATGAGGGAACAGAGGTGAGGGGGTTGCCGATTAAATGAAGCAGCTTTGCTTTGGATGTGCGATGTCTTTCTACATTGCTTCTGACCCAGGGCAGTGGATGAGATGCACAGATGACCCTTCATCCAGGAGGAGCCAAGATAAGAGGGAGGGAGGGGGGTGAATGGGATGGCTGGGAGTGTATTTTATGCCTTTTTTTTTTTGGCTACCTCCCTTGTATAGGGGAAAAAGCTGTTCGTATATGTATGTACCTCCTGTGATTGGTTAACCCCTTCCATACGGTGCCGCACACGTAGGCGTCATGGACTTAGATCTCGGTGGCAGCAGCCAATGCCAGCCGTGCGACGTGTCGTAATAATACTCGCATCATAAAATATAGTCACCGCTTATATCGATCGTTCTCTCTTCACCCGTGAATTTTGATAACCATAGAAAATGCGATTACAAAAGAATTAGAAAGAATGTCATTATGGAGGGGCGACTACAATAAATATAATCAAGACGCCGATATGGCAGCCTCGCGAATACACTCGCTCCCCATGACGCCTACGTGTGCAGCACCGTATGGAAGGGGTTAAGAGTTGAGACATCATACGGCAAAACATGTTAAGATAGAATCTGATTGGGCCTTGTTCTCGCACAAAACTACCTTCTGTTTTGAATCCATTGGCTGAGTTTTGTTTTGTAACTATGGGGTTTGAAACAGTGTTGTACTGTATATACATTTGGTCACCCCTAGTCTGACATTTTTTGTCATCTCAAGAATTTAAATTTGTTGAAAATGTCAGTGTTACTCAACCTCAACAACAAGAGGTTCAAAATCCAAGGACTACTTCTTTTTTGACTCAAGGAAGAGGATAAGTTGATTTTCAGCTGCAAAGTGTGCCTAACCCAAGTCTGCTTTAACTAAGGGTAACATGTAAAGTCTGAACGATCTCAAAGAGCATATGAAGAGAACCTACACTGCCAAGCTCATACAGTTTTTGGGGAGGGTGAAGGCAGAGTCTTTTCATGGGAAAGCTAGGCTTAGGCTTCCTAAGATTTGAGTAGCTGCACTTTGTCAAGCTCATTTTTACCATCATCTCCCAAGAAAGCATGCCAGCAAACCATTGGGGAGTCTTTCCATGGCTACTGCCAGTGGCATCATGTAACTTCTGTTACATTCTTCTTAAATTAATGGAGTAACGATTATCGAAGTTAACATTTTGATTAACGAATTAATGATGAACTAAGTTAACTTTTTGGTTATTGGTGCCCACCTCTGCTTCCTGAGCCCAACCTTGTAATTAACCCCTTCCATACGGTGCCGCACACGTAGGCGTCATGGGGAGCGAGTGTATTCGCGAGGCTGCCATATCGGCGTCTTGATTATATTTATTGTAGTCGCCCCTCTATAATGACATTCTTTCTAATTCTTTTGTAATCGCATTTTCTATGGTTTCAAAATTTCACGGGTGAAGAGAGAACGATCGATATAAGCGGTGACTATATTTTATGATGCGAGTATTATTACGACACGTCGTACGGCTGGCATTGGCTGCTGCCACCGAGATCTAAGTCCATGACGCCTACGTGTGCGGCACCGTATGGAAGGGGTTAATCCACATGTGCTTACTTCTCATCTAATACCACCTTCACCTCATCAACCTATCTTTCATTACCTTTCCTTCTATTCCCTGATACAGGGGAGTCAATATTCCAATCCATACAAACCCACAAAATCTTTTCAGTGAGTGCTCTGTGCTAAACTGGCAAAAGGAACCGATTAGTTATAGGGTAAAAAAGAAAGAAAGAAAAAAAATCAGTTATATTTTTTGCATGGTTATATTTACTAAATATAAAATGGACTAAAATAATTTTGAATTTTTACAACTGTTTAAATCCAATTGTACCTATCAATAACTTGAGAAAATATTTACTTTCTTTACAATTGAAAATATAAAATGAGCAAGTTCACTTGATATTACAATCCATACAAATATTTTCATAAAGTTACCTTATAATAACATTATGATCATGCAAGTGACTTATGCCTGACATACATATGGGTTTCCATGTCATACATCACATCTCATAATATAAATTCAGACTTATACAATTCAGTCACTCAGTGAAGCACAACATTGAAATATATAAGGTGTGCTGTTTGCCTACATTAACTGTATGCCATAACATAATATATCCAAATGAAGAACATTCTACTATAATGACTCAATGTTTAACTCTATTCAGGTACATCACATTTTATAATTTAAGAAAAAGTTGGCATTTCAAGTGATTTCGCACAAAGGCGTGCAAGAAGACCAGAAAGCTGAAGCAAAGAATTGTTACCCTTGACAAGTTCCAGATGAGTGTAGCCAATTTCCTGAAAAGAGTAATAACATGTTCAAAAATTCAACCTCCCACACTTTTAAATGCAGATTAACAGGAATATGCAACCAAATTTTGTAGTGAAGATACATACATATATACATATACCAAAGGCTTTTTCCCCCTACATGGGGGGTAGCCAAAAAGAAAAAGGCATAGAAACCACTCCCACCCATTCCATTTCCTATATATTCCACTTCCCTCCACCCTCCTTCTTATCTTGGCACCTCCTGGATGACGGGTCATCCCTGCATCCTGTCCACTGCCCTGGGTCAGAAGCAGTGTCGCAAGACACAGCACATCCACAGCAAGGCCGCTTCATTAATTCGGCGACCACCCCCTCTATGTCCCCTCATGCAGATAAAAAGATGGGGAGAAATCCTTTCGGGCTGCATCAATTTATTTCTCATACATACCCCCCACCCACTCCTCCTCATGCATCACAGCATCATCCATACACAACCCTTCTCCATTCACCCCTATCTTCTGTCCTCTCCCATCCTTCCTCAACAGACATTCCTCTCTTTAGTAATGCCCCTTTCACCCCATACATCCATCTCATCCTAGGGTGCCCCCTCATATTCACTCCTTCCACACTTCTTTTACTAATCTTTCTTCACTCATTCTTTTCATGTGTCCAAACCATCCTAATAATCTTTTATCAACCCTATCTCCCAGTTCCTTTTCCACCCTGTCACGTGGGTCACGTGACGAAGCTTGGAGGGCTGTCAGCGCGGACATTTCATCCCCCGCTGACCACGTGGTCTGGCCGAGATGGAGGCTTGCAGTCAGCCCAGTGCACCTGACCGGCCGAAGGAATGTGACCATGAGGTCATACGTCCACCAGTGCTACCAACTATACAGGGTCACTACTGCCGCTACGCGCATGCGCAGATTGCCACCACCCACTCTCCCTCACCCTCCCGGATGTATAAGAGGGAAGGACATGGAGATGAAGGAGATCACGAGGAGGAGATCGTCGGAGCAGGAGACCAAGGAGGACACAGGGGACTCAACGGGAGGAGATCGTCTGAAGAAGGAATCGACGCTCAAGGAGAATTCATCCTTGCGCCTGCACAGCTGAGGAGTGGTGTAGTACTCATTTTGTCTTTATATTTTTTGTACATATTGAATAGGCCGTGCTAGATATCACACAGGTGATATTTCTATTGTATGTGTTAGATAGGATAGTTGTGCTTTGTGTTATCCAATAAAAACACGTGTTGGTGTTGCCTTGGTGTTTTTTCTCTCACGTCCAAATTCTCAATAATACCGAGTGCATATACAAATAAATTTGTACCCCCCTGACACTGGCACCCGAACAGGGACTCGGTTGAGAAAAGGGATATAGAAACACAAGGTGCTGGTCCCCGCAGCTGTTGGATCCAACCCGAGCAGTCGGTAGAGTAGGCCGTAGCTAGCTGTGTGCAGGTCAGGCGTGACACAGGTCGCCCGTAGAGCAGTCAGTGTGTCGAGTTTTCAAGGTAGGGTGAATTGACCCTCTGTTTGTGTCCCGCAGAGCCGAGAAAGGAATTCCAGCCGGGGATCAGGTTGGCGGAACCAGAGAAGTTCCAGATAGGAGAGTGCCTAGTTCCAGCCTAGTGAAGCTGTAGAGTGTCTAGTTTCAGCTAGCGTGAGCTGTAGGCAGTCAGAGGTGTAGGAGTGTAGTTTCAGCTAGCGTGAACTGTAGGCAGCTAGAGCTGTAGAGAAGCGATTAGTTTTCCAGCTAGTAGAGCTGTAGAGAGTGTCTAGTTTCAGCTAGCGTGAGCTGTAGGCAGTCAGAGGTGTAGGAGTGTAGTTTCAGCTAGCGTGAGCTGTAGGCAGTTAGAGCTGTAGAGTGTCTAGTTTCAGCTAACGTGAGCTGTAGGCAGTCTTATTTTCCAGACTTGGAAATTTTTGTAGAACAATTATTGCTGTATTTTTTTGTCCCCAGATCCGGAGGAAGGAGACATTATTTTTTTATATACAGTACAATTACATACACACATGTACAGGCACATTCGACATTGTATGTCATGCCGTATTGGCCACAGTAGCCACAGCAACTCAATGTTGAAAAGGAGTTTTCCCTCAAGGAAAAAAAAAGATCCTGAGGTTTTTCGCTCATACCACAAGATTGAGGTAGCAAGGCTAAATAATTTAGGCACACTTTCAACTCGCAACCCGCGTCACGAGTTGTTTCCGTCATTGGAAGAATGTCACCTGGGTCACGTGACGAAGCTTGGAGGGCTGTCGGCGCAGACGTTTCGTCCCCCGCTGACCACGTGGTCTGGCCAAGATGGAGGCTTGCAGTCAGCCCAGCGCACCTGACCGGCCGAAGGAATGTGACCGTGAGGTCATACGTCCACCAGTGCTACCAACTATACGGGGTCACTACTGCCGCTACGCGCATGCACAGATCGCCACCACCCACTCTCCCTCACCCTCCCGGATGTATAAGAGGGAAGGACATAGAGATGAAGAAGAACACTTTACGGCTGCTCGCCATTAAGGGCAGACACCCCCCCCTCCCCTCCCAGTTCTGCAGAGGGAGGGCACCGCCTGAAGGAGATCATGAGGAGGAGATCGTCGGAGCAGGAGACCAAGGAGGAGACGTGCGCCCGTCCAAGGAAGACACAGGGGACTCATCGGGAGGAGATCATCTGAAGAAGGGATCGACGCTCGAGGAGAATTCATCCTTGCGCCTGCACAGCCGAGGAGTGGTGTAGTACTCATTTTGTATTTATATTTTCTGTACATATTGAGTAGGCCGTGCTAGATATCACACAGGTGATATTTCTATTGTATGTGTTAGATAGGATAGTTGTGCTTTGTGTTATCCAATAAAAACACATGTTGGTATTGCCTTGGTGTTTCTTTTCTCACGTCCAAATTCTCAATAATACCGAGTGCATATACAAATAAATTTGTACCCCCCTGTTCTCCTCCTCACCTCCTCATTTCTCACTCTAGCCTAGTAACCCCTATCATACTTCTCAGACATTTCATCTCAAACACATTCAAACTCCTTCTCTCTTCCTCTCTCATGTTCCATGTTTCTCCCCTGTACAATGCTGTTGGCACAATCACTCCTTTATATAACCTCCTCTTAGCATCCATTCCCAGATGTTGATTTCTCATCACACTTTTCAATCCACCAAGGCATTTACTCGCTTCTCTCAATCTACATTCTACCTCCACCCCCACTCCCTTTCCTGCCACATTTGCACCCAAGTATCTAAAACTATCCACTTCCTCCAGTCTTTCACCCTTAATGCTCACCTCCAGCATGCTGTCACTCTCTCCCCTTGTACATCTCATCACCTTACTTTTACCCACATTTATCTTCAGCTTCCTTCTTTCACACACCTCAAACTCTGTCACTAACTTCCTCATTCCCTCCTCTGATTCTGCTACAAGCGCAGTGTCGTCAGCAAACAACAGCTGGCTCACCTCCCATTTTTCTCCATTTCTTTAACCATCTCCAACCCCTGACCCACTACCCTTGCATTCACCTCTCGCACCACCCCATCCATGTAAAGATTGAACAGCCAGGACGACATAACACATCCCTGACGAAGTCCCACCTTTACCTCAAACCATTCACTCTCTCCATTTCTAATCCTAACACAAGCTCTACTACTCTCGTAAAAACTCTTGACTGCTCTAAACAGCTTTCCTCCTATCCCATATATCTGCAGTACCTCCCACAGTGCCTTCCTGTCTACCCTGTTGTAAGCCTTTTCCACATCCATAAAAGCCAAAAAAACATCCTTACCTTTTCCTATAGCTTTCTCACATATCTTACCACAAAGATCTGATCAACACAACCCCTACCTGTCCTAAACCCACACTGTTCCTCACCAATTACTCCCTCTCTTCCTCTCAATCAAGACTCTCCCATAAGCCTTCCCAACTACACTCAACAAGCTGATCCCTCTGAAACTACTACATTCTCACTTGTCCCCTTTTCCCTTGTAAAGCGGAACTATACGGGCACTCTACCCTCTCTCAAACAAACATTAAATAACCTCACCAGCCAGTCCACCATCACTGTACCTCCTTTCTTCAGACATTTTGCATGGCACCCATCCAACCAAGGTGCCTTACCTGCTCTCATCATCTTAACAGCTGCTTTCACGTCATCATCCTTCCCTATTTCTCCTCCATTTTCCTCACTCATCACTCTCATTTTCTTAGCGCTTCCCACTGCAACTACCTTTCCCTCCCTATCCTCCTTTACATTTAGCAACTCCCTAAAATACTTTGCCCACCTTCCTCTCACTGCCTTCTCTTCCATTATCATCTCTCCATCTGCACCTTTTACCTTTTCTTCTCTACTTGATTCGCCTCCTTTTTCTCTTTTAATTTCCTTCCAAAACATCTTTTTATTGCTTTCAAAATTTTCTGTCCTGCTCTTACCCCATTTCACATCTGCTCTCCTCTTTGCTTCTTTTATCTTATGCTTAGCTTCCCTTCTCTTTACTTTGTACCTCTCATACGATTCCCTCGTCCTAATTTGCAGCCAATCTATGAATGCCTGCTTCTTCTCTTCTACACATTTCTTTGCTTCCTCATCCCACCACTCACTACCCTTCCTTCTTTTTCCTCCCGCCCTCCTTGTTCCACACACCATCTTTGCACACCTTATGACTCCCTCCTTGAACCATCCCCATTCCTCCTCCACTCCTAGTTCTACTCTATCCTTTACTCCCTCCCACTCCTCTTTCAGTTTCTTCTTAAACTCACTCTTCTTTTTTTTCCTCATTTAAGCAGTTCACTCTAAGTACCTCCCTACCTTCTGCCCTTTTCCTCTTTCTCCACCTATTCTCCACTCTCAATTTACCTTCCACCAGAAAATGATGTGATATTCCCCCACTCTCTCCCCTTAGAACATGTACATCCTTAACTCTTCCTACCATACTCCTGGTCATCACTATATAGTCCATCAACGCTCTATCTGCCACCCTTCCATCCACCACCTTCTCCCATCTGTACTTATGCTTGACTTTCTTCTTAAACACTGTATTTGCTATCATCAACTCTCTTTCAAGACACATTTCCACCATCATTTCTCCACTACAATTTTTACCTGGAACTCCATACTTCCCAATCACTCCGTCTATTGGTTCATTTCCTACCCCAGCATTAAGGTCTCCCAATACAACTACATTGATATTTCTCCCTAATCCCTCTATGCACTCATTTTTTTGCATCCGACCTAGATATGGACCAAAAGGTCTCCTGTCGGCATGCTCCGCCTTTGTAATCCCTATCAAGAATTTCCATCCTTTTCATAATTATGTGGATGGGTAGCAAATCACCTCTTTCTCTTATTTGTTCCATACATATACCAAGGCCTTTTCCCCCTTACAAGGGAGGTAGCCAAAAAGGGAAAGGCATAAAATCATTTCCACCCATTCCATCCCTGAATACACTCCACACCCCTCCACCCTCCCTCTTATCTGAGCACCTCCTGGATGACGGGTCATCCCTGCACCTTGTCCACTGCCCTGGGTTAGGAGCAGTGTCGCAAGACACAGCAAATCCACAGCAAGGCCGCTTCATTAAATTGAAGACCCCCCCCTCTCCATCCCCCCCAGTGCATAAAAGGAGAGGATGGGGGAGAAATCCCTTCGGGCTGCGTCAAATTTTGCTCACACATACTACCTCACCCCCCACCCCCCGCCCATTCCACCTCATGCAATCACAACATCATCCATATACAACCATTCTCCATTCACCCCTGTCTTCTGTCCTCTCCCGTCCTTCCTCAACAGACATTCCCCTCTTCCCCAAAGCCCCCTTCACCCCATCCATCCACCTCATTCTAGGATGTCCCCTCATGTTCACTCCCTCCACATCTGCCTTCCATACCTCTTTTACTAGTTTTTCTTCACTCATTCTTTCCATGTGTCCAAACCATCCTAATACTCTTTCATCAACCCTATCTCCCAGCTCCTTTTCCACCCCTGTTCTCCTCCTCACCTCCTCATTTCTCACTCTATCTAGCCTAGTAACCCCCATCATACTTCTCAGACACCTCATCTCAAACACATTCAAACTCCTCTCTTCTTCTCTTATGTTCCATGTTTCTGCCCCATACAGTGCTGTTGGCACAATCACTCCTTCATACAGTCTCCTCTTAGCATCCATTCCCAAATGTCTATTCCTCATTACACTCTTTAATCCACCAAGGCATTTACTCGCTTCTCTCAATCTACATTTTACCTCCACCTTCACTCCACCTTTTCCTGCCACTTTGCACCCAAGTATCTAAAACTATCCACTTCCTCCAGTCGCTCTCCCTATCCCCTTCCATACGGTGCCGCATACGTAGGCGTCATGAGGAGCAAGTGGATACGCGAGGCTGTCATATCGGCGTCTTGATTATATTTATTGTAGTTGCCCCTCCATAATGACATTCTTTCTAAACTGTCTGTAATCACATTTTCTATGGTTATCAAAATTCACGGTTGAAAGAGAGAACGATCGGTGACTATATTTTATGATGCGAGTATTATTACGACACGTCGTACGGCTGGCATCGGCTGCTGCCCGTGAGATTTAAGGCCCGTACTGAAGAGGTTAATGCTCACTTTCAGTCTACTGCCACTTTCACCCCTTGTACATCTCATCACCTTACTTTTACCCACATTTATCTTTAGCTTTCTTCTATCACATACTCTCCCAAACTCTGTCACCAACTTCCTCAATCCCTCCTCCGATTCTGCCACAAGCACAGTGTCATCCGCAAACAACAGCTGGCTCACCTCCCACTTTTCTCCATTCTCTTTAACCATCTCCAATCCCTTGCCCACTACCCTTGCATTTACCTCTCTCACCACCCCATCCATGTAAAGTTGAACAGCCAGGGCGACATAACACATCCTTGACGAAGTCCCACCATTACCTCGAACCACTCACTCTCTCCATTTCCAATCCTGACACAAGCTCTACTACTCTCATAAAAACTCTTGAGAGCTCCCAGAAGCTTTCCTCCTATCCCGTATATCTGCATAACCTCCCACAGTGCCTTTCTGTCTACCCTATCATAGCCTTTTCCAGATCCATAAAAGCCCAAAAAACATCCTTCCCCTTTCCTATAGCTTTCTCACATATTTGTTCCAGGGTTGGCAAATTTAGTTTATCCCCTCTTTGTTAGCACATCAAATTGCAAAGTGTTGGTGCCATCTTACAAAGGATTACAAAGGCGGAGCATGCCGACAGGAGACCTTTTGATCCATATCTAGATCGGATGCGAAAAAAAAACTCATATTAATAATAAAATAATAAATAAAAACTATGATAATGTAAATAACAAATAAAATACATAAATAAATGCACAGGTATAGTTAAATAATAAACAAACAAGTAAATAGTAAATAATAATAAATTGACATATAACTAATAATAAATAAAAATCAGACAGACAAATGATAACAAAACAAAAACAAATAATATAAGATAAATTATAATCATTACAGCATCTTACTTAGGTATTTATCTAAATGATTCTTAAAGCTTTGAACTGAACTACATTGCACTACCTGTGCAGGAAGTTTATTCCATTCATTAACTACACGGTTGGCAAAGTTGTTTCTACCTACTTCCAAATTGAATCTATTTCCGGACAGTTTGAGACCATTGTTTCTTGTCTGATTCTCATTCAATGTAAAAATTTTGTCACTTTTGATGTTGTCAATTCCCTTTAGAATTTTAAAGACCTGTATCAAGTCACCTCTGAGTCTACGCTTTTTTAGGGAAAACAGATTCATATGTTTTAGTCGATTTTCGTTTGTCATTGCTCTTTGAATTCTTTCTAGTTTCTAGGTGTCCATAGTGATCCTACATATTCCAATTTTGGTCTTATCAGTGTAACTAGTATTTTCTTTACCATTCCTTCACCCATGTAGTCAAAGGCTTCTTTCATTGCTCTCAACAAGTTAAAAGTTTCTCTGACTAATTTGTTGACACGTTTGTCTGGTGTCATGTCATTTGAGATAGTTACTCCTAGGTCCCTTTCCAAGTTTACTATTTTACTTCCTACCATTTTATATTGACCCAATATTCTATTTTTGCTTTTTCCAAATTCCATTATACTACATTTCTCAATGTTCAAGTTCACTTCAATCTTCTGACTCCATTTCCAGACTTTGTCCAGGTCTTCTTAAAAAGATTTGCAGTCTTCTTTTATACTTACTCTAATAGTTTTGCATCATCTGCATACAAGTTGATATAACATTCCACACCTTCATATATATGATTTATATAATAGCAAACATTATTGGGGCCAATACAGAGTTCTTGTCTCTAAGTACCACCCTCATTTTTATTCCGTTCAAGAAATCTTTCATCCATTCCAATAATTTTCCTTGTATTCCACCTATTATTTCAATTTTTCTTAGTGGCTTTTTGTGTGGTACTTTGTCAAAAGCCTTTTGTAAGTCCAAGAGAGCACAATCTGCCCATCTGTCTCTTTCTTATATTGTTTCTATTAATCTTGAGTAAAAGCATATTAAGTTTGTAGTACATGATCTTCCACTTCTAAAACCAAATTGTTTTGGATTTAGTATTTTGTTCTCTTTCAAGTGTTTAATCCATTTATTTTTAATAATTTTTTCACATATCTTTGCTACTGTACTTGTAAGGGATACCGATCTATAGTTTTTCTTTGTCTCTTCCTTTGTATATTGGTATAATATTTGCATTTTTTCCGATCTTGTGGTACTTTTCCTTTGCCGATTTAATGAAGCGGCCTTGCTGTGGATGTGCTGTGTCTTGCAACACTGCTTCTGACCCAGGGCAGTGGACAAGATGCAGGGATGACCCATCATCCGGGAGGTGCTAAGATGAGAGGGAGGGTGGAGGGGTGTGGAGTGTATTCAGGGGTGGAATGGGTGGGAGTGATTTTATGCCTTTTCCTTTTTGGCTACCTCCCTTGTAAGGGAGAAAAAGCCTTGGTATATGTATATGTGGTACTTTTCCTTCTTTGAGCGAGAAGTCAATTATCTTGTGTATTTTTTCTGTTAATTCATCTATACATTCTTTCAACAGCCAGTTCGCAATTCCATTGGGCCTGTATGACTTTCTGACGTCAAGGTTCTTTATTTGGTCCCTTATTTCTTTCTGGGGTATTGGCTGCATGTTGTTATGGCAAAGTAGCATGCAGTTGATACTTTAGGGTCTATATGGGGCGCCCCTACGGACCAGAGCCACACATCATTTTGTCTATGATAGAGGAGGACTCTGCTCACAGAGAAATGATGAAACTTTTATTATACTGCTACTGTCCCTCCATTATGCTGTACCCCAACCCCTTGTTGCTGTCCTGTACCATTTCTCTGAATTTCGTTTCCTTGTTTCGCCTACCCTGTGGTGGGGGGAAAAGAATACTGCCATCAAGTATTTCCACATGGATTGTAAGAGGCGAGAAAAACGGGACCGAGATTGGGACCAGGCATCCTCCTCCCTGTAGCCCCACAGGGGACATTCTTAAAAAAAGTAAAGGCATAAGAGGGTTTAGGAGTTTTCCAACCAGCACCCTAAGGTTTGGGTTTTATAATGTGCGTGGATGTGGCACAGATGAGAGTAAAAGGGAAGAGATCGGTAGTATGTTTGTGAGAAGAAAGATGGATGTGTTGGCTTTGAGTGAAACTAAGTTGAGAGGGAAGGGCAAGTGTGAGTTTGGGAGAGTAATTGGGAGGTTCTCAGGAGTGACGAGAGGGCAAGAGAGAAGGGGTGGCTATACTAGTAAGTGAAGAGATAGGTAAACATTTAGTGGAGTGGAAGGAGGTTTCTTTAAGGATAATATGGATGAAGGTGAAACTGGGAAAGGAGATGTGGGTTTTTGTAAGTGCATATGGGCCTGGTAGAGAGAAGAGTGTAGAAGAAAGGGAGGCTTTTTGGATAGATTTAAACAAGTGCATAGAGGGATTAGGGAGGAACGTCAATGTAGTAGTATTGGGAGACCTTAATGCTAGGGTAGGAAATGAACCAATTGACGGAGTGGTTGGGAAATGTGGAGTTCCAGGAAAGAATTGTAGTGGAGAGTTGATGGTGGAGATGTGTATAGAGTTGATGATAGCAAATACAGTGTTTCGGAAGAAAGTCAAGCATAAGCACACATGGGAGAGGGTGGTGGATGGGAAATAGGTGAATCGCCTGTCTGGAGGCACCTGGCTGTGGCCAAACCTTTGTCCATTGTACTTAAGACTGTTAAGGCACATAACACTTATAACAGTTACTGCTGGGAATTGGAGAGAAGTGTGGATTTCAAACCTACAACTAAGTGTTTGCAAGACCAGTATATCACTTCAGTGCGAGTGAAATTCTCGCATGCAGCATCGACTGCCATATGTATGATTCATCACACTACTTACATTATAAAATATAAAGTCACTGCTGTATTACTGGTTCTTTTATTATTATTACTCTAAGTAATAATACATACATACATATACCAAAGGCTCTTTCCCCCTTACATGAGAGGTAGCCAAAAAACAATGGCATAAAAACCACTCCCACCCATTCCATCCCCATCACATTCCACCTCCTTCCACCCCATTCCTTCCCTCTTATCTTGGCACCTCCTGGATGATGGGTCATCCCTGCATCCTGTCCACTGCCCTGGGTCAGAAGCAGTGTTGCAAGACCCCGCACATCCACAGCAAGGCTGCTTCATCAAATCGGTGACCCCCCTCTCCGTCCCCTCATGCAGAATAGAAGACAAGGAAAAATCCTTATGTGCTGCATCAAAATTTTCTCCATTCACCCCTGTCTTCTGTCCTCTCCTCTCCTTCCTCAACAGACATTCCTCTCTTCCCCAAAGCCCCTTTTACCCCACCCATCCATCTCATCCTAGGTCACCCCCTCATGTTCACTCCTTCCATGCTGGTTCCACACTGGTTCGAAAAGTTCTCCTAGACCCTCTTATGCCTTTACTTTTTTTTTTTTTAGGAATGTCCCCTTTGGGTGCTACAAGGAAAAGGATGTCTAGTCTCCCTGTCCCATTTTTTGTTGCCTCATATGACTCAAATGGGAAGACTTGGTAGCAGTATTCTTCTCCCCCATCACAGGGTTAGGCAAAGTAAGTAAATGAATAACTAGAGAAATGGTACAAGACAGTAACAAGGGGTGGGGACACAGCATAATGGAAGGACAGTCACAGCATAATAAAGTATCATCATTTCTCTATGAACAGAGATTTCCTCTATTATAGACAAAATGATGTGTAGCTCTGGTCCATAGGGGTGCCCCATATAGACCCTAAAGTATCAGCTGTATGCTACTTGGCCACAATAACATGCAACCAATATCCCAGACGGGGTAATTTACTGACATAGACAAATAATGTGTTTCTCTATTAAGTAGGGGTACCTCTAAAGTCCCTAAAAGACTGGTTGCATGTTACTATTCTATTTCTTCTGCATGTTAGCATGCAGCCAATACCCCAGTAAGTGATATTTGTTGATACTCCCTTATTGCTGGGGTATCGCTTGTAGCCTTGACCCAGCCATGGGTGTTCACAAAGCAAAGGTTATTTTTATTTTGCATTTACTCCCACAGATATTGCCCAGCCATAGGCACCCACAAAACAGTGGGGCCAAAGCTGTTGGAGGAACCAGGATGTGTTCACATATCAGCAGGCCACAGTTACCTCTGGGGCTTCCCACTGTTCCACAATGCCTTTATGATTTGGTATGATGCCATTAAGCTCTCAATTTCCATATGTAGCCAAAGAGAGGCACTATAATGTCTGTGATGGAGAGGCAGTGCCAGCTTAAATCTAGAAGTCATACAAGCAAGAACTTAAAACTAATACTAACCAAAATAAGTGCTGATGATAAATTATCTTACCTTAATGAATTCCAGTTTCAAAAATTCTACTAAATTATGTCCTTTACATACACGGAAAATGTTGCTGACTATATCTTCTGAAGCATAGCCCAATTTCCATAGATGATACAGAATCTGAAAAATAAAATAAAAATTAATACATATCAAGTAAATACATACATATACCAAAGGCTTTTTCCCCCTTACAAGTGAGGTAGACAAAAAACAAAGGCATAAAGACCACTCCCACCCATTCCATCTCCAACATACTCCACTCCCATCCACACCCCTCCCTCCCTCTTATCTTGGCATCTCCTGGATGATGGGTCATCCTTGCAGGGATGACATACATATACCAAGGGCTTTTTCCCCTTTACATGGGAGGTAGCTAAAATCAAAAACATAAATCCACTCTCACCCATTTCATCCCCACATACTCCACTCCCATTCACCACCCCTCCCTCCCTCTTTTCTTGGCTCCTCCTGGATGACTGGTCATCCCTGCATCTTGCCCACTGCCCTGGGTCAGAAGCAATGCAGCAAGACACAGCACATCCACAGCAAGGCTGCTTCACTTAACTGGCAATCCCCCCTCTCTGTCCCCTCATGCAGAAAAGGAGATGGTGAAAAATCTCTTCAGGCTGCATCAAAATATCGTTCACACATACTCCCATCTGCCACCCACTCCCCTCCATACATCACAGCATCATCCATACACAACCACTCTCCACAGAATGCTGCACCAAGTATTCCCACTTGAATCATAAGAGGCGAGAAAAATGGGAAGGGGATTAGGACTAGGCATCCTTCTCCTTGTAGCCCCACAGGGGACATTCCTAAAAAAAAAAGTAAAGGGATAAGAGGGTCTAGGAGTTTTCCAGCCAGTACCCAAGGTTTGGGTCTTTTAATGTGCATGGATGTAGTACAGATGAGAGTAAAAGGGAAGAGATAGGTAGTATGTTTGTGAGAAGATAGAAATGTTGGCATTGAGTAAAACTAAGTTGAGAAGGAGGGGTAAGTGTGAGTTTGGGAGTGTAGTTGGGAGGTTCTCAGGAGTGAAGAGAGGACGAGGGAGAGAAGGGGTGGCTATACTTGTAAGTAAAGAGATAGGTAAACGTGTAGTGGATTGGAAGGAGGTTTCTTCAAGGTTAATGTGGATAAAGGTGAAACTGGGTAAGGAGATGTGGGTTTTTGTAAGTGCATATGGGCCTGGTGGTGAGAAGAGTGTAGCGAGAGGGACTTGGGAGTTCTGGTGAGTCCGGACCTTAAAACCAGGAAGCAGTGCATTAGTGCCAGAAATAAAGCTAACAGAGCATTAGGTTTCATTGCTAGGATGGTAATGAATAGAAGTGCAGAGGTAATTATTAAACTCTATCTAGCGATAGTTACACCCATCCTTGGTCTCTGTCCTACAGAATGGACATAAATTCACTAGAATCAGTACAGAGAATGGCTAAAATGATACATGAACTCAGAAAGTTGCCTTACGAAGAGAGGCTTAGGCACCTAAACTTACACTCTCTGGAAAGATGCAGACTGTGGGGTGATCTAATAGAAGTGTTCAAGTGGATCAAAGGTTACAACAAGGGTGATGCAAACAAGGTCATCAAATTAAAACAACAGGGCAGGACTTGCAGTAATGGGTATAAACTGGACAAATTTAGATTTAAAAAGGAAATAGGCAAGAATTGGTGGTCAATGAATGGAATAAACTTAGTAACCATGTAGCAAGTGCTGAAACTATCAGTTGTTTTAAAAAACAATTACACAACTTTATTTGTGGGGATGACAGGTGGTGATGGATACAGAGCTGCCTAGTGTAGGCCTTATGGTCTCTTGCAGTCTCCTTTATTCTTAATAAAGGCAGGCTTTTTGGATAGATTTAAATGAGTGCATAGAGCGATTAGGGAGAAACGTCAATGTAGTTGTACTGGGAGACCTTAATGCTAGGGTAGGAAATGAACTAATAGATGATGTGGTTGGGAAATGTGGAGTTCCAGGAAAGAATTGTAGTGGAGAGTTGATGGTGGAGATGTGTCTAGAAAGAGAGTTGATGATAGCAAATACAGTGTTTAGGAAGAAAGTCAAGAATAAGTACACATGGAAGAGGGTGGTGGATGGAAGGGTGGTAGATAGAGCATTAATGGACTATGTAGTGGTAGATAGGAGTATACAGACGCTCCTCAACTTACGTTTTAGTTACGTTCCGAACGGCTGAACGTAAGTTGTTACTGTACTATACATCCGTAAATTCTATTACCATATCTTATAAAACACATACATATACATGTATGTATAAAACACCCCTAAATAATTAATTATACACATAACATTGTAAAATAATAACATTAATTTCAAATAAATTAAATTCAAGCAACATAAATTGAGATGGTGGAGGAGGAGGGGGAGGAGGAGGAGGAGGAGGAGGCAAGGCACGTTCAGTCTGTTGTTTGTGCCATGTAAACAATGGATGCAGCGTCATGCGTAAGTATCGTTTGAACTACAGAGAGCGCGCTAAACTAAAAAATTCACTCAAAACAATTTTTTTTACCATTTTTTTTTACAGTCAGTTCAAACGTAAAATCGAAAAAATGTAAAACGAATGAACGTAAGTAGAGGAGCGTCTGTAATAGGAAGAGTTAACCACTTCACTACGGGCCAAAATCTTGCGGGCAGCATTAGCTGCCAGACGTACGACGTTGCGTCATAATACTCGCATCATAAAAAATAGTCAGCGCTTATATCGATCATTCTCTCTTTCACCCGTGAATTTTGATAACCATAGAAAATTTGATGAAGCCAGTTTAGAGAGTATGTCAGTTACGCAGGGACAACTACAATAAATATAATCAAGACGCCGATATGGCAGCCTCGCGTATCCACTTGCTCCTCATGCCGCCTACGTAGGCGGCACCGTATGGAAGAGGTTAAGGGAGTACATGTTCTAAGGGGAGAGAGTGGGGGAATATCACATCATTTCCTGGTGGAAGGTAAGTTGAGAGTGGGAGATAGATGGAGAAAGAGGAAAAGGACAAAAGGTAGGACGGTGCTTAGAGTGAACTGCTTAAATGAGAAAGAAAAGGAGAAGGAGTACAAGAAGAAGCTGAGAGAGGAGTGGGAGGGAGTGAAGGATAGAGTAGAACAAGGAGTGGAGGAGGAATAGGGATGGTTTAAGGAGTCACAAGGTGTGCAAAGATGATATGTGGAACAAGAAGGACAGGAGGAAATAGAAGGGCACTGAGCGGTGGGATGAGGAAACAAAGAAGGTTGTAGAGGAGAAGCGAGCTTTCACAGATTGGTTACAAAATTGGATGAGGGAGTCATATGAGAGGTACAAAGAAAAGAGAAGAGAAGTAAAGCATATGATAAAGGAGGCAAAGAGGAGAGCAGATGTGAAATGGGGTAAGAGTAGGACAGAAAATTTTGAAAGTAATAAAAAGATGTTTTGGAAAGAAATTAAAAGAGGAAGAGGAGGCAAATCAATTAGAAAAGAAAAGGTAAAAGGTGCAGATGGAGAGATGATAATGGAAGAGAGTAAGAGGATGATGGGCAGAGTATTTTTGGGAGTTGCTAAATGTGAAGGAGGATAGGGAGGGAAAGGTAGTTGAAGTGAGAAGTGGTAAGGAAATGACCGTGATGAGTGAGGAAAATGGAGGCGAAATAAGGAAAGATGAAGTGAAGGCAGTTGTTAAGATGATGAGAGCAGGTAGGGCATCTGGTCTGGATGGATGTCAAGCAGAATGTCTGAAAAAAGGAGATACAGTTATGGTGGACTGGCTGGTGAGGTTATTTAAGATTTGTTTCAGAGAGGGTGATTGGTGGACAACTGGAGGAGTGCCTGTATAGTTCCACTTTACAAGGGAAAAGGAGACAAATGTGAGTAGTAGTTTCGGAGGGATTAGCTTGTTGAGTGTAGTTGGGAAGGCTTATGGGAGGATCTTGACTGAGAGCATTAGGAGAGAGGAACAGAGGGAGTAATTGGTGATGAGCAGTGTGGGTCTAGGACAGGTAGAGGTTGTGGTGATCAGATTTTGAGAGCATTAGAAGAGAGGAACAGAGGGAGTAATTGGTGATGAGCAGTGTGGGTCTAGGACAGGTAGAGGTTGTGTTGATCAGATTTTTGTGGTAAGACAGACATGTGAGGAAGCTTTAGGAAAAGGTAAAGATGTTTTTTGAGCTTTTATACATACATACATATACCAAGGCTTTTTCCCCCTTACTAGGGAGGTAGCCAAAAAGGAAAAGGCATAAAATCATTCCCACCCATTCCATCCCTGAATACACTCCACACCCTCCCTCTCAACTTAGCACCTCCTGAATGACGGGTCATCCCTGCACCCTGTCCACTGCCCTGGGTCAGAAGCAGTGTCGCAAGACACAGCACATCCACAGCAAGGCCGCTTCATTGAATTGGCGAACCCCCCCACCCTCTCCGTCCCCCCATGAATAAAGGAGATGGGGAGAAATCCCTTCGGGCTGCGTCAAAATTTGCTCACAACATCATCCATATACAACCATTCTCCATTCACCCCTGTCTTCTGTCCTCTCCCGTCCTTCCTCAACAGACATTCCCCTCTTCCCCAAAGCCCCCTTCACCCCATCCATCCACCTCATCCTAGGACGTCTCTTCATGTTCACTCCCTCCACATCTGCCTTCCATACCTCTTTTACTAGTCTTTCTTCACTCATTCTTTCCATGTGTCCAAACCATCCTAATACTCTTTCATCAACCCTATCTCCCAACCCCCTTTCCATGTTCTACCTGCCCTCCAGTAACCCCACTCCCACCCACCCAACCACAGCCAGCATCCTTACCCACTCCCAATTTCCCTTTGCCCTTATCCCCGAACAGTACTCCCCTTCCTTTGTCCCCAATCTCTCCTTTCCCCCCCTCTAACCCAGATCTTATATCTTCCCCATTAACACCCCAACCTCAACCCCAAACGGCAACATACAACACATACAGAACACACAACATTAACATATTACAACACAACATTGACGGTATTAACACGAAAAAACATGAGCTCGAACACTTTCTTAAACAACACAACATACACATTGCAATTATACAAGAAACAAAACTAAGACACTCACACAAAGCACCATCATTTCATAATTACACCACCATCAGACAAGACAGGACCGACGGCAATGGCGGTGGACTCATCACCCTGATCCACCACTCCATCTGTTTTGTGGACACAAGTGCCACAACCAAAATTCTGCTCCCTACCACACATAACACTACAGAAATCCAATCCATTTGAATCCGCACAGGCAACAAATCAACACTGACAATAGTTAACATGTACATTCCCCCCCCAATCATCCCCCACAGTTCCAAACACCTTCAGACTTCAATTTAGCCAACTAGCCTCAATCCCCAACCTGATCATGGGTGGTGACTTCAACGCCAAGTCGTCTGCCTGGTATGTCGACAACCCTGACACAGAGGGCTTCATATACAGACTCAGTTTGACTCATTGACTATCATGAACAACACATAATCATACACATATCCCACACCAAGCCCTCTACACTCCCTCCTTTCCTGATATCACCTTCTGCTCCCCCTGCCTAACCCCAACAACATCATGGAGAGTGGTCGGAACCCTTGGTTCTGACCACCTTCCAATCATCATCATATATCTGCAGTACCTCCCACAGTGCCTTCCTGTCTACCCTGTCATAAGCCTTTTCCACATCCATTAAAGTCCAAAAATCATCCTTATCTTTTCCTATAGCTTTCTCACATATCTGTCTTACCACAAAGATCTGAACTACACATCTCCTACCTGTCCTAAAACCACACTGTTCCTCACCAATTACTCCCTCTCTTCCTCTCCTAATCCTCTCAATCAAGACCCTCCCATAAGCCTTCCCAACTACACTCAACAAGCTGATCCCTCTGAAACTACTACACTCACACTTGTCCCCCTTTCCTTTGTAAAGCGGAACTATACAGGCACTCCTCCAATCCTCCGGCACTCTACCCTCTTTTAAACAAACATTAAATAACCTCACCAGCCAGTCCACCATAACTGTACCTCCTTTCTTCAGACATTCTGCATGGCACCCATCCAACCAAGGTGCCTTACCTGCTCTCATCATCTTAACAGCTGCTTCCACTTCATCCTTTCCTATTTCTCCTCCATTTTCCTCACTCATCACTCTCATTTTCTTAGCGTTTCCCACTGCAACCACCTTTCCCTCCCTATCCTTCTTCACATTTAGCAACTCCCTAAAATACTCTGCCCACCTTCCTCTCACTGCCTTCTCTTCCATTATCATCTCTCCATCTGCACCTTTTACCTTTTCTTCTCTACTTGATTCGCCTCTTCCTCTTTTAATTTCCTTCCAAAACATCTTTTTATTACTCTCAAAATTTTCTGTCATACTCTTTCCTCATTTCACATCTGCTCTCCTCTTTGCTTCCTCATCCCACCACTCATTACCCTTCCTTCTATTTCCTCCTGCCCTCCTTGTTCCACACACCATCTTTGCACACCTTATGACTCCCTCCTTGAACCATCCCCATTCCTCCTCCACTCCTAGTTCTACTCTATCCTTTATTCTCTCCCACTCCTCTCTCAACTTCTTATACTCATTTTCCTTTTTTTCCTCATTTAAGCAGTTCACTCTAAGTACCTCCCTACCTTCTGCCCTTTTCCTCTTTCTCCACTCTCAATTTACCTTTCACCAGGAAATGATGTGATATTCCCCCACTCTCTCCCCTTAGAACATGTACATCCTTAACTCTTCCTACCATACTCCTGGTCACCACTATATAGTCCATTAACGCTCTATCTGCCACCCTTCCATCCACCAACCTCTCCCATGTGTACTTATGCTTGACTTTCTTCCAAAACACTGTATGTACAACTTCATAAACCAAACAAGCTCAGGCAGCCAAACCACCAATCAGTAGAGACGACAGACAATGTCACAAGCTTAATGGAACAAGTTAGCAGTGAACTGGTGCACTTGGATTCATGTACATGGTGGGTATTAACATAGCCTACATTGGCAGTGTTCAATCAAATGGCCTTCAAATCTGCAAAGTGATTCTGCCTACAAGTGTTGGAAAGAGATAAGCACATGGTGTAAGTTAATCTATATACCGAGGAAGCAACAAACATTAACTATTCACCTAGCCCTGGAAGGCAAAGCAAGGATTGTACCATCAGAGCTGGAAATGGAAACACTACAAGATGACAGGAATCAGGTTTTGCTACATAAATTCGATTTGTTCCTAGTGTACAAAGGACATCAGCAGTTTGTAGCATTCCTCGAGTTATACAACTTGAGAAGAACTGGTGACAAACGTATTATACATTTACAAAGGAGAGCACGAATTACTGAATTCTGTCATGGTGTTCATACTCTTGGCTTCCTGGACATTTTCTGATATTGAACAACAGCTGGTCATGTTGGCAACAACTGATGTAACCAATAAACATACAAATTCAGCCCCCTAAATAATCTATCTGCTGGTGAAATTATCAATCATGGCAAAATTTTAGTGTCAGTAGAGTGAAAAGCAAACCTGTCTTTAGGGGTGATGGATATGAGAATGAAGAAAGTGTTGGAAGAAGGCCACTTCATGTTAAAGGGTAAGAACAAACTTAGTCTTAGGGTGGGGCAAGATGTGGCTGAGATCAGCCACAGAATCAGCTTCAATATGATGGTAAAGCATCAAGATGCCTGATATGTGACACCTGTTTTTACTGGGCTTGTAATTGTCCAGATGCTTTTGAAAATATTGGAAGAAATGAGATGGAGACAGTGCAATTATTTCTATTCATGGGTTATACTGGTGATAAGAAAGATGGAGATAATTTACAGAGGCTATTGGATGAATCCACAAGATGTGTTGTTCTAGACACAGGGTATTCTAAAACAGTTTATGGGGTGGAATGGCTTAATGACTACATAAGTAAGATTATGTATTACAAACTTCAGACATATACATACATATACCAAAGGCTTTTTCCCCTTACAAGGGAAGTAGCCATAAAATCCACTCCCACACATTCCATCCCCATATACTCCATTACCATCCACCCCTTTATCTTGACTCCTCCTGGATGACAGGTCATCCTGGCATCTCGCCCACTGCCCTGGGTCAGAAGCAGTGTCGCAAGACACAGCACATCCACAGCAAGGCCGCTCCATTTAATCCGCAACCCCTTCTCTGTCCCCTCACGCAAAAAATGGAGATGGGGAGAAATCCCTTTGGGCTGAATCAATTTATTTTTTCACACATACTCCCTCACTGCCCATCCCCCACCCACTCCCCCTCATACATCACAGCATCATCTATACACAACCAGTCTCCATTCACCCCTATCTTCTGTCCTCTCCCATCCTTCCTCAACAGACATTCCCCCTTTTCCCAATGCCCCTTTTACCCAATCCATAAATCTCATCCTTGATCACCCCTCATGTTCACTCTTTCCACCTCTGCCTTCCACACCTCTTTTTTTAATCTTTCTTCACTCCCAACTCCCTTTCCAGCCCCATTCTCCTCCTCACCCCTTTGTTTCTCACTCTATCCATTCTAGTATCCCTATCATACTTCTCAGGCACCTCATCTCAAACACATTCAAACTCCTCCTCTCTTCTGTTCCTTGTTTCTGCCCCATACAGTGCTGTCTGCACAATCACTCCTTCATACAATCTCCTCTTAGCATCCAATCCCAAATGTCTATTTCTCATTACACTTTTAATCCCCCCAAGGCATTTATTGCTTCTCTCAATCTATATTCTATCTCCACCTCCACTCCTCCCTTTACCAGCACATTCACACCCAAGTATCTAAAATTATCCACTTCCTCCAGTCTCTCCCTTAATACTCACTTCCAGTCTGCTACCATGCTGTGGATGTGACATATCTTGCTCCATTGCTTCTGACCTGGGCAGTGGTCAGGAGACAGGGATGAACCTTCATCCACAAGGAGCTGAGAGGGAAACAATGGGTGGTAGATGGGAGTGGGTGCATGCCTTGACTGGCTACCTCCCTTATAAGGGGAAAAGAGGCCCTTGATATTGTCACATATATTCCCATATATGTAAGGCGGGAATAGTTTATTACTTGGATAACGGCGCCTCGCGATTATGTGAGGTGTCAGATTACAGGACGAGTACTGGAGGACGTGTGGGAAGAAAAACCTACTCAATGGAGTATTTGTTCTAGTTTTTGCGTAATACTCAGCCTAGAACGAAACAGAACGTTTTAGTTAATTGACCAATCAGGTTCAATCTCCATAGACGCAATTCCTATGGGCCAATCAGAGGATTTTTGTAGAAAGAACCAGAGCGCTGTGGGCATCAGAAGAGTCAGTTTAGGAGAAGTGTGTGTGCCATGTAGAGGTGTGTCCCCTCGGAAGGGTTTTCGGCTGAAGTAAGTCCTCTGTACTCCCCCTGTATTATTCTTAAGTCATTTTAACTCAGCTAGTGTTTCATGTAGTGTTGGAAATGTCTATGGTAGTGACTTAGACAGTGTTTTCGTTGGTATTAATTAATTAATTTTCTTTCACCCCCGTTAAAAGCTTGCGAACGGGAATCTTCTGTTTTGATACTTATTTACTCATTTGTTTGCCTTGATTGTAATCACTTATGTAAACCTATTAACTTTAATGAATAGTGTAAATGTTATCTGTGCGTTTAATTTTTCTTGATTTCTATGATAGTACAAAATCTAGTGGCAGCCTTGTAATTTCTATTGGAGTTATCCCAAAGACATGGGGTCTTGGGAACTCAGTCACCCATCACTCTTAATGTGTGTTACGAGTCGGAGAGCCTTCTAATTTCTATTTGAGTTATCCCAAAGACATGGGGTCTTGGGAACTCATTTCACATACTCTAAATCTATCGCAAGTCAGATATGTAAGCGAGATTCGTAACAATATACAGATGGAAAAATATATGTATACATCTGTATGTAAAAGTAATAACTCTACAGATTGCATAATGCATAGGAGTGCAGCAGGTACAAAACTGATTGGAGTGAGAGGGTAGTCATGGCCTCCTTTCCAGGCTTGTTGTCGAATTGCAAGATTATGTCACCTTAAAAATAGATGATTCAGCAGAGAGCTGAATTGTAGAGTTGGCTGAGGACTGGCAGACTTTAGTTGGACCCTCCCACACACACTGATAAAGAGAGATAGGGATTGACAAGGAGGAGGAGGGAGGGCAAGAGAGGATGGGAATAAGTGAGGAAATGGGAAGAAGGTACATGATAACTTATGCTCAATACCTACAGTTGGCACATTAAATAGCCCCTACCTTGTAAGCATCATCAAAATCACTCTTGGAGCAATGGTCAATCATTTCTTTTATGAGGAGAGGATGTGGTTCATCACAGACCTAGAAAAATGCATTAAGTAATGAATGTATGCTAGCATGTGGGTGATTCATTTTAAAATATCTGAATCTTATATCATCACATTACTTTTATTATCACTAATACATATATCAAAGGCTTTTTTTCCTCCTTACATTGGAGGTAGAAAAAAATATATATATATATATATAAAATTCTCCCACCCATTCCATCCCTCCCTCTTATCTTGGCTCCTCCTGGATGACGGATCATCCCTGCATCTTGACCACTGACCTAGGTCAGAAGCAGTGTTGCAATCCACAGCAAGGCTGCTTCATTAAATCAGTGATCCCCCTTTGTCCACTAATGCAGAAATGGAGAAGACAGGAAGAAATCCCTTTGGGATGCATCAATTTATTTTTCACACATACTCCCTCACTCCCCATCCGCCATCCACTCCCTTTCATGCATTACAGCATCATCTATACACAACCATTCTCCATTCATTCCTATCTTCTGTCTTCTCCCGTCCTTCAACATACATTCCCCTTTTACTCCATCCATCCATCTCATCCTTGGTCGCCCCCTCATGTTCACTCCTTCCTCTGCGTTCCACACCTCTTTTACTAATCTTTCTTCACTCATTCTTTCCATGTGTCCAAACCATCCTAATACTCTTTCATCAACCCTATCTCCCAACCCCCTTCTCCTCCTCACCTCCTCGTTTCTCACTCTAACCAGCCTAGCAACCCCTATCATACTTCTCAGGCACCTCATCTCAAACACATTCAAACTCCTCCTCTCTCATTTTCCATGTCAGCACAATCACTCCTTCATACAATATCCTCTTAGCATCCATTCCCAAAAGTCTATTTCTCATTACTTTTTTAATCCTCTAAGGCTTTACTTGCCTCTCTCAATTTACATTCTACCTCCACCTCCACTCCTCCCTTTCCCACCACATTCACACCCAAGTATCTAAAACTATCCACTTCCTCCAGTTTCTCTCCCTTAATACTCACTTCCCATCCCCCACCCACTCCCCCTCATGCATCACAGCATCATCTATACACAACCCCTCTCCATTCACCCCTATCTTCTGTCCTCTCCTGTCTTTCCTCCACAGACATTCCTCTCTTTTGTAATGCCCCTTTCACCCCATCCATCTCATCCTAGGACGCCCCCTCATATTCACTCCTTCCACCTCAGCAAACAACAACTGGCTTATCTCCCACTTTTCTCTATTTTCTTTAACCATCTCCAATCCTCAAACCATTTGCATTTACCTCTCATACCACCCCATCCATGTATAATTTGAACATCCAAGGCAACATAACATATCCCTGGCAAAGTCCCAGCTTTACCTCGTACCACTAACTTTCTCCATTTCTGATTCTAACACAGGCTCTACTACTCTCATAAAAACTCTTGACTGCTCTTAACCCCTTCCATACGGTGCCGCACACGTAGGCGTCATGGGGAGCGAGTGTATTCGCGAGGCTGCCATATCGGCGTCTTGATTATATTTATTGTAGTCGCCCCTCCATAATGACATTCTTTCTAATTCTTTTGTAATCACATTTTCTATGGTTATCAAAATTCACGGGTGAAGAGAGAATGATCGATATAAGCGGTGACTATATTTTATGATGCGAGTATTATTACGACACGTCGTACGGCTGGCATTGGCTGCTGCCACCGAGATCTAAGTCCATGACGCCTACGTGTGCGGCACCGTATGGAAGGGGTTAAAAGCTTTCCTCCTCTTCCATATATCTGTGCCTTCCTGTCTTCCGTCATAAGCCTTTTCCAAATCCATAAAGGCCCCCAAAAAATCATTACCTTTTCCTAAAGGTTTCTCACATATCTGTCTTACCACAAAAATCTGATCCATGCAACCCTAACCTGTCCTAAACCCACACTGTTCCTCTCCTAATCCTCTCAATCAAAACCCTCCCATAAGCCTTCACAACTACACTTAACAAACTGATCCCTCTGAAACTACTACACTCACACTTCTCCCCTTTTCTCTTGTAAACTGGAACTATACAGGCACTCCTCCAGTCATCTGGCACTCTACCCTCACCAGCCAGTCCATCATCAATGTATCTCCTTTTTTTTTTTAGACATTCTGTATGACATCCATCCAACCCAGGTGGCTTACACTAATACTACCTTAAATACATTCTCTGATGAAACATGGTTGAACCCATGAGCTGTAGACTGTAGATTATTGAGAGCTTGCCTCATGTCCCCTTGGGCTGTGAATACAATGGCTTCAAGTCCATCTTCAGTATGACTTAAATCTTCCTTTTCACACACTTCAATTACCTTGGCCAAAACCTGCAAATAAACAGCAATGAATGACACTGGTTCGACATCAAACCTACAGTAACATACTGGGAGTAAAAAATGTTTACTAAGGACTAGTAATATATATCACGGAGCCATTAAGAATCATTATAACACTAAACATAAAACTTCCCTTACCTGCCAAAACCTAGAAGGAACAACAATTAGGCCCCCCCGCCCTTTTTTTTTTATTGTTTTGCAGATCTGGCAGTTTTAGTTTTGGCAGATTTGATCCCTCCTCCCCCCCGACACTTAATTTTCACCCCACTCAGAAATTCATAAACCAGTGAAATAAATTCTCACCCAGATTCCAGCCATCTTTTCTACACATGTGCAGATTATAAACAACACAGTTGTGGTTACTAGTTAATAAAAACAAATCGCCAACATGTCCTCCAAAACAAACCTGAATGCCTGGGTTAGCCTTGCTCACATGCTGGGCAATGGCACTTTTTATATTGTGTGCAATTATTTTGTATGGAATATGCCATGGACTGGAATAATTGCCATGAAAGGTCCAAAAGGTTTTGTAGAACATTCATTGACATGTCAATGGAAGCATCTGTCAGAGATTTCTGAAAATATTTGCCATCCTTGGCATTCAATTCTTCTTCTGGGTCTGCCGCCACCACTGACTTTGAGTTTGATTCCATCCTGTCAGTACATTCATCAACTGGCATGATAGAGGACATAAATCAAGCCACCCTGACACAAATGGACATGAAAATGCTAATCAGTGCACTAGTATAATTTAGAAAAGTGCATTCTGATCCTAATCAGGGAAACATCAGATATACCCATGGTCACAGACAATAGCACTGGTGGTGTGGCATCCATTCTTGATGTGCTGATGTCTGCAAACTGAAAATATATCTATCTCCCAGAGGAAAAGTAAGTTTTATTGCCAAAACATATGGCAACAGTAAACCTTGCAACTTACCAAGGTTTTCATGTGCACCCACCCCCATTGCACGTGAAGAGATAGGTAAGCATGTAGTGGAGTGGAAAGAAGTTTCGTAAAGGTTAATGTGGATAAAAGTGAAGTGAAGCTGGTAAGGGAGATGTGGATTTTTGTAAGTGTGTATAGGCTTGGTAGTGAGAAGAGCGTAGAGGAAAGGTAGGCTTTTTGGACGAGTGCATAGAGGGATTAGGGAGAAATATCAATGTAGTTGTATTAGGAGACCTTAATGCTAGGGTAAGAAATGAACCAATAGATGGAGTGATTGGGAAGTATGGAGTTCCAGGAAGAAATGGTCGTGGAGAGTTGATGGTGATGTCTCTCAAGGGTTGATGATAGCAAATACATGTTTAGGAAGAAAGTCAAGCATAAGTACACATGGGAGAGGGTGGTGAATGGAAGGGTAGCAGATAGAGCATTAACAAACTACACAGTAAACCCTCTAAGTCGAAATGCTAGGCGCTGAGGCCTTTCTGACTTATGGAAATTTTTTACTTAAAGAATTCCCCCATCCCACCCCACAAAAAATAACTTACCTGTACCATGTTTTCAGGCAGGAATAAGGTGTAATCCAAGCATAAGGAGGGCCTTTTAGTAGGATACAGAGATGTTAGGGGATTCAAGAGCACTTCTGTTCAAAATGTTCTATCCATAATCATATGTACAGTATTCACAGATATTGTAACTTAAATCACTGTGCAGTACATTAAAATACACTTTATATACACCACTTTGTGTATACAGGCCTTAATCACTACTGTACAGCACTACTGAATTCCATATTACTCCATGTCCGAATCACTGCTGCTGGAAATTACTGCCGGCAGCTCTGAGGAAACACTGCTGAGGATGCCAGATTCACAACAGGTGGAAGGTTGGTGCTCCCTACCTGCCTGTTGAACTGCCCATGGCTTGAAAAAGTCACAGATTGTTTTCTGCTTTAGACTGGCATACTGCCTCTTTATTACAATTGATCTAACATCTCTTGGGATAAGTTTCAAATCCGTCATATGGATTAACTCCTCCACTGCCTCGTCAAGGTGAAAACGAATTTCTGATAACTTCATTTAGGCAGGAATGGCACAATCACCTTCACTTTCATTCTCCTCTGCAGCAGCTGAGGCTTCCTGTGTGGCAATGATGGCCATTTCTTCCTCACTCTGGTGGTGGTAGCCTTGGTCCTGAGAGTCACCCTCAAGCCATTCAATGATATTGTCCTCGGTGACGTCAGGCTCACCACCCTTGTGAGCAGTGTTCACAAAGTCCTCAGGGCCAAAACCAGTAAAATCAACCTCCACATCAGTCCCATGCAGGACTTTGTTCCAGGCATTGCTGAGGGTGGAGGGTTGAAGGCCATTCCAAGCATCAGCCCAGTTGAACACAGCATTGCACAAGTTGTATGCATTAAAATTTGCTAGTGATCTTGACCCCCTACTGTCATGTTCTTGGTCCTGTTCCTCCTCTACCACTACCAAGCACTTTCCTAGCTGCTTGTTGTGGTAGTGCCGCATGGTGGCCTCAGTTACAACCTGGTCCATGGGTTGAATCAGGAAGCTGGTGTTAGGTGGCATAAAAAGCACCTTGATTCTGTTCCCATGGCCTTCCAGCTCATCTTCACTGGGATGTGCTGGAGCATTGTCAAGGAGAAGGGCCTTCACATCTTCCCTGGGGATGCCCAGCTCAGTAACCTGAAAGTGAATGACCGCAGGCACAAAATATTTGTGGAACTACTCTAGGAACAGTTCCCTGGTAAACCAAGCAGTCTTGTTGGCCTTGTAGATAACTGGTAGCTTCTCCATGATGTTTTTGAGGGCACTGAGTTTTTGTGACTTGCCAATCACCTGTGTCTCCCATTGGCATTGGCACAGCACAAGATGGAAAGTCTATCTTTGGCAAGCTTCCTCCCTGCCAGCCTGGGTGTTACTGGGCATGGACTTCCAAAACAGCCCTGTTTCATCGGCATTGTATACCTGTGAGAGTAGCATGTCAGATGTGGTGATTATTCTCTCCAATTTCTTCCTGAATGGCTTCACAGCATCATGGTCAGCAGAAGCACTTTTTCCCACAACTCTTCGGTCAATCAGGCAGAGTTGGCTCCTAAACTTATTAAAGCCAACCATCACTTGCTTTAAAATCATCAATTTTCATGTGTTTGGCCAACCTCCCAGCAGCATTTTGCCGCAGAGGGTTTTTTCATCGTAGTGATTGACGTCACTAGGGGACCCATCGTGGTGGGCCACCTCTTGACGCCGTACACATAGGTTTTTCCCTCACGCTGAAGTGTTGTGTTTAGGTAGGCCGTCGCTGACTTTTTGTTGGCGGGGGAGGGATGTCGCATGAGTGAAAGCAACGTCGATATTGGCGTTACTATTTGTGTGAGCGTTCACGCTAGGTCACGTGCACTCATAGCGTCCCGCGATGGGTCAGCGTAGGTCACGTGCGCTCATAGCGTCCCGCGATGGGTCAGCGTAGGTCACGTGCGCTCATAGCGTCTCGCGATAGGTCAGCGTCGCTCGGACGCGACCTGGAGGTGACTATTTATGTGGCCACGCATGACACGTGACGCGGGTGCTAGCAGCTGATTGGCAGACGTGTTTGGCCGACCGCGTGATGCGCCTAGCCTCGTCTGACAAAGGAGAGATTCTCTCTGACAACGCTAGTAGATGGACGTGAGTCAAGCAGGTGGTGGTTACAGGACAAAGAGTAAGTGTGATATTCTATTTGTGCCGATAGTTCTCTCCCCCATTTGGCCTCCGTCACATTTCATTATCTGTGCTACATAATAAAAGAGCCAACACATTCTATGTGTTTTAGTCAATAGCCTAACCAGTCGGACCACATACCATATATCCACACCTCTAACAGGAACACCAGCAGAACGTTCCTGCTTGTACCACTTAAAAACAGCAGAGTCCAGTGCAATGTGCTTGGCTGGCCCTATTCTTTTCAGTTTTGATTTGGCAGATTTAGGATCCTCCAAGGTTAGGGCATGAGCCCGAATCTTTTCTTTGTTCTTCTTGATGTCGTAGAATGTGCAGGTCTTGACATCAAATTCTGCACATATTAAGCACATGGAGGCACCAGCATCAACCCTAGACAACAATTTCAGCTTATCTTCCAAGATCTGAGTCTTCAGTTTCATCCCCTTTTGTCATGTATGAATCTTGCCTCCACGAGCAGCCATACTTCTCATTTGTTGTTCACTTAACAATGTCTATAAAGTTGCTACACTATCACAAAACACAAGCATGTGAGATGTGAGTGTGGCGGTGACAATAACAACAGTGAAAGTGTCAAGGAGCAGTAGTGGGAACAAGACTGCCCACCAAATTATGATGCAACGCTTCCATACTGACTAGACATGACAATAAGTCAGAATGCTGTCGAGTAAAGGTAATTTTTTCAGACTTATTTCAAACTGATTATTCAAACTGAAATTTTGATTTTTTTTTTTCTCCCATTACAACTTAGAGCCATTAACGACTAAAAGAGTTCTGACTTAAAAGGATTTTACTGTATAGTGGTAACCAGAAGTATAGTAGGAAGAGTTTAGGATGTACATGTTCTAATGGGAGAGAGTGGGGGAATATCAGATCATTTTTTGGTGGAAGGTAAGTTGAGAGTGGAGAATAGGTGGAGAAAGAGGAAATGGGCAGAAGGTAGGGAGGTACTTAACCCCTTCCATACGGTGCCGGACACGTAGGCGTCATGGGGAGCGAGTGTATTCGCGAGGCTGCCATATCGGCGTCTTGATTATATTTATTGTAGTCGCCCCTGTGTTTTTACATTCTCTCAAATGTGCCCTGAATCCCATTCTCTGTGGTATTCAAAATTCGCGGGTGAAAGAGAACGATCGATATAAGCGGTGACTATATTTTATGATGCAAGTATTATTACGACACGTCGTACGGCTGGCATTGGCTGCTGCCACTGAGATCTAAGTCCATGACGCCTACGTGTGCGGCACCGTATGGAAGGGGTTAAAGAATGAACTGCTTAACCCCTTCCATACGGTGCCGCCTACGTAGGCGGCATGAGGAGCAAGTGGATAGGTGAGGCTGCCATATTGGCGTCTTGATTATATTTATTGTAGTTGCCCCTGCATAATGACATACTCTCTAAACTGTCTTCATCACATTTTCTATGGTTATCAAAATTCACGGGTGAAAGAGAGAACGATCGATATAAGCGGTGACTATTTTTTATGATGCGAGTATTATAATGAAACACCGTACGTCTGGCAGCTAATGCTGCCCGCGAAATTTTGGCCCGTAGTGAAGTGGATAAATGAGAAAGAAAAGGAGAAGGAGTATAAGAAAAGGCTAAGAGAGGAGTGGGAGGGAGTGAAGGAGGAATAGGGATGGTTCAAGGAGGGAGTCATAAGGTGTGCAAAGATGGTGTGTGGAACAAGGAGGAGATGAGGAAATAGAAGGAAGGGTAGTGAGTGGTGGGATGAGGAAGTGAAGAAGGGTGTAGAAGAGAAGAAGCAGACTTTCATAGATTGGTTACAAATCAGGACCAGTGAATTGTATGAGGTACAAAGTAAAGAGAAGAGAAGTAAAGCATAAGATAAAGGAAGCCAAGAGGAGAGCAGATGTGAAATGGGGTAAAAGTATGACAAAATTTTGAAAGTAATAAAAGTGTTTGGGAACGAGATTAAAAGAGGAAGAGGAGGCGAATCAAGTAGAGAAGGTAAAAGGTACAGATGGAGAGATGATAATGGAAGAGGCAGTGAGACGAAGGTGGGCAGAGTATTTTAGGGAATTGCTAAATGTGAAGGAGGATGGGGAGGGAAAGGTAGTTGAAATGTGAAGCGCTAAGAAAATGACCATGATGAGTGAGGAAAATGGAGAAGAAATAAGGAAAGATTAAGTGAAAGCATCTGTTAAGATGATGAGAGCAGGTAAGGCACCTAGGTTGGATGGATGCCATGCAGAATGTCTGAAAAAAAGGAGGTACAGTTATGGTGGACTGGCTGGTGAGGTTATTTAATGTTTGTTTAACCACTTCACTCCGGGCCAAAATCTCGCGGGCAGCATTAGCTGCCAGACGAACGATGTTGCGTCATAATACTCGCATCATAAAAAATAGTCACCGCTTATATCGATTGTTCTCTCTTTCACCCGTGAATTTTGATAACCATAGAAAATGTGATGAAGCCCGTTTAGAGAGTATGTCAGTTACGCAGGGACAACTACAATAAATATAATCAAGACGCCGATATGGCAGCCTCGCGTATCCACTTGCTCCTCATGGCGCCTACGTAGGACACCGTATGGAAGAGGTTAAAAGAGAGTAGTGCTGGAGGGCTGGAGGAGTGCCTGTATATTTCCACTTTACAAGGAAAATGGGGACAAGTGTGAGTGTAGTAGTTTCAGAGGGATTAGCTTGTTAAGTGTAGATGGGAAGGCATATGGTATGGTCTTGATTGAGAGGATTAGCAAAGTAATAGAGGTAGTAACTGGAGAGGAACATTGTGGGTTTAGGACAGGTAGGGGTTGTGTAGATCAGATTTTTGTGGTAAGACAGATGTGTGAGAAAGCTATAGCAAAAGGTAATGATTTTTGGGCTTTATGGATCTGGAAAAGGCTTCTGACAGGGTAGACAGGAAGGCATTGTGGGAGGTTTTGCAGATATATGGGATAGGAGGAAAGCTGTTAAGAGCAGTCAAGAGTTTTTACGAGAGCAGTAGAGCTTGTGTTAGGATTAGAAATAGAAAGAGTGGTTTGAGGTAAAGGTGGAACTTTGTTGGGGATGCGTTATGTTGCCGTGGCTGTTCAATTTATACATGGATGGAGTGGTGTGAGAGGTGAATGCTAGAGTAGTGGGTCAGGGATTGGAGATACATATACATATACCAAGGCTTTTTCCCCCTTACTAGGGAGGTAGCCAAAAAGGAAAAGGCATAAAATCATTCCCACCCATTCCATCCCCGAAAACACTCCACACCCCTCCACCCTCCCTCCCATCTTAGCACCTCCTAGGTGACAGGTCATCCCTGCATCCTGTCCACTGCCCTGGGTCAGAAGCAGTGTCGCAAGACACAACACATCCACAGCAAGGCCGCATCATTAAATCGGCGACCCCCCCCCCTCATAAAGGAGAGGACGGGGAGAAATCCCTTCGGGCTGCGTCAAAATTTTGCTCACACACACTACCTCACCCCCCATCCCCCCATCCATTCCACCTCATGCATCACAACATCTTCCCTATACAACCATTCTCCATTCACCCCTGTCTTCTGTCCTCTCCCGTCCTTCCTCAACAGACATTCCCCTCTTCCCCAAAGCCCCCTTCACCCCATCCATCCATCTCATCCTAGGACGTCCCCTCATGTTCACTCCCTCCACATCTGCCTTCCATACCTCTTTTACTAGTCTTTCTTCACTCATTCTTTCCATGTGTCCAAACCATCCAGTAAAGGCAAGGATTGGAGATGGTTAAAGAAAATGGAGAAAAGTGGGAGATGAGCCAGTTGTTGTTTGCTGATGACACTGTGCTTGTAGCAGGATCAGAGGAGGGATTGAGGAAGTTAGTGGCAGAGTTTGGGAAGGTGTGTGAAAGAAGGAAGTTGAAGATAAATGTAGGTAAAAGTAAGATGATGAGATGTACAAGGGGAGAGAGTGGCAGCAGGTTGGAAGTGAGTATCAAGGGAGACTGGAGGAAGTGGATAGTTTTAGAATACTTGGGTGCAAATGTGACAGGAAAGGGAGGAATGGGGGTGGAGGTAGTATGTAGATTTAGAGAAGTGAGTAAATGCATTGGGGGATTAAAGAGTGTAATGAGAAAGAGACATTTGGGAATGGATGCTAAGTGGCGATTGTATGAAGGTGTGGTTAAGCCAACAGCAATGTACGGGGCAGACACATGGAACATAAGTGAAGAAGAGAGAAGGAGTTTGAATGTGTTTGAGATGAAATGCCTGAGAAGTATGATAGGGGTTACTAGATTAGACAGAGTGAGAAATGAGGTGAGGCGGAGAACAGGGGTGGAAAGGGAGTTGGGAGATAGGGTTGATGAAAGAGTATTAGGATGGTTTGGACACATGGAAAGAATGAATGAAGAAAGATAAATAAAAGAGGTGTGGAAGGCAGAGGTGGAAGGAGTGAATATGAGGGGGTGACCTAGGATGAGATGGATGGATGGGTAAAAGGGGCATTGGGAAAGAGGGGAGTGTCTGTTGAGGAAGGATGGGAGAGGATAGAAGATAGGGGTGAATGGAGAAGGGTGGTGTATGGATGATGCTGTGATGTATGAGGGGGAGGGGGTGGGAGATGGGGGGGTTAGGGAGTATGCATGAGAAATAAATTGACATAGCCCGAAGGGATTTCTCCCAGTTTTTTCCTTTTCTGTATGAGGGGATGGAAGGGGGGGGGGGGTCGCCAAATTAATGAAGTGGCCTTGATTTGGATGTGCTGTGTCTTGCAACACTGCTTCTGACCCAGGGCAGTGGACAAGATGCAGGGATGACCCGTCATCCAGGAGGTGCCAAGATAAGAGGGAGGGTAGAGGGGAGTGGAGTATGTAGGGGATGGAATGGGTGGGAGTGGTTTCTATGCCTTTGTCTTTTGGCTACCTCCCATATAAGGGGGAAAAAAGCCTTTGGCATATGTATGTTTATGTTATATGTCTTGTGTTAAAGGGATTTGCAAAACAATAATAAAAGAATGGACTAATAGACAAAGTAAGAGACTCTTGCAGACTAGCATTCCTTGAAGCAATATAGAAAGAACTAAAGCCAACCATGAACATACACAGCACAGACCTGCAGATTCCCCTAAGCCAAATGCACATGTGACCTCCCCTAGTGATTCCTGATGGCCATAGAGCAGCCAGCCAGGAAGACCACATTCTACGACACCAACTATGCAAACAGAAACAAACCATTATACAGCAAGTCCTCCTTATTCGTTATCCGGTAAATTCAGTTATGGTAATTGGTAATTACTACCCTCGGTTCTATTTATGGTAAGAAAAATTCACAGATACAGTATCCGCTCATGTTTTGGAGGTAAAATTAGATATTTTGAAGAGGAAAGAGCAGGGAGAAGGTATATCTGCTATAAGTCAAAACTTGGGTTCGGTATACGGTAATTTCAATTTGCGGTAAGGTTTTCAGGAATGCATATGTACCATATAATGAGGATTCACTGTATAAACATCACACATATACATTCAAAACATTCAGCCAGAAGATGGTCTCCTGAGAAGACTGAAATGTTGCAACCACCTACAGACAGCTTCTCAACACACTAACAGTCCTACATAGTAAACTAGCAAGAAACAGAAGTTTTCAATAAAAAGTTAAACAATGCAGAAACAGCAATATCATTCAATCTTGTCTGTCTACAATATATACATACATATACCAAGGCTTTTTCCCCCTTACAAGGGGGGTAGCCAAAACGAAAAAGGCATAAAATTATTCCCACCCATTCCATCCCTGAATACACTCCACACCCCTCCACCCTCCCTCTTATCTTAGCACCTCCTGAATGACGGGTCATCCCTGCACCTTGTCCACTGCCCTGGGTCAGAAGCAGTGTCGCAAGACACTGCTTCTGACATACACACATTTATATATATATATATATATCAAAAGCTGCTAAGTAGCATGCAGCTGATACTTTAGGGCCTATATGGGGTGCCCCAATGGACCAGAGCCATGCATAATTTTTGTCTGTGGTAGAGGAAATCTCTATAGAGAAATGATGATACTATTATTATACTGCAACTGTCCCTCCATTATACAGTCCCCTCACTCTTGTTACTGTCCTGTACCATTTCTCTGAATATTAATTTTCTCATTTCACCTAACCCTGTAGTATGGGATAAGAATACTGCCACCAAGCCTTTCCACTTGAGTTGTATGAGGCAACAAAATAGGGATGGGGATAGCACTAGGCATCCTTCTCCCTGTAGCCCCAAAGGGGACATTCCTAAAAAAACTTAAAGGCATAAGAGGGTCTGGGACGAGTTTTCCAACCAGTACCCTAAGGTTTGGATCTTTTAATGTGTGTGGATGAAGTACAGATGAGTAAAAGGAAAGAGATACACAGTATGTTTGTGAGAACAAAGATGGACGTGTTGGCTTTGAGTGAAACTAAGCTGAAACGGAGGGGCAAGTGTGAGTTTGGGAATGTAGTTGGGAGGTCCTCAGGAGTGAAGGGGTGGCTATACTAGTAAGTGAAGAGATAGGTAAGTGTGTAGTGGAGTGGAAGGAGGATTCTTCAAGGTTAATGTGGATGAAATAGAAAATGGGAAGGGAGATGTGGGTTTTTGTAAGTGCATATGGGCCTGGTAGTGAAAAGAATGTAGAGGAAAGGGAGGCTTTCTGGATAGATTTAAATTAGTGCATAGAGGGAATAGGGAGAAATGTCTATGTAGTGGTATTGGGAGACCTTAATGCTAGGGTAGGGTAGGGTAGGAAATGAACCTATAGACGGAGTGGTTGGTAAGTGTGGTGTTCCAGGAAAAAATCATAGGAGAGTTGATGGTGGTGTGTCTGGAAAGAGAGTTGATGATAGCAAATACAGTGTTTAGGAAGAAAGTAGAGCATAAATACACATGGGAGAGGGTGGTGGTGGAAGGGTGGTAGACAGAGTTAATGGACTATATAGCAGTAACCAGGAGCATAGTAGGATGAGTTAAGGATGTACATGTTCTAAGGGGAGAGAGTGGGGGTATTGATAATTTTTTTATGGAAGGTAAGGTGAGAGTGGAGGATAGATGGAGAAAATGGAATGGAAAGAAGGAAGGGAGGTAATCAAAGTGAACTGCTTAAATGAGAAAGAAAAGGAGAAGTACAAGAAGCAGAGAGAGGAGTGGGGGGGGGAGTGAAGGATAGAGTAGAATTAGGAGTGGAGAAGAAATGGGGATGGTTCAAGGAGGGAGTCATAAGGCGTGCAAAGACAGTGTGTGGGATAAGGAGGATGGGAGGAAATAGAAGGAAGGGTAGTGAGTGGTGGGATGATGAAGCAAGGAAGTTTATAGAAGAGAAGTGAGCTTTCACAGATTGGTTACAAAATAAGACAAGAGAATCATATGAGAGATACAAAGAAAAGAGAAGTAAAGCATAAGATAAAGGAGGCAAAGAGGAGAGATGTGAAATGGAGTAAGAGTACAAAAAAAATTTGAAAGTAATAAAAAGATGTTTTGGAAAGAAATTAAGAGAGGAAGAGGACAATCAAGTAGAGAAGAAAAGGTAAAAGGTGCAGATGGAGAGATGATAATGGAAGAGAAGACATTAAAAGGATTATGGGCAGAGTATTTTATGAAGTTGCTAAATGTGAAGGAGGATAGGGAGGGAAAGGTAGGTGCAGTGGAAAACACTAAGAAAATGACTGTGATAGATGGAGGAAGAGGAAAAGGACAGAAGGTAGGGAGGTGCTTAGAGCAAACTGCTTAAATGAGAAAGAAGAGGAGTACAAGAGGAAGCTGAAAGAAGAGTGGGAGTGAAGGATGGAATAGAACTAGTAGAGGAAGAATGAGGAGTTTCAAGGAGGGAATCACAAGGTGTGCAAAGATGGTGTGTGGAACAAGGAGGATGAGAGGAAATAGAAGGAAAGTTAATGAGTGGTGGGATGATGAAGCAAAGAAGGTTGTAGAAGAGACAAAACAAGCATTCACAGATTGGTTACAAAATAGGATGACAGAATCATAGGAGAGGTTAAAAAAAAAAAAAAAAAAAGAGTAAAGCATAAGATAATGAAGGCAAAGAGGAGAGCTGATGTGAAATGGGGTAAAAGTATGCCAGAAAATTTGGGAGTAAGAAAAAGATGTTTTGGAAAGAAATTAAGAGAGTAAGAGGAAGTGAATCAAGTAGAAAAAGCAAAAAGTGCAGATGAAGAGATGATAATGCAAGTGGTGGCAGTAGGAGGAAGAGTATTTTAGGGAATTGCTAAATATGAGGGAGGATAAGGGGGAAAGGTAGTTGCAGTGGAAAGCACTAAGAAAATGACAAAGATGAGTGAGGAAAATGGAGGAGAAATAAGGAAAAATGAGGTGAAAGTAGTTATTAAAATGATGAGAGCAGGTAAGGCACCTGGGTTGGATGGGTGTCATGTGGAGATCTAAAACAGAGAGGTAGTGATGGTGAACTGGCTGCTCAATTTGTTTAATGTTTGTCTAAAAGAAGGTAGAGTGCCAGAGGAGTGCCTGTATAGTTCCACTTTACAAGGGAAAGGGGACAAGTGCGAGTGTAGAAGTTTCAGAGGGATCAATTTGTTGAGTGCAGTTGGGAAGGCTTATGGGAGAGTTTTGATTGACAGGATTAGGAGAGGAAAAGAGATTAATTGGTGAGGAACAGTGTGGGTTTAGGATAGATAGAGGTTGCATGGATCAGATTTTTGTGGTAAAGAAGATATGTGAGAAAGCTTTAGGAAAAGGTAAGGATTATTTTTTAGGCCTTTATGGATTTGGAAAAGGCTTATGGCAGGGTAGATAGGAAAGCACTGTGAGAGGTGTTACAAATATATGGGATAGGAGGAAAGTTGTTAAGAGCCGTCAATTATTTTTACGGGAGTAGTAGAGCCTGTGTTAGAAATGGAGAATTAGTGGTCTGAAGTAATAGTGGGACTTTGCAAGGGATGTGTTATGTTCCCTTGGCTGTTGAATTTATACAATTTATACATGGGTGGGGTGATGTGAGAGATAAACGAAAGGGTAATTGGCCAGGGATTGGAGATGATTAAAGAAAATGGGGGAAAATACATGATAAGCTACTTGTTGCTTGCTGACGACATTGCACTTGTAGCAGGATCAGAGGAGGGATTGAGGAAGTTAGTGACAGAGTTTGGGAAGGTGTGTGAAAGAAGGAAGTTCCAGATATAGGTAAAAGGTGATTCGATGTACAAGGGGAGATGACGGCAGCAAATTGGAAGTACTAAGGGAGACTGGAGGAAGTGGATAGTTTAAGATAATTGGGTGCCAATGTGGTAGGAAAGGGAGGAATGGAGGTGGAGGTAGAATGTAGATTGAGAGAATGGAGTAAATGTCTTGGGGGATTAAAATGTGTAATAAGAAATAGACATTTGGGAATGCATACTAAGAGGAGATTGTATGAAGGAGTGATTGTGCCTACAGCACTGTACATACATATACATATAACAAGGCTTTTTCCCCCTTACAAGGGAGGTAGCCAAAAAGAAAGACGTAAAACCATTCCCACCCATTCCATCCTTAAATACACTCCACTCCCCTCTACCCTCCCTCTTCTCTTAGCACCTCCTGGATGATGGGTCATCCCTGCACCTTGTCCACTGCCCTGGGTCAGAGGCAGTGTTGCAAGACACAGCACATCCACAGCAAGGCTGCCTCATTCAATTGGCGACCCCCCTCTCTGTCCCCCCATGCAGAAAAGGAGAAGAGGGGGAGAAATCCCTTTGGGCTGCATCAAATTTTTCTCACACATACTACCTCACCCCCCATCCCCCCACCCATTCCACCTCATGCATCACAACATCATCCATACACAACCATTCTCCATTCACCCATCTTCTGTCCTTCCTTAACAGACATTCCCCTCTTCCCCAAAGCCCCCTTCACCCCATCCATCCATCTCATCCTAGGATGGCCCCCTCATGTTCACTCCCTCCACATCTGCCTTCCATACCTCTTTTACTAGTCTTTCTTCACTCATTCTTTCCATGAGTCCTAACCATCCTAATACTCTTTCATCAACCCTATCTCCCAACTCCCTTACCATCCCTGTTCTCCTCCTCACCTCCTTATTTCTCACTCTATCTAGCCTAGTAACCCCCATCATACATCTCAGACACCTCATCTCAAACACATTCAAACTCCTTCTCTCTTCCTCTCTAATGTTCCATGTTTCTGCCTCATACAGTGCTGTTAGCACAATCACTTCTTCATACAGTCTCCTCTTAGCCTCCATTCCCAAATGTCTATTCCTCATTACACTTTTTAATCCACCAAGGCATTTACTTGCTTCTCTCAATCTACATTCTACCTCCACTCCACCTTAGATATAACCACCTCTGATATGACCGTCGGGGACGTCCAAGGATGAGGTGGATGGATGGGGTGAAGGGGGCTTTGGGGAAGAGGGGAATGTCTGTTGAGGAAGGATGGGAGAGGACAGAAGACGGGTGAATGGAGAATGGTTGTATATGGATGATGTTGTGATTGCATGAGGTGGAATGGGCAGGTGGATGGGAGGTGAGGTAGTATGTGTGAGCAAAATTTGACGCAGCCCGAAGGGATTTCTCCCCGTCCTCTTATTTTATGCAATGGGGGTACGGAGAGGGGGGTCGCCAATTTAATGAAGCGGCCTTGCTGTGGATGTGCTGTGTCTTGCGACACTGCTTCTGACCCAGGGCAGTGGACAAGGTGCAGGGATGACCCGTCATTCAGGAGGTGCTAAGATAAGAGGGAGGGTGGAGGGGTGTGGAGTGTATTCAGGGATGGAATGGGTGGGAATAATTTTATGCCTTTTTCGTTTTGGCTACCCCCCTTGTAAGGGGGAAAAAGCCTTGGTATATGTATGTATGTATGATATAACCACCCAAAAATATAGAGCACCATATTCTACTATGCCCTATACTCACCTTACTTAGACAATCAAATACTTTTGGCAGACTTAGTTAAATTTGACCAACAGAAATGCTCCTCGGTACACAGCAACAACCAACACATTGGCCCATAAATCACTCAAGGTAAAGCTAATGCTGTTGTCTGGAATATGCTGTTTCTGTATGGTCACCGAATCTCATTAAAGACATTGACAGATTGGAAAAAGTACAAAGGAGAGCCACAAAACTGATTCCAAATATAAAAAAAATAAACCATACAAAAATCGACTAAAACATATGAATCTGTTTTCCCTAAAAAAGTGTAGACTCAGAGGTGACTCGATACAGGTATTCAAGATTCTAAAGGGGATTGACAATATCAAAAGTGACAAAATTCTTACACTGAATGAGAATCCGACAAGAAATAATGGTTTCAAACTGTCAGGAAAAAAGATTTAATTTAGAAACAACTTCGCCAGCTGTGTAGTTAATGAATGGAATAAACTTTCTGCAGAGGCAGTGCAATGTAGTTCAGTTTGAAACTTTAAGATTCGTTTAGATAAACATTTAAGCAAGATGTTGTAATGACTGCCATTTATTTTATATTATTTGATTATTTGTTTGTTATTATTTGTCTGTTTATTAAGCTTGATTTCCATTTATCATTATTTATTTGTCAGTTTATTATTATTTACGGTTTACCTGTTTGTTTATCATTTAACTATACCAATGTATTATTTCTTTTATTTATCATTATTTATATTATGATTTTTATTTTATTTTATCTATAAAGCCCTCTGTGAGGGGCACTGTCCTAGCCTTCCGATAGGGGGGAGTTTGTGATGTTAAACCATATAATTTTCTTTATCATTTATATATATTTTTTTCCGCATCCGACCTAGTTATGGACCAAAAGGTCTCCTGTTGGCATGCTCCATCTTTGTAATCCTTTGTGTTCAATGTCTTCTGTGTAATGGTTGCATTGTTCCTTGAGTGATTTGCAGGCCAATATGGTGATGGTTGTTG
The DNA here is from genome assembly GCF_046742065.1 of Oratosquilla oratoria. Classification (NCBI taxonomy): domain Eukaryota; kingdom Metazoa; phylum Arthropoda; class Malacostraca; order Stomatopoda; family Squillidae; genus Oratosquilla; species Oratosquilla oratoria. The sequence continues at coordinate 28,994,217 of NC_134787.1, forward strand.
TCACTATCCTTTGTAGGTGACAGCTATTTGGACAGTGTAGAATGGAATGGAAGTGGGATTGGTATTCCATTAATGGCATACCTGTGCATCTGAAAGTTTGGAGTATCGAAGCATTGCACACCTTGACTGTATTGGTTCAATAATCTTTTCTGATGTATTACATGCCAGTGCAAAGCGGGTTGTATTAGAATAAATTTCCATTGTTCTTCGAAGAGCTTGCTGAGCACCATCCGTCATACTGTAAAAATAATAATAATAAAATCAAATCACAGTAATTAAATTAACAAACTATTTGTGGCTCTCATCTGTTGCAGTGAGCACAGAGACTGCAAGGAGAGGATAGCACTGCTACAAAATGATAAAAGACTTATCAAAGCTTTGCTACTGACACCAAATGGTCACAAAAAACCAACATCCACAAGGAATGTGGCCCTAGGCCAGTATCTGGTCTACAGACCAGGCCAGAGACTAATTCATTTCTCTCTCCCACATACTCCCAACTATCTCCCTTCCCTCTATTCCTTATGTTTCACACAAGGTCAGTAACCCAGCACCTGCCCTCTCACTTCTCCTGCTACTAGCCAGCCACAAAGAAACTAACCCAGGCCCTTAAACTTGTCCCACATGCTCTAAACCCATAAACTATGCACATACATCCATCAAATGCAACACATGCCATTCTTGGTTCATCCTAACAGACAACACTTACCAAAACAGTGCTGGAGCTGTAATCAACATATAACAGCACTAACAAACATATCAAGACAAAAACACACCTGAAACATCTATCTATATCTATATACCAAGGGCCTCTTCCCCTTAATAAGGGAGGTACCCAGTTAAGGCATCCACAAAGTTTGTTTCCTCTCATATTAGCTCCTTGTGGATGAAGGGGCATCCCTGTCTCCTGCCTATTTTCCAGGTAAGAAGCAATGCAGCAAGACACAGCACATCCACAGATGGGCCACTTCACCTACACGGCAAACCTCCTTCCTTGTTCCCTCATGCAGAAAATAGAGGGGACAGGGTGAAATCCCTTTGGGCTACGTCAAAATATCATCCACACACAACCATTCTCCACTCAAACCTATCTCTTGCCTTCTCACAACAGCCAGGGGTATCAGGGGCCCCACCACCCCTTACCATGGTCTGTCTTCCCTGGAGTAAGTGCAGGTGTGGTTAACAACCTTTTCAGAGAAGTTACAAAATGCTAGAGCACATACAGTGTTTTAATAATTACATCTTTTCTACTAAAATGATACTATATTTCACTTGAATGTAATGTACCATGTACAGCATGTGTATGGATGATGCTGTGATGCATGAAAGGGAGTGGGTGGGGGATGGGGGGTGAGGAAGTATGCATGAATAATAATTTGATGCAGCCTGAAAGGATTTCTCCCCATCTTCTCTTTTTCTGCATGAGGGGGCAGAGATTTTCTATTTTATCTTATTTTTTTCTAATTAAACGAAGTGGCCTTGCTGTTTTCTTTTTTTGCTAATTAAATGAAGTGGCCTTGCTGTGGGTGTGCTGTGTCTTGCTACATTGCTTCTAACCCAGGGCAGTGGCGAGATGCAAGGATGATCCATCATCCAGAAGGAGCCAAGATATGGTGGGGGGTGAATGGGAGTGGAATATGTGAAGAGGGAATAGGTGGGAGTGGATTTTGTGCCTTTGTTTTTTGGTATATGTATGTTCAAAGCACATCCCTCCCATATCCAATCCTCCGTTATTCAATCCATCATTCATTAACACAATATTTATGTGTACTGTATAACTTTTATTCCTTCAGGAGAGAAAATTTAGCACTGATGTGGCAAAGTAGGGATGGGAGCAATTTTACCTTGCATATCTAAATACAGGTAAACGTCGACTTACGATGGCCGCGACTTACGATTGTTCGACTTTACGATGACGACGACGACGACGACGATATGATAATTTAACCCCTTCCATACGGTGCCGCACACGTAGGCGTCATGAGGAGCAAGTGGATTCGCGACGCTGCCATATCGGCGTCTTGATTATATTTGTTGTAGTCGCCCCTGTGTTTTTACATTCTCTCAAATGTGCCCTAAATCCCATTCTCTGTGGTTTTCAAAATTCGCGGGTGAAAGAGAGAACGATCGATATAAGCAGTGACTATATTTTATGATGCGAGTATTATTACGTCACGTCGTACGGCTGGCATTGGCTGCTGCCCGCGAGATTTAAGTCCCGTACTTAAAATACATATTATAGTGTTTGAATATGGTAAAAAGGATAAAAATGATTAAATAAACTACTGTACATGTTTAATAGGCTATATTCAGTATCTCTGGTGGTTAATATACAGGTAGGCTAGGTACAGTGACCACGGAACAGAGTGGGGATCGACTTACGATGAGATCGTCTTACGATGGCTCTATCGAAACCTAATGCCATCGTAAGTCGACGTTTACCTGTACAATGAATCCCCTATAAACGAAACTCTAACGTATGAAAATTCATTAAACGGAGAGGAAAAAGGGAGTACAATTTTCTGTATATGAGAGGCATATACTTTGATGGCACAAAAAGAAGTATGAAAATATGATGAAAATATTGTACAGAACCAAGTTTACCACACAAGCGACTATTGTGCCTGTCTCACTTCCAAATGCAAATTATTAACATACAAAAATGTTTAAATTTACATATCCCTATTATATATGGGGGATTTTCTGTACTTACCAAATCTGAACACCGTGGGTCAATTAGTTTAAATATGGGAGGGATTAATGTAAAGAATAATTTGTATTGAAAATCTACAGCTACAAATGAATTCCCTTTGCACATATAAAATTATATTTAAGAGAAGCTTTATAATCAAGTAGTTAAAAATATTTAGGGGGACAATCATTTTTGCATGTGGGTTACTACTAGTCTACTTGAATGGTGATTCACCAACCTGTCTGCTTCATCAAGAATGATAATCTTGTGACGTCCTTTGGGTAGAGTAACTTTCTGCTGGGCAAACATCTTGATTTTATTTCTTACTACATCAATTCCTCTTTCATTAGATGCATTCAATTCCAGCACAGCTTCTTTGAAACTGGGTCCTAACAATGACCGTGCAAGGCATAGAATGGTTGTAGTCTTTCCAACACCTGGGGGGCCCTGTTGAGAGATTTTTTTTTAATTATTTACCATTTCCTGCAAAGTAAGGTGATGGCCAAGTCACATAACACATACAATTCATACATACATATACCAAAGGCTTTTTCCCTCTTATAAGGGAGGTAGCCAAAGTCAAAGGCATAAATCCATTCCCACCCATTTCATCTCCACATACTCCACCCCCATTCACCATCCCTCCCTCCCTCTTTTCTTGGCTCCTCCTGGATAACGGGTCATCCCTGTATCTCAACCATTGCCCTGGGTCAGAAGCAATGCACCAAGACACAGCACATCCACAACAAGGCTGCTTCGTTTAATTGGCAACACCCCCTTCTCCATCCCCTCATGCAGAAAAAGAGAAGATGGGGAGAAATCACTTTGGGCTGCATCAAAATAGTTTTCACACATATTCCCTCACCCTCCCATCCCCCACCCACTCCCTTCCATGTATCACAGCATCATCCATACACAACCATTCTCCACTCACCTCTATCTTCTGTCTTCTCCCTTCCTTCCTCAACAGACATTCCCTGCTTTCCCAATGCCCCTTTTACCTCATCCATCCATCTCATCCTTTGTCACCCCCTCATGTTCACTTCTTCCACATCTGCCTTCCATACCTCATTTACCAATCTATCTTCAGTCATTCTTTCCATGTGTCCAAACCATCCTAATACTCTTTCATCAACCCCATCTCCCAACTCCTGTTCCATCCTCCTCATCTCTATTTCCCACTCTATCCAGCCTAGTGACCTCTACCATACTTCTCAGGTATTTCATCTCAAACACATTTAACCACTTCCATACGGTGACGCCTACGTGGGTGTCATGAGGAGCAAGTGGGTACGCAATGATACCGACGTCGGCGTCTTGATTATATTTATTGTAGTCGTACCTACATAACCTCCATTCCCTCTAAACTGGCTTCATCATATTTTCTATGTTTATCAAAATTCACGGGTGAAAGAGAACGAACGATTGAGCAGTGAATTTATTTTTTATAATGCAATATCGCACGTCGGGCAGCTAATGCTGCCAGACGTGCGATGTGCCCCGGAGTGGTTAATCTCTCCTTCTCTTATGTTCCATGTTTGTCCCATACAGTGCTGTTGCTACAATCACTCCTTCATATAATTTATTAGCATCCATTCCCAAATGTCTATTTCTCATTACGCTTTTTAATCTCCCAAGGCATTTACTTGCTTCTCTCAATCTATATTCTACCTCCACTTCTACTACTCCCTTTGCCACCACATTTGCACCCAAGTATCTAAAGATATCTACTTCCACCAGGCTCTCTCACTTAATACTCACTTCCAATTTGCTACCATCCTCTCTCCTTGTACATCTCATCACCTTAATTTTATCCACATTTATCTTCAACTTCTTTCACACACCTTCTCAAACTCTGTCACTAACTTCCTTAATCCCTCTGATCCTGCTACAAGCAGTGTTGTCATCAAACAACAACTGACTTATCTCCCAGTTTTCTTTATCTCCAATCCCTGACCCATTACCCTTGTGTTTACGTCTTGCGCTACCCCATCCATGTATAAAGTGAACAGCCAAGGCAACATAACACATCCCTGGTGAAGTCCCACCTTTACCTCCACTCTCTCCATTTCTAATTCTAACACAATTCTACATAATAAAAAACCCATTTAATACCATTCCTTTCTCAGCATCTCATGGATAAAAGGTCCATATGCACCTAAAGCTCCCTTCACCTCATCCATCTACCTCATTCTTGGTCTTTCTCCCTGTTCACTCCATCCACTCCTGTTTTCCACATTGTCTTTGTTAGTATCTCCTCATTCATTCTTTGAGGTGGGGTGGAAAATAAGGGTGGAAAGAGAGCAGTTAGATAGAGTACATCAAAGAGTGCTGGGGTAGTTTAACCACATGGAGAACTTGACATGGGAGAGAAAATCTTTACTGCATTCACTGCCTTTGCTTTGCTTTGGGAGATAGGGTTGATGAAAGAGTATTGGGATAGTTTGGACACATGGAAAGAATGAGTGAAGAAAGATTAATAAAAGAGGTGTGGAAGGGAGATGTAGGAGTGAACATGAGGGGGCAACCAAGGATGAGATGGATGGACGAGGTAAAAGGGGCATTGGGAAAGAGGGGAATATCTGCTGAGGAAGGACGGGAGAGGATAGAAGATAAGGGTGAATGGAGAATGGTTGTGTATGGATGATGCTATGATACATGGGAGTAGGTGGAGGATGGGGGGTGAGGGAGTATATGTGAAAAATAATTTGATGGAGCCCAAATGGAATTTCTCCCCATCTTCTCTTTTTCTGCATGAGGGGATGGAGAGGGGGGGTTGCTGATTAAACAAAGTGGCCTTGATGTGGATGTGCTGTGTCTTGCGACACTGCCTCTGACCCAGGGCAGTAGGCGAGATGCAGGGATGACCCATCATCTAGGAGCCAAGATAAGAGGGAGGGAGGGGGGTGAATGGGAGTGGAGTATGTGGGGATGGAATGGGTGGGAGTGGATTTTACGCCTCTGTTTTTTGGCTACCTCCCTTGTAAGGGGGATAAAGCCTTTGTTATATGTATGTATGCATTCACTGCCATCATCGATTAAGTGGAGCAGCCTTGCTGTGGATGTACTGTGTCTTGCTGCATTGCTTCTTACCCAGAGCAGTGGGCAGGACACAGAGATGACCCATCATCCATGAGGAGCTAAGATGAAGGAGAGGCAGGGGTGATGGATAGGAGTGGGATGGGTGGAGATGGGTGCATGCATTTTAACTTGGTTACCTCCCTTATAAGGGAAAGGAAGTCCTTGGTATATAGATAGATTGCCATCTTCTCTCAACTTAAACTATATTTCTAACACCTTCTCACACAGGCAGAGCTGATAACCAGCAACTGCAGGATGTAACACTTCACCCCATACCATACAACACATAATGGAAGACTGCATTATACACAATCATGCACGCAAACAACACAACATATGCTCTATAAAGGATTTGTGGGAAAACCCAGTTTCGGCTATGGCATTCCTTGGGGAGACGGGACTGCTCGGACAGACAGTCTAGGGAACGACGACAACAACAACAACAACCAGCAACTGCTCTCCTTTTACTCTCAGCCTGTGAAAAAGAAACAGCCTCAAACGAGTACAACACAGACAAGTGTCCAAAGTTTCTTCCCAGAGAGATTTATGGTAGGACCCAAGGACAACTGCCATCTGTAGGGCTGCAGGTTTCCTGATAGTGGAACTCATGGCAAAAATGACTATCACATCCATCCCCTTATAAGTCCGATAAATACAAATTCAACATATGCACTTGATGTGCCACAATTCCATGGTGGGGGACTCAAACATTTATTCTGAGTCATCAACTGCCTCTGAAATCTGTTGAATGGGGATCCATTAATCTCTTCCATATGATGATCCCTACGTGGGCGTCATGAGGCGCTAGTGGGTATACGAGGATGCAGGTGTTGGCGTCTTGATTGTATTTATTTTGTAGTGTGGCTGAGTAATCCCTGAATTCTGTGAACTGGCTTGATCACATTTTTTGTGTTTATTATTACTCAGTGAAAGAGAATGAGTAATACAGCAGTGACTACATTTTATCATACAAATATTGTAATGCCCCAATCATTGTACCTCAGGCATCCAATGCTGCATGCGAAAATTTGACTGTATTGAAGAGGCTAAACCTTGGGTTGTGTGTATTATTATTTCTATGTCACCCCCTGCAGTTTAGCTCATATAATATTCTGAACATGAATTTTTATAACTTTGTTCACCCCATAAATCCACCTTTCCCTAGGTCTACTCATTTCTCTCCTTCACACCACCACAAATTTGGGAATCCTTCAAGAGGATACATCACCAACCAGAAGAGGATGAATGGAAAAAATAACGCTCCACCATGGTGTAGTATATTGCAATGTGATATTCATTTGTTCATGTGTAACTTCATACCAGAGAGTGGTGTTTGTCAGGAGGATTGTTTCATATTAAATTTGTGAACATTTTGTTGGTGTTCACTGGCAAACTAAGCCAGGCATTTAGGTAACCATTATTTCTGATAATTCTATGGTAGTTTATTTAGAAGAACCTCTCTGATTACTTTATTTAATGCATTAGCTGTTGAGGAGGATATATTAATGTTATTAACTTTATTAAAAGCTTTATGTTGTGTTTAAGCAATGCTGAATGTATGCATTGTCTCCTTTTCAGGATGTCAAAGAATAAGTTCAATAAAATGTAACAACAAGGTCTCTGGTGACTTCAATTCACCTCACATGGAATCAAAGCTACCCTGTTGCAAGGCAATACGCTATCACTTCATACACAAGGAGGAATTAGCTCCCCTAAAAAATCACTCTATTCTCTTCCTACTAAGCTATCATCTCCACTTTTACTTCTGTTCCCCCACCCACAAAAGGAGGTGAGCACCCCACTGCCTGCCCTCCCATACCTTCTAGCTGGTGACATAAAAATCAAACCAGGACCACATATCCTATGTGCAGAAAGCCTAACAATACCTCACACAAATCTATCAAGTCCCACTGATGAAACATAAGGGTCCACATCACATGCACCACATTTACCAACACAAATCAATGCAAAAAGAGCTGGAGCTGTACGCAACAATCTAATTACATCCCTAAAAACACTAGGTATAATACTTCACATACACTTATAGAAACACTAAATAAGCACAGACTTGTCAGGAGCCTTACCTCTAAACCATGTGTCCATGTTTCTCCACACAATCTCTTCATAATATAACTACAACACTTTTTATGACATTGCTTATAAGCATATGGAGGAGTGGCAGGATGGCTTGAGGTAAGGTAAGGCAAGGTGAGGTAATTCAGGGGAACAGTTTAAACTGTGTCACTGTGTTAATTACCAAATACAATAAATAAAAGTATGGCCTAAGGCTGGGCCCTGGGGATAATCCCCAAATAATCCTCCTCCTTCCTCTCTACAGCCCTGAGAAGCACTGAAGGTGACCAGACGTGTGGAGATACAAGATAGAAAATTTTGCAATTATTAAGGCAGATGTTGGAGTCATGTGATTCATGGAAAAAATTGGGAGAGCCCTCTGTTCAGTAGTGGACTCCAACTGGTTCCATGATTCTCAGATTGATATAAAATTATACAAGTATTGGGTCATTAGCTCTTTCTGAGAACCTCTACTCCATGCACTAACCAATTTCAGAAATTCTTAATAAATATACTTACAGCAATAATGATATTCGGAAGATTGCCATTACGAGAAAACACTCCAAGACGTGCCACTGTTTCTTCATTGCCAACAATTTCCGAGAATGTTGAAGGTCTATACTTTTCAATCCTGATAAAGAAAATATTGTCAAGACTATCTGCCTAGATTACTATATTCATAAATCTTCAACAACTTTATGTAATGGTATATGTAAATACATTACCTCTGGGCTGGGGTCTATCAAGAAAGGTCCTAGGTGGTAGTGTGGTGGTGGTGATGATGATGATGATGATAATAAATATATATATATATATATATATATATATTATAAAAAAAAAGGGGGGGGGGTGGATGTGGCTGCTGCACAGAGGCAAACCCACATATCAGAGAAATGTTAAGGAGTGGGTGACGTGGTCTGGGATACATGGCAAATTTCTCTTTCAGTATTTGGCCAGATATTTATTAATCAATGCCCAAACAACCCTCATCCATGCTTTCTTCATGCAGGCACCACAATTCTATCCCACACAAGGTGACCAGCTTTGTCAGCCACGTAAAGTACCTCTTCTCAACACTTAGAGCAACAAATTGAAAGCTATGAAACAAATAGGTATTATTTTAGTTGCGCACACCTACACGACATATCATTAGAAAATGAAATATCAATTTTGTAAATTATTATACATGAACATAATATGCAATTTCCTTGGTGGAAATAAACAACAAAAAACCTTGCTACAAGCAAATCTATTGATGAACAAAGCTGCTAGGATACAGTCCAGATGCCATGTTGTTTGTCCAGTCCAGCCACTGTCAGTTAGACGATGGCTTTCATGCTGTGGACCAGGTGCTCTCCAACTCCAGGTGATGTTAATAAGCGCTGTTACGAAGAGAACAGGACTTCCTTGAACTTTTTGAAAGAACATGGGGTTCTGCTGTCATATTTTAATTATCCGAGGTACAATAATAATCAGGCCGTCAGCATCTGTGACGATGACAACCTGGATGACCCTTAGAATTTGAGGTACCAAATTACTAAATATAGGTTAGGTTACATAGATTAGGTTAGAACGGATGAATTTATCCTTTCATTTCTTCGACCTCAACATCTATCAAAACAAACATGGCATATCATTATACTGCCACAATTTTGTTAATTAATAAATCAATTTTAGTAACTTTTTTCTTATTAACTTCCACCAAGAAAATCGCATATTACATTGATGTATCATAATTTACAAAATTAATAATTAATTTTCTATTGCAATATCGCATAGGTGTGCACTTCTAAAAATTTATAAATATATAGATACATATTTATTCCCCTGGGAAACATTTTCAAAATTACCATATTAGGTTGGGCTAGATGCAGGTGTGCTACTTTTCATCACAGCCCCCCCCCCCCTTAAACACTTTGGTACAATGATGCCTACATTAACATAATGAGGCATGAGTACACAAGGTCCGAGGATGACATAGTCGGCATCTTGATTATATATTTTCGCACTTGTGAGTTACCCATGGATTCTATGAACTGGTTTGATCACATTTTCTGTTTATTACTCAGAGTAAAAGAAAATAAGTAATACAGCAGTGACTTTATATTTTAAGATATGAGTAGTGTGATGCATATTACATATGTAGGTACACGCAAATCTGCAGGTGATGCCACAATCGCAGATACAAGGTTTACACCACCATCTTTTGTGGTCCATTTGAATAGGCATGCCTCAGTTTGAATGCTTGCAGTGTTCAGTGTATGTGCAGGATTTTTAAATTGTCTTGCTGTTCTTCACACACAAAAAATGCAAATTTGGCTATTAGCCATGGCAAATTAGTTTTCAGTGGAAATCTAAAGATAAGGCACCTATATATGAATATTTTAATGTGATATCCATGTTTTTTTTTAGCCTATTTTCTCCCAGAAATGAACAACCTTAAGACTGCTGGTAATGCGACAGCTGTGCCTTAATGTGGAACATGTAGGCATATTCTCTGATAATTAGTTGTGTTTGCTTACACGACATATCGGAGATACTACTACTACCGGTAGTAGTCGTAGAGGGTGTTGTTCACAAATAATACTTACATTGTTATGGTATGAATTTTAAGATGTTGGACAGGCTATGCTATGCCTATCACATAGCCAGCTATGGCTATGATAGCAAGTATATGAAATAACTATTAATCATATGGTCAATATTCCATGTCATGGACCATGACAAGTCTCAAGACTAGTAGAGGTCGAGACAAGACTTAAATTTTCTTCTGGGTTTCATGATGATAAAAGACATGAGCTGTTGAAATAAGGTCTTAGGATAGTTGCAGTACTGACTGGTTAGTGTACCAAGAGGCAATCTATGGGTAAGGGCTATGGCATCTATATATGCACTTTTTAATGTGATAGTAAAGTTCTTTTAGCTGTGCATACATTACATTAATGGAACATGTTACATGATAAGTGCTAGTAAGAATAGTATAAAAGGAAGGTCCTACATTGTTTTTGACATGCTCAGATGATTTGTTGACCCATAAAAAAACCTTCACATCCCAAATTGCATGTCAATTGGGCCAGGGGTTTGGATTTTATTGATGATTATCTCTAAATTGACAATAGTTGCCATGGCAACATGATAGGTGATAGTAAGAATAGTATAAAAGGAAGGTCCTGCATTGTTTTTGACATGCTCAGATGGTATGTTGACCCATAAAACTTTCACATGCCAAGTTGCATGTCAATTGGTGAAGCAGTTTGGATTTTACTGATGATCATCTCTAAATTGACAACTAATAGTTGCCATGAAAAGGCAAATTTGGTATGATGGGGATGTTCAATTGTTTTTTAAATGTTCAGGTGATTTGTGGACCCATAAAAGCTAAGTATTCAAAATTTCAATAAAATTGGACCAGTAGTTTAGACTTTATGTATATTTCTTTACCAAAATCTTTACAAATTACCGCCCTTAATTCTCACACTTGGGGGTGCATGCGCAATACATAGACTTACATAGTAAGCTAAGCTTTAGGATTAAGTCATAGTCGTTATCGGGGCTGTGGAGTCGGAACACAAAACCTCCGACTCCTTTTCATGTAATTAACTGATTATGGCCTACATATCTTATAAAGCCTATACAACACACATACGCTCCAATCTTGAGTAGGCTTATATCATTATAACTGGTTTATATCAAAGAATAAAGATACAGTCAAACCTCGGTTATCGAACGCTTCTGTTCTCGACCAAATCGGTTTTCGACCAAAAATTTCGAGAATTTTACGTCTCAGAACTCGACCAAATTTCGGCTCTCGAACAAACCGAAAGAAGCCGAGCGTACCCGAACGCGGCTCACTCGCGAGCCGAGAGAACTCGAACGCTAAGGACGCTTCCTCCGTAGCGCATTTGCGATCAAAGTTCATTCCGAGCAGACGTGTTCGTTCTTATTTACGTAAATCTGACTTTTTTTCATCTTTGCATCGTGTATTAGCCCCTAATCATGGGTCCAAAGAAAGCAAGTTCAAGTGGTGAAGAAAAGAGGAAAGTAGTGCGCAAAACTATTGAATTTAAAAAAGAATTAATAGCGAAATATGAATCTGGCGTTCGTGTGTCTGCGTTGGCTAAGGAGTTTGGGATGGCGAAATCGACGATAAGCACCATCCTAAAAAATAAAGACCAGGTTAAAGCAAGTGATGTGGCTAAAAGATCAAGTGTTTTTAGCAAACAAAGGCCACAGGTATTGGAGGAAGTGGAAAAACTTTTGCTGATTTTCGTAAATGAGAAACAGTTAGCAGGTGATACTCTTAGTGAAGATGCAATTTGTGCCAAAGCAAGACAATTGTATGAAGATTTGATAAAAAAAGATCCTAGCATTATTCCGGAAGGGTTTGATAAGCAAGCAGAGGGTGGTTTGAAAAGTTTAAGAAAAGAAGTGGGATACACTTATTTATGGTAAACAGTATACAGTGCAGTTTATGGTGTAAAATAGTAAAAAAAAATTAGAAAAAGTTGTTTTTTAGACTTGGAACGGATTAAAATTATTTACATTGATTATAATGAGAAAAATTGTTTCGGTTTTCGAACAAATCGCTTTTCGAACAGCCTTCTAGAACGGATTATGTTCGAAAACCGAGGTTTGACTGTATATGTTATAGTATGGCTTTCCTATGTTTGACCTCTTCATTAATACTTTATCACTAAAGTAGATATTTTTTGAAAGGATATTGAAGAAAATCCAGTAAAATAAAGATTCTATAATGTACCTCTTGATTTAACTACATACTGGTACTGCTATGCGATTATTGCGATGGACATTACTCTGGTTCTGGAACCCAAGGTTAAAACGAATACTATAAGGTACGTTGAGCACCCCCCCTCCACGCACCTCCACCGTGATGTCATAGGAAATCCAGAGGGGGCGAGAGTGAGAGGTGAAAGAAAATGTAAACTTTAAAGAAAACCATCTGTATGGTAAACTTTAAAATTACACTATGATATTCACATAATACTGAAATTACTCAGTATCACTTTCTTATCCTCAAATTATCAGTATCTGAGATACAACTGCCAGAAAAGTTATAAAAATGTTTTCCATGCTTTCACATTAAGTGGATCATATTAATATGATGAGTTATTAGATGGGAAGACATGTCAATTTCTATGTTGATCAGGTAGATGAGGAAGATATTATACTGCTGATCCACACCAACTAGCTGAATATAAACCCAGTAGTGATGACACATAAAAGCATCATATGGTTTTTATCATATTACATTTTGGATTTATGTGGATTTCCATATCTCCTCAAGCGTGGATCTTATATGTAGACCTTTATCTCTACCAAGCTCAGTTATGTTTTAACCGGATTCTTTAGTCTATTTATTTACAATTGAATGAAAACTTCAGGAAATGTTGCTAATAAATAGTTACTTTCAAAATGACGGCTGCATACACATCCAGATGACCGAGTATTGTGTGTGCCACATAATTCAATCCTTTTTTTTCCAAGTTCTATATCTTTGGGTAGTGAAAAGAAATGTATATTCTTATCACCTTTCAGTCTAACAGAATTGCATTTCTGCACTATACATGTTATTTGTCTGCCTTAGCTGCCCCTTTAATCAGAAGATGGAGCTTCGCTCCACACACTGGTGTGTGAGTGACTGACAGCTCTCGACCCGCGGAACCTCTGCGCAGTGGAGAGGTTTTCTGGTTCTCCCTCACCCCCCTGCTAACTTACCTTATAATATTTGTTTTACCTTGCTGGAACCAATCTTATCGATACGAGTACAATACAAGATACAGCTGAACATGTTTGAAATGTGAAAAATTTTTTCAACTTTAAATATCCTTATTTCAATAATTCAATGTTAAAAAGTATAGAGGGGACAAAGAAGGGGAAAGGAGAGAAGAGATAGTACTATTGCGTTAGTCTACAGTTGAAATCATAATTATCCTACTGTTTGGCAACACAGCAGTGGGAGCAACCATCAAACTGATGGGGTGATGGAAACGACACATATGGAACTTGACAGGAATATTACAGCTCCCGTGACTGTGTCAACAGGTGTAAAATGGAGGTGTTTATCTAATTTATTGAAGTAATACTTTGGATGTTTATCGTTCTATGTATAAATTTGAAAGCCAGCGTTGCACAAGGAAGTTTTGGGGGTTTAGTGGAATGACCACGAAGATAAGACGATGAGATTTATTACATTTTATATATATTTTTTTTATATAATCTACTTATAAGGAGTGTGTACTGCATAACTACAGACTAAACGAAGGCCTTATAAAGTGTAAATTTAACTGGAGTCGGAGTTGGTATATTTTTACCGACTCCAGTGACACTGTAATTGCTTCCGACTCCGACTCCAGTGACTATAATTGCTTCCGACTCCGATTCCAACTCCACAGCCCTGGTTATGTCTACATAGCCTCTGCCTCCTAATTGTTGGCATACCACCTGTTTGTGGTACTACTGCTTCTACTGAGGGTGTCAACAACCGAGTTTCAGGCGTTATACCCTGAATCGGGAGCGTGGGTCTAACCAACCTGCATCCTTAAATAATTGGATTACTGAAACTGAGCCTCAAAAGGATGGATCCTTGGAAACAGGACTGGCACGAAATGGACAACTGATTTGGAAGAATGCTATTAAAATTGCAACACTGAATGTTCTTAGCATGTATAGAGTTGGAAGTGCTAAGGGCATAACAGATAAGCTAGAAAGGTACAGTGTGCAAATAGCAATGATACAGGAGAATAGATGGCCTCAACAAGGAGAAATTGGAATCGGGAAATACATCTTTTATAGTGGGAGACAGGATAACCTGCATGTTGGAGGAGTAGATTTCTGCATACATGAGAAAACTGGAGGAGCTGTCATGTCCTTTACCCCAATAAATGAAAGGATAACAAAGATAAAACTAAAAGGTAGATGATTCAATATTACAATTATTATGGTTCATGCTCCTATGGAAGACAAGGAGGATGAGAAGAAAGATTTATTATATTCTACTTTGCAAGAGGTATATGACAATCTGAGGACATGACATCAGAATGATAATTGGTGACATGAATACAAACTGTAGGCAAAGAATCAGAGACCTTCCATCCAGCGATAGGTAGACGAAGTCTACATACAAACAGCACCGGAAATGGAGCACGATTGGCCTCTTTTGCACTCTCAAATTATATGGTGATTGGTGGCACCCTATTCCAACATAATGATATACACAAACAAACATGGACATCCCCAGATGGAGCCACAAAGAACCAAATAGATCACATACTAATACAAAGGAAACATAAAAGTGCATTATAAGATACACGATCCTACAGGGCAGCAGACTGTGACAATGATTATAATTTGATATTAGGAAAAGTGAAGTCAAAATCATCAACAAAGAAAACCCAACAAAACAGAACAAAATGATACAATGTGAACAGGCTGAAGATACAAGAGGTGCAAGAGGGATATCAGATGGAAATATGAAACCATTTTGATGTGCTACATCTAATTGAAGGTGGGGAGGAAGAGGAAGAGGATATAGACCACACACTAAAGAAAATTGAAGAGGTTGTACAGCTACACAGAAAACTATCGTTAGTAGGGGTGTCGAAACATTCGCTAATGAACATGACCTTATGATACCGAAGGGTTGGTATTTCTGGGATTCGAATTGTTCGAATTCCTTCTGAATGAATATGAATCGAATAATAGTTCCGGAGTTCATATGGATTCACTATGACATGATAATCTTATTTCCGATGGAGACTTCAACTTGTCTCAAATAGTTTCGTTGTTTTGTGTCAAAATGATTAGCGTGATTTACTAACGATAGTTTTCTGTGCAGCTGTACATAAAGCTGCTGAGGAGCAGGTAGGATACATGACACCAGTTAAAAGAAACCATTGGTATGATGAAGAATGTAAGGAGGCATCAAAAGAATGCAGAAGAATTAGAGAAAACCTAATGCAAAAACCCATCAGACTAAAGACTAGCAGAAAGCTTACAAGAGAGTTGGAGGATTGCCAACAGATTATTTAATAATTTAAGACATAAGAAATGGGAGGATCTGGATAGAGAACTAGATGAAATAGAAAATAATAAAGGAGGGTAGAGAGAAAGAACACCATAAAAAGCTGAGAGCTGTAAAGAAAGGTTTTCAAGCTAGAAATTGGATGATTAAAGGACCAGGTGGAGATATGCTATATGGAGAAAATGAAGTCATGGAACAATGGCAGCAATACTTTTATGAGTTGCTAAACAGACCAGACCCGGCTCACCCAATCCAGGCTGCACAAGTAATAGATACAGATTCCATTGAAGAACCAACATTAGCTAAAATAAAGATGGTCATAAAGGAATTAAAAAACGGAAAAGCTCCCGGCTGTGATGAAATACCAGCAGCACTACTAAAAAGAAAATGGGGGGAAAGTGCTGGAAAGAGATTTATAAATTAATCAAAGAAATATGGAATAAGAAAAAATTACCAACAAAATGGCAAAAGGGGGTAATTATTCCAATTTATAAGAAAGGAAGCAAACTAGAGTGTGCCAATTATAGGGGAATAAACGTACTAGGTGTTATAAAGTATACACAAGAATTCTAATGAAGCGGCTTAAACATTACACATAACAGGAGTTGGGGGAATATCAGTGTGGATTTAGGCAAAACAGATTAACTATGGATCATATCTACACAGTCCGCCAACTAATGGAGAAATATTATGAATATGGTAAGACCCTATATCAGGTATTTGTAGATTTCAAACAAGTATATGATAAGTTGAAACACAAATGGCAAAAGCCGACAAGACTGTGAGAATAAACACCGTGTGAGATCGAAACCTTTATTGGTACAACGTTTCGCTTCTTACAGGTTTTTCAATTACAGACATGGCAAACACTCTGAGTATATATAGACCAACGTCGTACCAATAAAGGTTTCGATCTCACACGGTGTTTATTCTCAAAGTATATGATAGTGTGCACAGACCATCAATGTGGCACATAATGGCAGAACTAAATATTCCAGCTAAATTAATATCTCTCATTAAAATGTGCTACAAAGGAAGCAGATGTACAGTAAGTAAAAGTAATTCTTACACTTTGTTACGGTAAAGTCTAGCCAAAAATTCAGAATAGAATAGAGAAAGTTTCAATATACACAGTGGCCTTAGGCAGGGATGTATGCTGTCACCTTTACTACTTAACCTCTTCATTCTGGGGCACATTGCACGTTTGGCAGCATTAGCTGCCCGACGTGCAATGTTGCGTCATAATAATCGCATTATAAAAAATAAAGTCAGTGCTCAATCGTTCATTCTCTTTCACCCGTGTATTTTGATAACCATAGAAAATTGATGAAGCCAGTTTAGAGAGAATGGAAATTACATAAGTACGACTACAATAAATATAATCAAGATGCCGATGTCGGCATCATCGAGTATCCACTTGCTCCTCATGCCGCCTACGTAGGCATCACCATATGGAAGTGGTTAATCTTGCACTGGAGAAAGCAGTCAGGCAGATTACAAACCATCCAGGTGGAGCTAAGTTATCCAATGGTCAGATAAACCACCTCACTTACGCCAATGATATGGATGTGGTGGCCGAGACTGTGGAGGAAATTAACGAGATCTTTTCAGTATTCCAGAGAACAGCAGAATTGACAGGCCTAAAATGCAATGAGAAGAAAACGGAAATTGTGAAACCAAGTAGAAATGGCAATTATACACCAAGAGAAGAGCACATTGGATCACTACGTGTGAAGAAAGTGGATAAGTTCAAGTACCTGAGATCCAGTGCCAGTGAGAGAAATGAAATGGACATAGAAATAAATGAACAAATAGCTGTAGGAAACAGATGTTACTGTGCCCAGGCATCTGTAATGAAGAGTTTGACCATCAACAGAAGAACTAAGATAAGAACATAGAACATTGTAATAAAACCAACAGTCCTGTACAGATGAGAGACATGGACACTGACAAAAGAAAGAGAGAAAAGACTGGAAATTTTTAAAACAATATTCTAAGAATCCTCGGCCCAGTATATGATGAAGAAGAAGGGAAATGGAGACAAAGACATAAAGGAAATTAGAGATCAGACCGGACAGTAGTACATTAAAGATGAAATATGGGGAAGAGCAAGGTGGGCTCGACACTGCGTCCGAATGGAGGTAGACTACCAAGGAAGGTGATGGAAGGAGACCCAGGTACAGATGGATGGAGTAAAGAAGGACGTGGAGAGGGTGGCACCAAGAGAAGACTGGAAAGAATTGGCAGAGGATAGAACCACCTGGAGAGGCACAGTGAAAGCAGTGAAGGGTCGTCCGGCCTGACAACCAACAGAGTACGAGTAAGTAAGAGTTTTCACACTTTGTTACAGTAAAATCTAGCCAAAAATTCGGAATAGAAAAATATTTCAAAAAATCGTATCTCGCTTTTTTCCAAGCTTTTTAAATTTAAAAACTATTTTGTTTCTAATGAAATGGTCTTTCATATGCAATAAGAATTCAAGGGTTAAACCAAATTTGAAAACTTTGTGTTCGTACCTAACATGTCATATCATCATATGGCAGCCGATGCTGCACGCGAGAATTCGTCTACGATAAACAAAACTAAACAAATACTTAAAAATCGTTATTGACGTTACTATTGATTTGCGGGTTTCATTCATGGGGTTCAAAATATCCAGAATCATATGAACTATCCGATGATTTAGATAAGAATTGCATTTGGGAGACTCAAACTATTTGTATTTACCGCAAGAACCCTAACAGGCAAGATAATTAGGCGAGTGCCATAGCAGGCACTTTGTATAAAAAATAGTTTATGTAGGTGATGACCTAACCTTACCATGGTACATGTCCTGACTTGTGTCCCGATGACCCGGCCTGCGATGTCTTGGAGCCACTTGAAGTTTCAACTTCAGTTGTTTCCATGTTTGTAGGGTCCATACTCATGTTTACATCTATTTGGCGGGAAATGTAGGAATATGAAGTGCTTGATGCGTAATTGAAACAATTACAGTATGAATATTATTTAAAATTTTATCTTATCCACCTTTTTTTCTGATCAACTGAAATAAAAGGAAATAATTGCAATATGCAATTGGGAGCCATATGACGTACTGCATTGGCCGACCTTGGAGGCAAATGACGTAAACGTAAAATGTTTACAAAAATCAGCTGATGGTGTGGTGACGCTTCAACTTTTATAAAGCAATTGCAATGGCTGAAGAATCTTTAATGTCATCTGCCATGGCGAGATCACAGTCCTTTCATACATTTAGTTCTCCGCAACCCTCATGTAGTAAAAGAGGCAATAACGTAAGTTGCTTTAAGATGGCACTTTCGATAAAATAACATCACTGTAACTTTGGGGCCCAGTGTTGCATAAAATTTCGTGTTCTGATTTTTACTTCTTTGATGCCACAAATCAGTCGTGTAAAGTAAGAATTATTGCTTGTTTATAGTTCTGTAAAAAAAAAAAAAATTATCCCAGTAATCAAAGGAGATTTGAGGGCATGGTTCAATTTTTGTTTTCGGTGTCGCTTTCTCAATCAATCATCAATGAAGTAGCTAATTTCACCACAATAACCATTGCACACTATACTATTTTCACTCTGCACCTCTATTTTGGCAGAAAGAAGGCACGTAGTAATGTAGACAGTTAATCATGTCAGAGTTAAATGATATCCTCATTAAAAGAATGCAGTGTTGAGTATACCAGGCTGAGGACTGGAGAAGGGTGTCTCACCTGGATATCTCACCTGGATGACCTTTCCTCTGCAGTCGGGCAATAGGCATTATGCAGGGGAAGACTAGAATGGTTAGTACTACCAATGAGAGATTTTACTTACTTAGTTTACTTAGTGAAGTTCTGAGGTCGATCCTCACAGCCGTAGTGTGGAGATAAGTGACCCATTAAACTATTGGCCAGTAAGTCTTGCCAGTGTTGTGTATATTATTATGGAATCCATATTATTAATGAAGATCTCTAAAATTCAAGAATTATGAAAGCACCGATATTTAACATGAAACTCACATTGTCCCCAATAGCTCCTAACCTAATCTAACTTGACCTACTATAACCAATCTATAGAAAAAATGAGTAAATTTCTAGTAGTGCACATACATATATATACCAAGGCTTTTTCCCCCTTTGGGAAGTAGCCAGAAAGAAAAAGGCATAAAATCATTCCCACCCATACCATCCCTAAATATACTCCACTCCCCTCCACCCTCCCTCTTATCTTAGCACCTCCTGGATGATGGGTCATCCCTGCACCTTGCTCACTGCCCTGGGTCAGAGGTAGTGTCGCAAGACACAGCACATCCATAGCAAGGCCGCTTCTTTAAATTGACGACCTCCCCTCTCCGTCCTCCCATACATAAAAGGAGAAGATGGGGAGAAATCCCTTTGGGCTGCGTCAAATTTTGCTCACACATACAACCTCACCCCCCATTCCACCTCATGCATCACAACATCATCCATATACAACAATTCTCCATTCACCCCTGTCATCTGTCCTCTCCCATCCTTCCTCAACAGACATTCCCCTCTTTCCCAAAGCCACCTTCACCCCATCCATCCATCTCATCCTTGGATGTCCCCTCATGTTCACTCCCTCCACATCTGCCTTCCATACCTCTTTTACTAGTCTTTCTTCACTCATTCTTTCCATGTGTCCAAACCATCCTAATACTCTTTCATCAACCCTATCTCCCAACTTCCTTTCCATCGAAAATCCATGTGAACAAGTTGTATAGACACGGTAAAGGAAACATGGACTGGAGGTGAAGCTTTATTCCTGATGTTTCGTCTAACGACTTTCTCAAAGGAATGAGCATACTAGAAACATACAGAGATTATAAACCCGCCTTATGGCTCAAGGGGGTGTGCGAGCGTATAGCGCTGCGTCCTGATTGGCCCGCTGAGACAGCCAATCACAAAGCGCTATATTCGCTGAAGATTTGGCCCAGGTGAAGCTCCCAGCCTTATTGTTGATATTCGGACGAGTGGTGATGTACGCAGCTTCTATAGATTTTCTGATCTTCTTATCCATACCTTCGTGTAGAATCTCGGCTCGGTTCCATTGCGGGAGGTGCCCAGAATCGTCAACATGCACCACCATTGCGTTGGTGAGTCTATGGTGACGGAGGTCGGCCTTATGCTCCCTGATTCTAGTGTTAAGGCCCCTCTTAGTCTCTCCGTAGTATGCTTTATCGCATGATGTGCATGGGATCTTATATACGACGCTGTCTTCTCTCCCCCTCATCTTAGTCCCGCTTTTTATCATGTCACCAATCTTCGTTCCCGATGTTACGGCTGCTTTAACTTCCGTGCTCCTGAGCATTCTAATAATGTCTCCTACCTTCTCAGAGTTAGGAAGCGCCATGTATGATGTTTTTGTGGTGGCGTTGCCTTCTCTTAACCTGCTTGTGTGGATTATTTCTTCCGCTCTTCGTCTTAAGCTCAGGATTAAGCCCTTGGGATAGCCAAGCTTCAAGAAGGCCGCGATGATGTATTCGATTTCCTCCTCCAGGAATTCCTCGCTGCATATCCTGTAGGCACGCAGGAAGAAGCCCATGACTACCCCCTTTTTCGTCCTCTCATTGTGTGCCGACAGGTAGTGTATGAAGTCGTCACGGTTCGTAGGCTTTCTGTAAACCCTGAACAGGAGGCCCTCAGTTGTCTTTATTAATAGGGTATCCAGAAACGGAAGCTTTCCCTCTTCTTCTTCTTCTATAGTGAATTGGATCTGCGGATTCACTCTATTTAATTGACTCCTGACGTCATCCAGGTCTGTCCTGTTCGGAGCGATTATAAGAACATCGTCCACGTACCTGAGCCATATTGCCCTCCTTCCTATGATATGAGAGTAGTGGTCCTTCTCTTGGACCTCCATGAAGAGGCAAGCAGCCACGGCACTCAGAGGTGACCCCATTGCAAGGCCACTGTGTTGAAGAAACTCCTCTCCCTCGAAGGTGAATGAACCAAAGTTTACGCACATGGATACCAGCTTCATGAAGTCTCCCCTGGGCAGCGGCAACTCCTCCTCGTCCATGTTGATGACCACTCTCCACACTGCCTCCAGAGTGCCAACTGTGGGAACTTGTGTGAATAAGGATTTCACATCATAGCTGGCCATTTTCTTGTACCTCATGCTTGTCCCCTTTAATCTGCGTAGCAGGTCCTCTGAATTTCTTAAATGAGATCCACTTATGGATCCCATGGCTTTAGATAGGGGCTTGGCGAAGAGCGGAAGAAATAATCCACACAAGCAGGTTAAGAGCTGATGGCCAGGGGTAGATGCTGCTGTTTGGCCCCCAACTCTTGGGGTTGGGGGGTGGTCCCACGACGTAGACGTTGCATTATACACAATCATACACGCAAACAACACAACATACACTCTATAAAGGATTTGTGGGAAAACCCAGTTTCGGCTGTGGCCTTCCTTGGGGAGACGGGACTGCTCGGACAGACAGTCTAGGGAACGACAACAACAACAACAGCAGGTTAAGAGAAGGCAACGCCACCACAAAAACATCATACATGGCGCTTCCTAACTCTGAGAAGGTAGGAGACATTATTAGAATGCTCAGGAGCACGGAAGTTAAAGCAGCCGTAACATCGGGAACGAAGATTGGTGACATGATAAAAAGCGGGACTAAGATGAGGGGGAGAGAAGACAGCGTCGTATATAAGATCCCATGCACATCATGCAATAAAGCATACTACGGAGAGACTAAGAGGGGCCTTAACACTAGAATCAGGGAGCGTAAGGCCGACCTCCGTCACCATAGACTCACCAACGCAATGGTGGTGCATGTTGACGATTCTGGGCACCTCCCGCAATGGAACCGAGCCGAGATTCTACACGAAGGTATGGATAAGAAGATCAGAAAATCTATAGAAGCTGCGTACATCACTACTTGTCCGAATATCAACAATAAGGCTGGGAGCTTCACCTGGGCCAAATCTTCAGCGAATATAGCGCTTCGTGATTGGCTGTCTCAGCAGGCCAATCAGGACGCAGCGCTATACGCTCGCACACCCCCTTGAGCCATAAGGCGGGTTTATAATCTCTGTATGTTTCTAGTATGCTCATTCCTTTGAGAAAGTCGTTAGACGAAACGTCAGGAATAAAGCTTCACCTCCAGTCCATGTTTCCTTTACCGTGTCTATACAACTTCCTTTCCATCCCTGTTCTTCTCCTCTCCTCCTCATTTCTCACTCTATCCAGCCTAGTAACCCCCATCATACTTCTCAGATACCTCATCTCAAACACATTAAAACTCCTCTCTTCCTCTCTTATGTTCCATGTTTCTGCCCCATACAGTGCTGTTGGCACAATCACTCCTTCATATAGTCTCCTCTTAGCATCCATTCCCAAATGTGTATTCCTCATTACACTTTTTAATCCACCAAGGCATTTACTCGCTTCTCTCAATCTACATTCTACCTCCACCTTCACTCCACCTTTTCCTGCCACATTTGCACCCGAGTATCTAAAATTATCCACTTCCTCCAGTCGCTTTCCCTTAATGCTCACTTCCAGACTACTGCCACTTTCACCCCTTGTGCATAAGAACATAAGAACATAAGAAATAAAGGAGACTGCAAAAGACCATAAGGCCTACACTAGGCAGCTCCGTATCCATCACCACCTGTCATCCCCATCCATAAAGTTGTCTAATCATTTTTTAAAACAACTGATAGTATCAGCGCTTACTACGTGGTTACTAAGTTTATTCCATTCATCGACCACCCTATTTGTAAACCAATTCTTGCCTATTTCCTTCTTAAATCTAAATTTGTCCAGTTTATACCCATTACTGCGAGTCCTGCCCTGTTGTTTTATTATGATGACCTTGTTTGCATCACCCTTGTTATAGCCTTTGATCCACTTGAACACTTCTATTAGATCACCCCGCACTCTGCGTCTTTCCAGAGAGTGTAAGTGTAGGTGCTTAAGCCTCTCTTCGTAAGGCAAATTTCCGAGTCCTTGTATCATTTTGGTCATTCTTCTCTGTACTGATTCTAGTGAATTTATGACCATTCTGTAGGACGGAGACCAAAACTGTACCACATAATCAAGGATGGGTCTAACTATCTTACTTTTACCCACATTTATCTCCAGCTTTCTTCTATTACACACTTTCCCAAACTCTGTCACCAACTTCCTCAATCCCTCCTCCGATCCTGCCACAAGCGCAGTGTTGTCCGCAAACAACAGCTGGCTCACCTCCCACTTTTCTCCATTTTCTTTAACCATCTCTAATCTCTTGACCCACTACCCTTGCATTTACCTCTCACACTACCCCATCCATGTATAAGTTGAACAGCTAGGGCAACATAACGCATCCTTGACGAAGTTCCACCTTTACCTCGAACCGCTCACTCTCTCCATACTACTCTCATAAAAACTCTTGACAGCTCCTAGAAGCTTTCCTCCTATCCCGTATATCCGCAAAACCTCCCACAGTGCCTTTCTGTCTACCCTGTCGTAAGCCTTTTCCAGGTCCATAAAGGCCCAAAAAACATCCTTCCTCTTTCCTATAGCTTTCTCACATATCTGTCTTTCCACAAAAATCTGATCTACACAACCTCTACCTGTCCTAAATCCACACTGTTCCTCACCAATTACTCCCTCTGTTCCTCTCCTAATCCTCTCAATGAAGATCCTCCCATAAGCCTTCCCAACTACACTTAACAAGCTAATCCCAAGAAACTACTACATTCACACTTGTCCCCTTTTCCCTTGTAAAGTGGAACTATACAGGCACTCCTCCAGTCCTCCGGCACTCTACCCTCTCTCCAGCAAACATTAAATAGCCTCACCAACCAGTCCACCATCACTGTACCTCCTTTTTTTAGACACTCTGCATGGCATCCATCCAGACCAGGTGCCTTACCTGCTTTCATCATAACAACTTCCTTCACTTCATCCTTCCTTATTTCTCCTCCATTTTCCTCACTCATCATGGTCATTTTCTTAGCATTTCCCACTACAACTATCTTTCCCTCCCTATCCTCCTTCACATTTAGCAACTCCCTAAAATACTCTGCCCATCTTCCCCTTACTGCCTTCTCTTCCATTATCATCTCTCCATCAGCACCTTTTACCTTTTCTTCTCTACTTGATTCGTCTCCTCTTCCTCTCTTAATTTCTTTTCAAAACATCTTTTTATTACTTTCCAAATTTTCTGTCATTCTCTTACCCCATTTCACATCTGATCTCCTCTTTGCCTCCTTTACCTTTTGCTTTACTTCTCTTTTCTTTCCTTTGTACCTCTCATATGCCTCCCTCGTCCTATTTTGTAACCAATCTGTGAAAGCTCGCTTCTTCTCTTCTACAACCTTCTTTGTTTCCTCATCCCACCATTCACTACCCTTTCTTCTATTTCCTCCTGTCCTTCTTGTTCCACACACCATCTTTGCACACTTTGAATATGTATTTTGTTTATTTATTTTTTCTTTCTTATTTATGAAACTATATCATGGACCACAATACCAACACTTTTATGCTTTGAGAATATGTTGCTCCATAGAGTGATTTAAGGAGGGTAAAAAAATAAAGTGGAGATTAGTCTCCAATCATGAAAGAATCCTGTGTATTTACCTAGTTGTATTTACGTAGTTGAATTATATGGGAAGGGAGCTATGCTTGTGGTGACCAGTCTTTGTATCTCTCAGCATCATGTTTTTTCTTAAAATCTTGAATAGTGTTTGCACACATTGTTTCTTTGCCCAATTTGTTCCAAGTATCTATCACTCTTTGTGGGAAGCTATTTTTTTTTCAGATCTCTTCTGTAATTATCTTTTTTTAGTTTCTTTTCATGTCCTTGTTTTTCCATTGTCCCATTTCAATAAGTCATTCTTATCTAAGATTTCCATTCCCTTCATAATTCTATAGATAGTAAGTCTCCTCTTTCCCTTTGTTCCAGAGTTGGTAATTCTAATTTGGACAGTCTTTGTTCATATGTCATTTTTGAAAGAGTTGGTGCCAGTTTTGTTGTTGCTCTTTGTATTCTTTCTAACTTGTTTATATTCTTTTTGGTACTGGGTGTCCATAGTGTTGCTGCGTACTTGAGTTTTGGTCTTATTAGTGTAGTTAAAAAATGTTTAATCATTTCCTCATCCAAATAGGCAAATGCCACTTCTATTGACCTCAATAATTTATAGGTTTCTCCGACTATTTTATTAATATGCTTATCCGGTGTCATGTCTTTGCTGATCATCACTCCAAGGTCTTTTTCCGAGTTTACTTTTTTGACCTCTTCTTCACCAATTATATAATCTCTTGATATTCTGTTTTTACTTTTTCCAAATTCCATTATACTACATTCTTGATACTGAATTTCACATCCCACTTTTGAGTCCATTTCCAGATCTTGTCCAAGTCTTGTTGTAATGAGTTGCAATCCTCCTCCATTTTTACTTTAGTATTTTTGTGTCGTCTGCAAAGAAATTCATATAACACTCTACTCCTTCGTCCATGTCATTTATGTATATAGTAGACATGATCAGGGCCAGTACTGATCCCTGCGGGGCATCACTTTTCATTTCTTCCCAATTTGAGAATTTGTTTCTAATTACTACTATTATTTTCCTCCCAGTCAGGAAGTCTTTCATCCGTTCCAATAATTTTCCTCTGATGCCACCTATTGATTCTATCTTCCTTATTAGTTTCTTGTGTGGTACCTTATCAAATGCCTTTTGTAGGTCCAGGAAGGCACAGTCTGCCCAACCATCTCTCTCTTGTATTATGTCTATGTTTTGAGTAGAAGCAGATCAAGTTTGTTGTACATGATCTTCCTTGTCTGAATCCAAATTGATTTGGATTCAAGTATAGTTTTTTCTTCCAAATGTTTAACCCATCTATTTTTTGACGACCTTTTCGCAAATTTTTACTACTGTGCTTATCAGGGAGACTGGTCTGTAATTTGATGGGTCTTCCTTGTTTCCTCCTTTATAAATTGGTACAATGTTTGCCTTCTTCCAGTCCTGTGGCCCTTTTCCTTCTTTAAGTGAGAATTTAATTATATTGTATATTTTGTCTGTTAATTCTTCCATGCATTCTTTCAGTATCCAATGTGCAATTCTGTCTGGACCATGTGATTTTCTGACGTCAAAGGTTTTGATTTGGTCGCTGATTTCCTTCTGTGTTGCAATTATTTCTTTCATTGAGGGGGATCTCTCTCTATTTCTTCACAGTTAGGTGAGTTTTCTATTGTGAATACTGATTTGAAGTGGTTGTTCATAATTTCAGCCATTTCCAGTTCTTCTGTATATTCATGTTTACCTTGGCACAGCTTTTCTATTTCTTGTTTGTTCTTCAGTTTGCCATTTACATACCTGTAAAATAGTTTGGGTTCTTCCTTGCATTTTTCTATTATTTTTTTTCATACTTTCTCTTTTCATCTCTGTGTGTTTTTACATACTCATTTCTTAGTTTGATGTACATTACCCATTTGCTTGTTTTCTTGTCTCCTTTCCATTTCTTCCAAGCTTTGTCTCTTTTATCCTTAGCCTCACTACACCTTTTGTTGTACATACATACATATACCAAGGCTTTTTCCCCCTTACTAGGGAGGTAGCCAAAAAGGAAAAGGTATAAAATCATTCCCACCCATTCCATCCCTGAAAACACTCCACACCCCTCCACCCTCCCTCCCATCTTAGCACCTTTTGTTGTACCAGCTTTTTATGTATGTTCTTTCCATTTTTTGTTGTGGTACATATTTATTTACTCCCTCATTGTAAATATCTTTTAGTATATTCCATTTCTCTTCCATCCTTGTTCCTTCATTTAGGAATTTTTCCTAGTTCGCGTTGCGAAAGAATTTTTTGAGTTTCTCAACTTGTTGTACATTAGTCTTCCTATTCTATGTTTATCATTTCTGCTTTGATCCATTTGCTCTTTTAACTCAAATTCTATTAGTACATGATCACTCTTTCCTATCGGAGTTTTGTAATAAATTTTATCGATAATTTCAGGCTCTGTCATAAGTATTAAATCCAGCCTTGATGGTTCTTCACTACCTCTGTATCTGGTATTTTTCCTTATCCATTGAGTCATTGTGTATTCAATGGTCATGTTGAGCAGGAAGTTGCCCCAGAGTTCCTCTCCACCCTTCACTGTCATTTCCTCCCAACATATTTCTTTTGAATTAAAGTCACCCATGAATACTATATTTCCTCTGTCCTTCAGTATATTAGTTAATTCATATATTGTATCTTCTAATATTTTGGAATTATCACTTTCTGCCCAGGACTGTGTTTTTGGGGGCACATACACCACTACAAATTTTCTACTCTTCATATGTTTGCTTTCAACTTGTATCATAATTGATTCTACATTATTTTTTTCTTCAGTTATTTTTGTTACATTTAAACCTTTATGAGTCAAAATTAGTACTCCGCCACCCTGTTTATCCTTTCTGTTCTTTGTTAAGCAGTTGTATAAACCTTGTCCCACAGTGTTGGGTGGTGGAGTACACTTTAATTTAGTTTCCACTATTCCCATTATGTCTGGTTTTCTAAAGCCAGGTAATCATTTAATTCATTCATTCCTGAAATTATTCCATCTATGTTGGTATAAGCTATTTTGAATTTCCTTTCTCCTCGTCTTTTTCTGTCTTCTTTGTTTCCTTTTTCCTTATATACCATTTTCTGTAAGGATGTTACTAAAGTCCCTTAACCACTTTGGTACAAATAAAATTCTCATGTGCACCATTGGCTGCCATATGTATGATGCATCACACTGCTTGCATTTTAAAGTAGCTGCTGTATTACTCTTTCTCTTTTACTCTGAGTAATAATAACTACAGAAAATGCGATCAAACCAGTTCACAGAATCTGGAGGTAACTCATGTACAACTACAGAAAAAAATATATAATCAAGAGGAAATTGTAAATAGATTAGATTGCAATGGTAAAAAACTTTATACACACACACATACATGGCTCTTCCCAAAAAGTAGAATACAAGTATGGCAAAAAATAGAACTGCCACTTCAAGTTTTTCCATCCCTCTTTCCCAGTGTTGCTTTATAGCATCGTACGAGATCACCTTGACCAATCAGCATTCATTGCCATCGTGATGCCATTGTATGATGCTCTAACTGAAACCGACAAAAGCCAATTGTGCTCCAACACCACCATGACGCTGTCATATGAGTACTCCGCCACCCTGTTTATCCTTTCTGTTCTTTGTTAAGCAGTTGTATAAACCTTGTCCCACAGTGTTGGGTGGTGGAGTACACTTTAATTTAGTTTCCACTATTCCCATTATGTCTGGTTTTCTAAAGCCAGGTAATCATTTAATTCATTCATTCCTGAAATTATTCCATCTATGTTGGTATAAGCTATTTTGAATTTCCTTTCTCCTCGTCTTTTTCTGTCTTCTTTGTTTCCTTTTTCCTTATATACCATTTTCTGTAAGGATGTTACTAAAGTCCCTTAACCACTTTGGTACAAATAAAATTCTCATGTGCACCATTGGCTGCCATATGTATGATGCATCACACTGCTTGCATTTTAAAGTAGCTGCTGTATTACTCTTTCTCTTTTACTCTGAGTAATAATAACTACAGAAAATGCGATCAAACCAGTTCACAGAATCTGGAGGTAACTCATGTACAACTACAGAAAAAAATATATAATCAAGATGCTGACACTGGCATCCTCATGTAATCACTCGTGCCTCATGATGTCTATGTAGGTGTCATCGTACTGAAGACAGTGGCAGATCCAGAAAATAATTTTGGGGGATGCTGAACTATGTATGAGTGAGTGGGAAGTGAGCGAAGCGATCAGAATCAGCTGGGGGATTTGAAATGTGAACAATTTTAGAAGCATTTTGAAGCTATTCGCAAAGGTATATTGAGGAAATTGTAAATAGATTAGATTGCAATGGTAAAAAACTTTATACACACACACATACATGGCTCTTCCCAAAAAGTAGAATACAAGTATGGCAAAAAATAGAACTGCCACTTCAAGTTTTTCCATCCCTCTTTCCCAGTGTTGCTTTATAGCATCGTACGAGATCACCTTGACCAATCAGCATTCATTGCCATCGTGATGCCATTGTATGATGCTCTAACTGAAACCGACAAAAGCCAATTGTGCTCCAACACCACCATGACGCTGTCATATGAATACTTACAGGTCTGGTTCGGCCTTTGGACAGTGTCAATGAAATCCAAAATATGTTAGATTTATATTAAAAGGAAGGTTGGTTTAAATAAAAAATTGAGCAAATAGTTCTTTGACAATGGTATGTTAAAGACAATTTTTTTTTTTTTTTTTTTGGGGGGGGGGCCTTTAGCCAACTCCCCCCCTGGATCCGCCAGTGACTGAAGAAGTTAAGTATTGATTGCTTAGAATTTATTAAATCATTCAGTTCGTTCAAGCCTGTTATTAAGCCATCTATATTTGTGTAAGACACTTAATTTTCTGCTACTTCCATCATGTTTTCTGTTTCCCGTACGTTTTTCTCTGCTATGAACCATTTCCTCACTTTCATATCCACTACTCTCCAATAGAATTTCTCTTTGACTCTGTTCTTTTCTTGTTTTTTTCCTTAACTTTCCAATTGGTGTCTTGTATTAGATTTTATCCACACTTTTAGTTTCTGTTGTAAATATTAAATCTAGTTTTGATGGCTCATTGTTATTTCTGTATCTGGTGTTTTCACTGAGTCATTGTATATTCCATGGTCATGTCCAGTAATACATTACCCCAGAAGTCTTCTCCGCCTTTCATTGTCATGTTCTCCCAACAAATTTTTGTGCAATTAAAGTCCCCCATAATTACCAGATTACCCCTGCCCATTAGTATCTCATTTAATGATTGCCTTGTGTCTTCTAGGATTTTCATATGCTCGTTCTCTTTCCAAGCATTCATTTTTTGGGGCACATAAGTCACCACAAACTTTCTACTTTTCTTGTCCTTGTCTTCGACTTTTATCATGATCAGTTCTACATTACCTGATCGCATGATCATCCTTGTCTAAATCTAAATTGCCTTGGATTTAGTACATTGTTTTTTTTTCATATGACTTACCAATCTAATTTTGATAATTCTTTCACAAATTTTAGCTATCATACTTGTAAGAGAGACCGGTCTATAGTTAGTAGGGTCTTCCTTGTTTCCCCCTTTATATATTGGTATATTTGCTCTTTTCCAATCTTCTGGAACTTTTCCTTCTTTCAGTTAACTGTTTATTAGACTATGTATTTTGTCTGTTAGTTCATTCCTGCATTCTCTCAAAATCCAGTTTGCCATTTCATCTGGTCCATGTGATTTTCTGACATTGAGATTACTCAAGTGATTCATTATTTAATTCCTTGTTACTTCCATCTCTTTCATAGGGGGGACTTTCTCCTCCCACTTGACATCTCTATGTTGTATGTACTCCCTCATAAACACTGAATTAAAATGCTTGTTCATAATTTCTGCCATGTCTATTTCCTCTGTGTATTCAACTCCTCCTTGTCATAGTTTCTCTAATTCTTGTTTGTTTTTCAGTTTGTTGTTTACAATCTGTAAAATAGTTTTGGTTGATTTTTACCTTTTTCTATGACATCTTTTTCATATTTTCTCTTTTCTTCTCTGCACACTTGTACATATTGATTTCTATAACCAGTATATATTTTCCATTTTTCAGGTCTTTTGTTTTTCTCCCATTTTATCCAAGCTTTATCCCTTTTGTCTTTTAACTTGCTACATCTTTTGTTGTACCAACACTTTACATATCCTTAAACTTGTCTTTGTCTTGGAGCATACTTTTCCACTCCTTTATAAATTTTTGTCAAAATATTCCATTTCTCTTCTACTGTTGTTTCCTCCTTGTGTATACTTTCCCAGTCTACTTTTCAAAAGAATTCTCTTATTTGATCAAAATTTGTTTTTCCATACATCAATCTTCCCTTTCTATATTGTGTATTTTTTCCATGTATTTTTCCTCATTTAGTTCCAGTTCAACCAATATGTGGTCACTTTTATTACTGGTGTCTTATATTCAATCTTGTCCACTATTTTGGGTTCTGATGTGATTATTAGGTCCAGTCTTGATGGTTCTTCCTCATTTCTATACCTAGTATTCTCTTGTATCCATTGCATCATTGTATGTTCTACAATCATATCAAGTAGTACCTTTCAATTTTGTCTCTACAATTCCCATTATATCTGGTTCTTTTTCCTTCAGGTAATCATTCAGTTCATTCAAGCCTGTTATTAAGCCATCTATATTTGTGTAAGACATTTAATTTTCTGCTACTTCCATAGTGTTTTCTGTTTCCCTTACATTTTTCTCTGGTATGAACCATCTCCTCACTTTCATATCCACTACTCACCAATAGAATTTCTCTTTGACTGATCTTTTCTCATTTTTTTCCTTAGCTTCTAGTCTTTTTGTTTTCTCATCCTCACATTCCTTTTTATTCATCTCTCTTTTTATCCATACCTGTTTGTATAGATAATTTTTAGCTAGTTTCCCTGATTTTGCTAAGATATTCTCTGCTGTCGTTTGTGACCTGAATTTAACCTTAATTGGTCTGGTCTTATCTGCATTGTATTTCCCTAGTCTATATATTTCTTCAATTTCTTTCCCTGTTTCTTGTTCATCCTCTTGAACTACTAATATCTTGTTTACCTTTTCCTTCTCCTCTTTCACTCTTGTAGTCCTATTTAGATTATGCTTCTCTTACATCCCTTATATAGTTAAACATTTCTTTTTATCCAATAAGTCTCTTACTATATTATTCTTCTCCCTCATCACTTTAATAACTGTGTCCTTAGTTTGTTCTTTCACCTGTTGTTTTACTATATTTCTAAATACAACTTTGTTGTTCTCTCGGACTTTTCTCCAACCCTGTACCTCTTTTGCTATGGACTCTTTATTTTCTTTATTCTTCTTCTTTAATTCCTCATTCTCATATTTTACTTCTTTTAACTGTCTTTTTAATTGTTCTATTTCTGTATTTAGGTTTTGGTTTTCCTTCTTTAGTTCTTACAATTTATCAACTCTTTGTGTAATCCATGTAAGTTGACTGAACCTAACCTCCCATTGTTTGCTCATTTTCTCTAGTTTTTCCTCTAGACTTGCTAATTGGGGGAGGTTGTCATCCCCTCCCTTATTAAATCCATAGAAATAATTATCTCCACTTTCTATTGTGTTGTTCTTATCTATATTTCTAATTGTAATGCCTTTACTGATTTGTTCGACTTCACCTGTGTCATCTGCAGACCTTTTGTTTACATTCCTTTTGACGTCCGGGGGAGCCCATTTGTCTCCATTTTCTTCCATTTTCCACAATAATCCCTCCCCTTCTCCTTTTTCTTCCCCTTCCCACTACACAATGAGCTTTCCCCTTCCCTATTAATACAACACAGGTACTCCCACATTGTTGAAATCTATGAATTTTTTTTCTTTCTGAAGTTCCAATCGTCGCCGTTTCTCTGCCAATCGTGTATTTACCTTGTATTTTATGGGAAGGGGAGCTATGCTTGTGGTGCCCCATCTTCATATCTCATTTTATCTAGACTGTTTTTAAATTTGTGTATTTTTTTGCATACATCACATTCTTATCTAACTTGTTCCAAACATCTATTACCCTGTGGGGAAAGCTGTTCTTTTTCAGGTCTCTTCTATAACTGTCTTTCTTGATTTTCTTTCCGTGTCCTCTTGTATGTCTACTATCCCATTTTATTAGATCCTCTCTATCAATAGTTTCTATGCCTTTCATGATTCTATAAATAGTTATCAAGTCTCCTCTCTCTCTTCTTTGCTCCAATGTCTGTAGCTCAAGTTTTGCTAGTCTCTCTTCATATGATAGTTTTGAGAGTGTTGTTGCCAATTTCATAATTGCTCTTTGTATTCTTTCAAGTTTTGTTATAATTTTTTTTGTACTTGGTGACCATGTCGTTGCTGCATACTCCAATCTTGGTCTTATCAAAGTGACTAGTATTTTCTTCACCATTTCTTCATCCAAGTATGTAAATGCCACTTTGATTGTTCCTATTAGATTATAAGTTTCTCCAAAAATTTTGTTTATATGTTTCTCAGGGGACATATTATAATAATGACTCCCAGGTCCTTCTCATTTTTTACTTTTTTAATTTCTTCTTCTCCCAATTTATATGATCCCACTATTCTTTTTTTGCTTCTTCCAAATTCCATTATACTACACTTCTTAGTATTGAACTCCATCTCCCACTTCCTACTCCACTCCCATACTTTATTAAGATCACTCTGTAACGACTCACAATCTTCTTCAGTGTTCACTTTTTTCAACAATTTTGCATCATCCGCAAAGAAGCTCATATAACTTTCAATTCCTTTATCCATATAATTAATATATATAGAAAACATTATTGGGGCCAGGACTTTTCCTTGTGGAACTCCACTTATCACTTCATCCCAATTAGAGTGTCTCTTATCACCACTCTCATTTTTCTTTCATGCAAGAAGTCTTCCATCCACTTCAGCAGTTTGCCCTGTATTCCTCCTGCAGTTTCTAATTTTTTTTAGCAACTTCTTATGTGGCATCTTATCAAAAGCTTTTTTCAGGTCTAGAAATGCACAATCAGCCCATCCATTTCTTTCTTGTGTTACATCTATTAGCCTTGAATAGAAACACATTAAGTTTGTGATGCATGATCGTCCTTGTCTGAATCCAAATTGCCTTGGATTTAGTACGTTATTCTTTTCCAAATGCCTTACCCATCTATTTTTGATAAGTCTTTCACAAATTTTAGCTATCATACTTGTAAGAGAGACTGGTCTATAGTTAGTAGGGTCTACCTTGTTTCCCACTTTATATATAGGTACTATATTTGCCCTTTTCCAATCTTTTGGAACTTTTCCTTCTTTCAATGAACTGTTTATTTATTTTGTCTGTTAGTTCATTCCTGCATTCTCTCAAAATCCAGTTTGCCATTTCATCTGGTCCATGTGATTTTCTGACATTGAGATTACTCAAGTGATTCATTATTTCATTCCTTGATACCTCTCTCTCTTTCATAGGGGGGACTTTCTTCTCCCACTCGATATCTCTAGGTTGTATGTTTTCTCTCGTAAACACCGATTTAAAATGCTTGTTCATAATTTCTGCCATTTCTGTTTCCTCTGTGTATTCAACTCCTCCTTGTCATAGTTTCTCTAATTCTTGTTTGTTTTTCAGGTTGTTTACAAATTTGTATAATAGGTTTGGTTGATTTTTACCTTTTTCTATGACATCTTTTTCATATTTTCTCTTTTCTTCTCTGCACACTTGTACATATTCATTTCTATAACTAGCATATGTTTTCCATTTTTCAGGTCTTTTGTATTTTTTCCATTTTATCCAAGCTTTATCCCTTTTGTCTTTTAACTTGCTACATCTTTTGTTGTACCAACACTTTACATATTCTTTTTCTTGTTTTTGTCTTGGAACATACTTTACCACTCCTTTATAATTTTTTGTCAAAATATTCCATTTCTCTTCTACTGTTGTTTCCTCCTTGTGTATTCTTTCCCAGTCTGCTTTTAAAAAGAATTATCTTATTTTATAAAAAAAAAAAATCATACATCAATCTTCCCTTTCTATATTGTTCATTTTTTCCATGTATTTTTCCTCATTTAGTTCCAGTTCAACCAATATGTGGTCACTTTTAGTTATTGGTGTCCTATATTTAATCTTGTTCACTATTTGGGGTTCTGATGTGATTATTAGGTCCAGTCTCGATGGTTCTTCCTCATTTCTATACCTAGTATTCTCTTGTATCCATTGTGTCATTGTTCTATAATCATATCAAGTAGTACACTTTCCCATAGGTCGTCTCCACCCTTCACTGTCATCTCTTCCCAGCAGATTTGCTTACAATTAAAGTCACCCATTATAACTATTCTTCGTCCATCTTCCATTATCTTATTTAGTGTTATCCTTGTGTCTTCTAACATACTTTTGTGTTCTCTCTCTTCCCACGAAGCCGTTTTAGGAGGCACATAATTTACTACAAACTTCCCGCTCTTCCCATCCTTGTCCTCCACTTCCATCACAATCATCTCTACTCCATTCTTTCCATATGTGACATTCCTCACATTTATATCCTTCTTAGTCAGGAACATAACTCCACCACCTTGTTTTACTTCTCTGTTTCTAATCCAATAATTATATACACCATGTCCTACACTGTCGGGTGGTAATGGACCTTTCAATTTTGTCTCTACAATTCCCATTATGTCCGGTTCTTTTACCTTCAGGTAATCATTCACTTCATTCAAGCCTGTTATTAAGCCATCTATGTTTGTGTAAGACACTTTTAATTTTCTGCTACCTCCATTGTGTTTTCTGTTTCCTTTCTGTTTTTCTCTGCTATGAACCATTTCCTCACTTTCATATTCACTACTCTCCAATAGAATTTCTCTTTTTCTGACTCTGTTCTTTTCTCGTTTTTTTCCTTAGCTTCTAGTCTTTTTGTGTTCTCATCCTCTCCTTCCTCTTTATTTATTTATCTTTTTATCCATACCTGTTTATGTTGATCACTGTGTGCTACTTTCCCTGTTTTTGCTAAGATATTCTCTGCAGTCGTTTGTGACATGAATAACCTTAATAGGTCCAGTCTTATCTGTATTGTATTTCCCTAGTCTATATATTTCTTCTATTCATTTCCCTGTTTCTGGTTCATCTTCTTGAACTACTTCTAATATCTTATTTACTTTTTCCTTTTCCTCCTTTATTCTTGTAGTCCTATTTGGATTATACTTCTCTTCCATCCCTAATATAATTATACATTTCTTTTTATCTGCTAAGTCTCTTACTATATTCTCCTTCTCCCTCATCACTTTAATAACTGTGTCCTTAGTTTGTTCTTTCATCTGCTGTTCCACTATACCTCTAAATTTAATTTTATTGTTCTCTTGTACTTTTTTCCAACCACTTCCTCTTTTGCTATGGACTCTTTATTCTTTTTATTATTCTTTAATTCCTCATTCTCATCCTTTACTTCTCTTAACTGTCTTTTTAATTCTTCTATTTCTTTAGTTAGGTTTTGATTCTCCTTCTTTAGTTCTTCCAGTTTATCAACTCTGGGTAACTAGCATTAATTGGTTAAACCTGACCTGCCATGTTTCGTTCATTTCTTTTAGTTTCTCCTCTAAATTTACTAGTCGGGGGAGGTTGTCATTTCCTCCCTCATTAAATCCATAGAAATAATTATCTTCACCTTCCATTGCACTGCTCTTATCTATATTTCTAATTTTTACATTTTTACTAATCTCTTCGACTTCACCACTGTTGTGTGCCCCTCTCGTGTTGACATGCTGTCTGACCTCCTGGGCCCATTCATCCCCTTCCTCATTTCCTTCCATTTTCCTCAGTAATCCCTCCCCTTCTTTTTCTTCACCTTCCCACTACACCACGAGCTTTCCCCTTTGCTATTAATGCAACACAGGTACTCCCTCATCATTGAGATCCACAAAAATTGTAGATTTTTCCAGAGTCCAAACTTAGTTGTCACTTTGACTGACGTGTGTGTATTTACCTAGTTGTATTGTATGGGAAGGGGAGCTATGCTCGTGGTGTCCTGTCTTCATATCTCATTTTATCTAAACTGTTTTTAAATTCATGTATTGTTTTTGCACACACCACTTTCTCATCTAACTTATTCCAAATGTCTATTACTCTGTGAGGAAAGCTGTTCTTTTTCAGATCTCTTCTATAGCTGTCTTTCTTGATTTTCTTTCCATGTCCTCTTGTATTTCTATCATCCCATTTTATTAGATCCTCTCTATCAATAGTTTCTATGCCTTTCGTGATTCTGTAAATAGTTATAAAATATCCTCTTTCTCTTCTTTGCTCTAATGTTTGTAGCTCAAGTTTTGCTAGTCTCTCTTCATATGATAGTTTTGAGAGTGTTGGTGCCAATGTTGTAATTGCTCTTTGTATTCTTTCAAGTTTTGTTATACATTTTTTTTTGTACTTTGTGACCACATCGTTGCTGCATATTCCAATCTTGGTCTTATCAAAGTGATTAGTATTTTCTTCACCATTTCTTCATCCAGGTATGTAAATGCCACTTTGATTGTTCGTATTAAATTATAAGTTTCTCCAAAAATCTTGTTTATATGTTTCTCATGTGACATATTCATAATAATGACTCCCAGGTCCTTCTCATCTTCTACTTTTTTTTATTCCTTCTTCTCCCAATTTATATGATCCTATTATTCTTTTGCTTTTCCCAAATTCCATTATACTACACTTCTTAGTATTGAACTCCATCTCCCACTTCCTACTCCATTCCCATACTTTATTGAGATCACTTTGTAGTGACTCACAATCTTCTTCAGTGTTCACTTTTTTTTTCAACAGTTTTGCATCATCTGCAAAGAAGCTCATATAACTTTAAATTTCTTCATCCATATAATCAATATATATAGCAAACATTATTGGGGCCAGAACTGTTCCTTGTGGAACACCACTTATTACTTCATCCCAATTTGAGTGTTTGTCTCTTATCACTACTCTCATTTTTCTTTCTTGCAAAAAGTCTTCCATCCATTTAAGCAGTTTGCCCTGTATTCCTCCTGCAGTTTCTAATTTCTTAAGCAACTTCTTATGTGGTACTTTGTCAAAAGCTTTTTTCAGGTCTAGAATTGCACAATCAGCCCATCCATCTCTTTCTTGTATTATATCTATTAGCCTTGAATAGAAACATATTAAATTGGTGACGCATGATCGTCCTTGTCTGAATCCAAATTGTCTTGGATTTAGCACGTTTTTTTTTCTAAATACTTTACCCATCTATTTTTGACAATTCTTTCACAAATTTTTGCTATTGTACTTGTTAGAGAGACTGGTCTATAGTTGGTAGGGTCTTCTTTATTTCCCCCTTTATATGTAGGTACTATATTTGCCCTTTTCCAATCTTTTGGAACTTTTCCTTCTTTCAATGAACTGTTTATTATGCTATGTATTTTGTCTGCCAGTTCATTCCTGCATTCTTTCAAAATCCAGTTTGCTATTTCATCTAGTCCATGCAATTTTCTGACATCAAGATTACTCAAGTGTTTCAATATTTCATTCTTTGTTACTTCTATTTCTTTCATAGGGGGGACTTTCTCTTCCCATTCAATCTCTCCAAGTTGTATGTTCTCCCTTGTAAACACCGATTTTAAATGCTTGTTCATAATTTCTGCTATTTCTATTTCCTCTGTGTATTCAACTCCTTGTTGTAGTTTCTCTAAATCTTGTTTGTTTTTCACTTTGTTATATACAAATCTGTAAAATAGTTTTGGTTGGTCTTTACATTTTTCTATGACATCTTTTTCATATGTCTTTTTTCTTCTCTGCACACTTGTACATATTCATTTCTATAACTAGTATATATTTTCAATTTTTCAGGTCTTTTGACTTTTTTCCATTTTGTCCAAGCTTTATCTCTTTTGTCTTTTAACGCCCTACAATTTTTGTTGTACCAGCACTTTACATATTTTTTTTCTTGTTTTTGTCTTGGGACATACTTTTCCACTCCTTGTGTGTGTATATATATATATATATATATATGTATATGTATATATATATATATATATATATATATATATATATATATATATATATATATATATATATACTATATATATATACATACAGACGCTCCTCAACTTACGTTTTAGTTACGTTCCGGACGGCTGAACATAAGCTGAAAATGAACGTAAGTTGTTACTGTACGTTCTAGTAATGTATGACCGTTCATACTGTACTATGCATCCTTAAATTCTATTACCGTATCTTATAAAACACCCCTAAATAATTAATTATACACATAACATTGTAAAATACAGTAAACATCCACTTATCCGAACTCCAAGGGGGATTAGAAATGTCCGATTAACCGAAATGTTCGGTTAATCCGACTTTGTATAGTTCATTCCTGTAGAGTTTTATGCGGTAATGTCAGCTGCAATATTCGTACCTGTAAACTTAACATACACATGGAAATACTTAAAATAGTTCATAAACATATTCTATAGAGTATAAACAGCCGATCAGGTGTAAACATGGAGTGTGCTGCCACCGTGTGAGCACTTAGTGAAGCTTGCGGGTGGCGCGGGGGTGGCGGAAGAGGCGGCGGGGTGTTTGAATGTTCGGTTGAGATCCAAATACGTTCGGATGAAGCGATGAAAATGTTCGTTTAATGCGATTATTCGGTTAAAACGCGTTCGGATGAGCACGAGTTTACTGTAACATTAATTTCAAATAAATTAAATTCAAGCAACATAAATGGAGATGGTGGAGGAGGAGGCAAGGCACGTTCAGTCTGTTGTTTGTGCCATGTAAACAATGGACGCAGCGTCATGCGCAAGTATCGTTTGAACTATGGAGAGCGTGCTAAACTAAAAAATTCACTCAATTTTTTTTTTTTTTTTTTTACAATTTTTTTTACAGTCAGTTCAAACGTAAAATCGAAAAAACGTAAAACGAATGAACGTAAGTAGAGGAGCGTCTGTATACATATATACTGTATATATATACATATATATATACAAAAATATATATATATTTATATATATATATATATATATATATATATATATATATATAAATATTTCCTACTCCAGTCTGCTGTCTCACCCAACTTGTTCTCTTTCTGTGCATTCCTTTGTTTTGTCTCCATCACCTTTGTCAGTTTACAAATCCCATGCCCATAGATTGTTATTGGCAGAATGCATCGATTATAAACTTTACGTTTTAAAGGTAGAGAGTCTCTCATGATTCTATTATACTAACCAAACATTTCAGGGAATGCTATGAAAGAGGCCTTTGTTCAGAAGTGGACTCAGGATGGCTGACTATATATATGTATATATATATAGTTCATTTTATTATTATTATTTTTTCATCTTCTAGCTGGAATGTAGAGTGTGTGAGGAAGTCTTCAGCTTTGGAGGGGACAAGGTTCCACGTCTTCTGTTTTGTGGACATACACTCTGCCATGCTTGCCTACTGAGACTCCCAATACATGACAACAATATACATTGTCCTTTTGACAGACAACCAACTCCAATAGGTAATGGAATGCCGTATGTTTTAACAGAATCAACTTATGTTGTTTCACTGAATGAAGGAAAATTTCACTCTGACTATTTTAGACCTTATATATTCTCTTACTGCTTAATCTGTTCCAGGTGCCTCTGGTGTTTGGGGCCTCAA
Organism: Oratosquilla oratoria; assembly: GCF_046742065.1. Lineage (NCBI taxonomy): Eukaryota > Metazoa > Arthropoda > Malacostraca > Stomatopoda > Squillidae > Oratosquilla > Oratosquilla oratoria. The sequence goes on from NC_134787.1 coordinate 29,035,276, forward strand.
GAAAAACTTTGCCCTGCTTGAACTTTTAGAAAGATTATCATTATCGAGATCTGATACCATTTTATCTCCAGAAGTTCTTGGCAAACAGAAACAAGTGAGCAGACTTTTTTGTGGTAATAGTCATTATATAGGATTGTTACAAGGAATAATCAGCAATGTAAATTCCATGAACTTATGAATAATGTTTTATAATTCTGTATATAATCTCTCTACCTCTCTCTTTCTCTCTCTCTACTTCTGTTTCTTTCTCTAATTCTGTCCTCTCTCTCTCTCTCTCTCTCTCTCTCTCTCTCTCTCTCTCTCTCTCTCTCTCTCTCTCTCTCTCTCTCTCTCTCTCTCTCTCTCTCTCTCTCTCTCTCTCTCTCTCTCTCTCTCTCTCTCTCTCTCTCTCTCTCTCTCTCTCCCCTCTCTCTCTCTCTCTCTCTCTCTCTCTCTCTCTCTCTCTCTCTCTCTCTCTCTCTCTCTCTCTCTCTCTCTCTCTCTCTCTCTCTCTCTCTCTCTCTCTCTCTCTCTCTCTCTCTCTCTCTCTCTCTCCTCTCTTTCTCCTCTCTTTCTCTCTTTCTCCTCTCTCTCTCTCTGTCTCTCTCTCTCTCTCTCTCTCTCTATCTCTATCCCTTTCCCTCTTTAATATTCTTTCCCTCTACTTCTGTTGCTCTGAAAATGAATTTGGTTTATTTTTTGTTTCAGTGTGCAAGGATTAATATAATATAGTGATAGCTTTGTATATTAATTTGAATTTTAGCTTGGTGTTTCATGTGATGAAGATGAGGACCATTTAGCAGTTCTTTACTGTACAGTATGTGCATCTCATTTGTGCTTAGAATGCTCAGAGAAGACTCACTCAACGAAGACTCTACACAAGCACAAACGCATCCCACTTTCAGGTTAGTGATGTGAATGTCATATGTATTTGATCATACTCATGAAATTTGATTTTATTTAATTAGATTTGATATGAACACTCTCCTTCCCCCTCTTTCTCTCTCTCCCATACTCTCTCTCTCTCTCTCTTTCTCTGTCTCTCTCATCTTGAGTCTTTCATTTATGAATATATATATATATATATATATATATATATATATATATATATATATATATATATATATATATATATATATATATATATATATAAGTATGTATGTATGTATAAAAGAACCTGGAAACTACAGACCCAAGGTTGGGGCTAATGGTCCATGTGTTGAATGTAGCATATATAAATAAAGGGTCTTTCTAATTACCAACAACTACTGTCAAATCCAATAGTATTAATTATTTTTAGTAAAATGGGCAAGAATAAAATATTTGTGCTAAATCTGATCATATCTGCAAGTTTTAAAACATTTGGCCATATCAATATCAAGATTAAAGATGTGATACACTACTGACAACTCATAGCTCGATGTGAGTTTCAAGACTCCATGTTTGTCATTGCTTTTTGTAGAAGATGAACTAACAGAACTCTGAGGGTGGATTTATCTTGAATGTTGAGTTGTAGGAGTGGGGCTAGGACTAAATATATTGTGTTAAATGAGTACATTTTATTTATTCATTTATTTATTTATTTTTTACCATATATATCTACATGCTTGAAGGTATGTGGCCATGTCAATATCAATAAATTAATGCAGATTTCCAATATGCCCTGGATATGCTGATTTGACTAACAACACAAGCTACAAGGCAGTTCATGGCATCTTGAAGCTCTTATCAAGTTGTTGACTCACATCTTGATTATCTCAATATGGATGCAGCCAAATGCTTTAAAAATTACAGAAATGATAAACTATGGCACAAATAATTGATTTATCCCAATATTAACAAAAACATTTAATATCATCAAAGTTGTTGGCTGTTGCCTGCAATTAATGCAACTACAAATAAACACATAATCATACAACCATGCCCTAAATCTAAGTACAGTATTGATATGATATTACCATTTAAAAGAATGTTCAGTAATGTAACCCTAAGTACATATATGAGCACATGAGATAGTCTAAAACAACTAAAACATTGAAAGCATCTTGTGTTGCCACAATTCTGCAGGAATTTTCATATTTTGGTTGAAATATTTATTTTTCATAATTTGTCCATAGTAACGGAAGTCTATTGCTTCAGTGTCTGTACTTTCTGGGTTCTGTGTATGTATATGTAGATGGAGAGGAGGGGGTCACCGAGTAAATGAAGCAGCCTTGTTGTGGATGTGCTGTGTCTTGCTGCATTGTTTCTGACCCAGGTCGATGGGTGGGATGCAGGGATCACCATCCAGGAGGAGCCAAGATGAGAGGGAGGGAGGCTTGGTGAAGGAGGGGTAGATTGGGTTGGGATAAGATGGATGGGAGTGAAATTATGCCTTTTGACTTTGTCTACCTCCCTTGTAAGGGGGAAAAAGCTCTTGGTATATGTATGTATGTATATATATATATATATATATATATATATATATATATATATATATATATATATATATATATATATATATATATATATATATATATATATACAGTATATAATCAACCAATCAATCAGCCATGCTGAGACCATTAATGAACAAAGGCTTCTTTTATAGCATTCCATGATTCACACAACTGCACCAACCACTGCCACCTCACATCAGCAAACTTCACTATCTTATCTCTCCACCTTCTGGCTGGTCTCCCTCTTCCATGCCTCCCATCTTGAAGCATCCACTCAATGACACATTTGCTTCATTGCTTATCAGTCGATCACACTAACTTACCTGTCCAATTCTGCTTTCTCTCTTTTACTGCCTCTACAACATCACTCTAGTCTGCTCTCTCATCCAATTTACTCTCTTTTGGTCTCTCAGCATTATTCCCATATTCTCTCCTTTCTTCTCTCTACATTCCTTAGCTTCATCTCCATTGCCTTTGTTAGTTTCTGAGTCTCATACTCATAGATTATTGCTAGCAGAACGCATTGATTGTAAACTTTGTGTTTCAAGCATAAAAGTAGAGGGCCTCTCAGGAATTTATTATACCACTTTCCAGCCAATTGTAATATGCCTTTTTATTTCATTATCATGATCTTTGGTCACTTTCACCATCAAGCCTAAATAATTATATTCTTCAACTTCTTCAAGACTCACCATCAGTTATAATCTTTTTACTTTGAACTTTTGTGTTGAACATTACTTTGGTTTTACTCATTCATTTTTAAACTTTGAGACTTTGTTCAGATCACTCAACATATCTTGCAAGTCTTCTGCTCTTTCTGAAATAAGAATAATGTTATCTGCAAATCTTATGTGGTTAAAATATTCACTCATCAATCTTCAAACCTTTCTCTTCTCAACTCAACCTTCTGAAAATCTCTTCCAAGCAAGCTGTAAATAATTTGGGTGAAATTGTATCACCTTGCGGTACCCGTCTTTCGATCTTTATCTTTTTTATATCTTTATGTATCATACTACAGTGGTACTTTTGCATGAGTTTTTTCTAGAACCCTTATGATCTGTTTGTTTACAACCTGCTTGTGTAGCAAGTTTAGTATCGCTGTTTGTTCTACCAAGTCAAAGACTTTCTCGTAATCTACAAAAGCTAAACAAAAAGGTATATGGTACAGGTAAACGTCGACTTACGATGGCCGCGACTTACGATTGTTCGACTTTACGATGACGACGACGACGACGACGATATGATAATTTAACCCCTTCCATACGGTGCCGCACACGTAGGCGTCATGAGGAGCAAGTGGATTCGCGACGCTGCCATATCGGCGTCTTGATTATATTTATTGTAGTCGCCCCTGTGTTTTTACATTCTCTCAAATGTGCCCTAAATCCCATTCTCTGTGGTTTTCAAAATTCGCGGGTGAAAGAGAGAACGATCGATATAAGCGGTGACTATATTTTATGATGCGAGTATTATTACGTCACGTCGTACGGCTGGCATTGGCTGCTGCCCGCGAGATTTAAGTTCCGTACTGAAAATACATATTATAGTGTTTGAATATGGTAAAAAGGATAAAAATAATTAAATAAACTACTGTACATGTTTAATAGGCTATATTCAGTATCTCTGGTGGTTAATATACAGGTAGGCTAGGTACAGTGACCACGGAACAGAGTGGGGATCGACTTATGATGAGATCGTCTTACGATGGCTCTATCGAAACCTAATGCCATCGTAAGTCGACGTTTACCTGTATTCTTCTTTTTATGAAAGTAGCAGTTGCCGACAAGACTGACGAGTTAAACACCATATGAGGACGGAGCCTTTATTTGTACGACATTTCGCTTATTACAGCTTTTTCAAGGACAAGTTGAGATACATATGCTTGAGATTAAATAAGGGGAAAGGAGGGAACGGGGAGAGAAAAGAAGTAGGGGGGAAGGAAGAGGAGGAGGAGAAGAAGGGGGATTGAACACTGGGAAAGGTTGAGAATGCTGGCCCAAACGTCTGCGGGCAAAATGTTCACTTTTTTTTTTTTTTTTTTTTTTTTTTTTTTTTTTTTTTTTTTTTTTTTTTTTTTTTTTTTTTTTTTTTTTTTTTTTTTTTTTTTTTTTTTTTTTTTTTTTTGCCATGGGTAATAGGGGAATTATGTAGGGTGAGATGTTGAACATGCCCCTATTTTGTTTAATAGTGTTCGTTCCTTGAATGATCGCTGCTTCTAAACACTTCCTGTGGATCTTGTCTGGTTCTCGTATCAGCAGCTCTGCGTTCTTCCAGTCCATAAGATGGTTTTCCCTGTTTCTATGTGTCACACATGCATTGGTGGTGACATCGTGCCTGACGTCATAACGGTGTTCACATATTTGTGTATTCAGGTCGCGTGACGTTTCTCCGACGTAAACTTTATCACATCCTGAGCACGGAATACGATAAACACCGGCTTTGGTGCCTGGTGTTTGGTTGTTGTATATTCTCGTCTTCAAGATGTCTTTTATCGTCCTGCTTGTCTGGCGCACTATTTCCAAATTTGTGGTTCTTAAAATACAACCACTCCTCGTTTAACGACGACAATTGGGACCAGCGCCCCGCCGTTAACCGAATTGGTCGTTAAGCGAAAGTGTATACATATACGTACATGTACTGTATGTACAATGTCCAGCAATACATGTATCTTTATTTTCGTGTATTTTCCCTCTTTTATACAGTATATTAAAGCTTTATTTACTGTTTATTTACCGTGGTTAGGTTCCTGAAATTACCGTATATGACCAAATCTGCGTATGCTGACATTCTATATTAAATACCGGGGTATTTTTTTAGTTTCGACCATGGGCGCAATATAGAAATAGAAAATTAATTATTGATTTTGTAAATTAAAATGTATCAACATAATATACAATTTTGTGGGTGGAAATGAAAGTAAAAAAACCTTGCTACAAGCAAATATGCTAATGAACGAAGTCGGTAGCATAGGATCAGGACGCCATCTTGTCGTCTGTCAATTGACGGCCTCGGTACTTCCGACTACTTCGCCAGTTATATTTTCTTGAAGGAATGTTATGGTGCGGAGATACATGCATTCCTTCAAGCTGCAAGAACTTTGTATACCCTGCAAGCTGAGAGAGTGGTTGAAAAGCCCGCCAACGTCTCTCACGACAACGACTACGAGGACGAGCCGGATGACATTTAATTTGCAGGTAATGATTTATTAAACACAGGTTAGTTTAGTTTAGGTTAGACGAATCTATCATCCTTTCATTTCTTCGACGTCGGCATCTATCATAACAAACATGGTGTACCATTCATCCGACATGACTTCGTTACTTTCGAAATCTGTTTTAGCACTTTTTTGTTTTTTATTTCCGCTCACAAAATTGCATATTACGTTGATACATTATAATTTACAAAATTAATAATTAATTTTCTATTGCTATATTGCGCCCATGGTCGAAACTAAAAATTTACCAATACCAGTATATACTGTACTCCAGGTAGTTTTTGCAGCTTGCAGGATGGTAATGTAGACCTAAGCTTCAGAACACTTTACCTCACAGCTAATATCCACCGTACAAGTTCATTTAAAACATCATACAAATTTGCCTCGGCCAACTTGATTATCGTACACGACGTCGTAACTTCAGGAGATTTATGTTAAACGAATATTGGTTTGTCATAAAGCCCGTCGTAACTCTGCGTTGTCGTTAACCGAGTAGGTCGTTAAACGAGGAGTGGTTGTATGTGTCAGGTTGGTGGCAATGTCGCTGGTTGACAACATGAGATGTCTTGTTGTGCTGTCCTGTTGCCTACGACTTTCCCGAATCTTAGCAGCCTGCTGTCTGCAATTATCCAAAAGAAATTCTGGAAATTTTAGTGTTAAAAAGGTCTCTTTGATAAACCTGCACTCTTCTAAGTATTTTGCACTGCATATCCTAAGTGCCCTAAGGAAAAAGCCTATTACTACTCCTCTCTTGGTCCTAATGTCATGGCGGGAGTAGTAATGAATTAGATAATTTTTGTTGGTGGGCTTTCTGTATACTTTGAATTCAAGCTGGTAAATGTTTAACCCCATCAATATGGGCCACATCGCACGTCTGGCAGCATTAGCTGCCAGACGTGCGATGTTGTGTCATAATACTCGCATTATAAAAAATAAAGTCACTGCTCTATTGCTTGTTCTCTTTCACCCGTGAATTTTGATAACCATAGAAAATATGATGAAGCCAGTTTACAGAGTATGGGGGTCATACAGGTACGACTACAATAAATATAATCAAGACACCGACGTCGGCATCCTCGCGTACCCACTTGCTCCTCATGACGCCTACGTAGGCGTCACCATATGGAAGGGGTTAAAGATATGTGTGTCCAAGAAAGGAAGAGAATTGTGGATTTCCTCCTCTAGGGAAAACTGAATGGTGGGCTCTACTTCATTTAATGCCATCGCCGTCTGCAAGCGATGAAGATTGAAATGCCTGGGTGTGACGAGTAAGATATCGTCCACATATCGCAGTCAGGTCTTATGCTCGGGAACAATGTTAGCAAAGAGTCCTGTTTCTAGAAATTCCATAAACAAATTGGCCAGGACTGCACTTAATGGAGAACCCATGGCCATGCCAAATTTCTGGTGGAAGAAGCGGTCCTGGAACTTGAAATAATTAAATTCAACACAAAGTTTTATCAAGTCGACAAAGTGGTTGGGGGGCAGGGGGAAGTCGATTTTCTCCTTCTCGATTCTATCCCTGAGGAGCTGTATTACCTTACCCGAGGGAACACATGTGAAGAAACTTTTCACGTCCAGGCTGGCCAACTTCTTGTTTCGGGCGGAGATATCTTGGATTCTGTCTAGTAGGTCTCCTGAGTGTCTGAGATGTGCTCCACTGATGGTTCCCAAGAGGGGGGACAGATACCTGGCCAATGTACCTGCTAATCTGTGGGGAACACTCCCTATCCCTGATGTTATAGGTCTCATTGGAATATAATTTTTGTGGGTTTTGGGCAGACCATACATCGTAGCTGTGCAACCGGCACCCACAGGAAGAATCAAAACATTGATTTGATCACGAAAAACTACAGATACCAAGACAGAGAATTCATGCAAGGTTACACACAAGGACTACTGACCTTAGCTCTCAGCAAACGTCCCAACCCTACAATACCCAGAAGGTACGTTCGAGCCCTAGCAGAGTTAGCCAAGGATTCTTCCATCAGAATCACCACCGCTGACAAGGGAGGTGGAGTAGTGGTGATGGATAGCTCAGACTATGAGAGGAAGATGGAAGATCTGCTCAGTGATGATAATACATATCGTGAAGTCTCCCAGGCAGAAGTAGACAACGAGATGAAGAACTTCACATACAAGGTAAGAAAATTTCTCAAAAATTCAGATGCAGGTAAAAAGCTCCTTCGCTTATTGCCAAATCTCCCACGCACAGCTACGATGTATGGTCTGCCCAAAACCCACAAAAATAATATTCCAATGAGACAAGGCTGCTTTGTTTATTTGGCAACCCCCCTCTCCATCCCCTCATGCAGAAATAGAAAAGATGGGGAGAAATCCCTTTGGGCTGCATCAAAATATCATTCACACATACTCCCTCATCCCCCCATCCTCCACCCACTCCCTTCCATGTATCACAGCATCATCCATACACAACCATTCTCCACTCACCCCTATCTTCTGTCTTTTACCTTCCTTCCTCAACAGAGTTCCCCTCTTTCTCAATTACCCTTTTACCCCATCCATCCATTTCATCCTTTGTCACCCCCTCATGTTCACTCCTTCCACATCTGCTTTCCACACCTCTTTTACTAATCTTGCTTCACTAATTGTTTCCATATGTCCAAACCATCCCAAAACTCTTTAGTCAACCCTATCTCCCAACTCCCTTTCCACCCCCACTCTCCTCTTCACCTCATTTCTCACTCTATCCAGCCTAGTAACCCCTACCATACTTCTCAGGCATTTCATCTCAAAAACATTTAAACTCTTTCTCTCTTATATTCCATGTTTCTGCCCCATACAGTGATGTCTGCACAATCACCCCTTAATACTATCTCCTCTTAGCATCCATTCCCAAATGTCTTTCTCATTACACTTTTTAACACCCCAAGGCATTTACTTCATTCTCTCTGTTGTTTCAAGAACTGTCTAGTTTCTGCAACCAGGAGTTATTGATAATGGGTGATTTCAATTTTACTGACATTGATTGGATAACCCTTGAACATGGCCATATAGGTAGTTGCTTGATAGATTTTCTCAGCAACAGTTACTTAGTTCAGCATGTAAAAGGGCCCACAAGACATTGAAACTTACTCGATCTATTGATTACTAGCCGTGAAAGCATGATACCCAATGTAGAAGTTGGTTAAACTATCACAAATAGCAATCACAACTTAGATTCAAACAGCTAAAAATTTTTAGAATAGACACTTGTGTATCTAAAATACCCGATTTTAGTAAAGCTCAGTTCATAGGAGTCAGGAGATTTAGCTTACAGATTGGGAGGCAAAATTAATTGAAAGACCTATAGATCAGATATAGGAAATATTTCAAAATATGCTTAAAAAGATTATTCATACTTACATCCTGTTTAAGGACAGACACCTCCCCCCCCCCAATCAGGCTCACCCAAAATGGCTCAACAAAGAAACTGGAAAAAGTATTGCTAAAAAGAGACAGGCTTATAAGAAATACAAGTGCTCAGGTGCACCTAATGACTATCAAAGTTATGTAATAATACAGAGAGATTTAAAAAAGACAATAAAAAAACAAAAATAACAATACAAAATTAATATCGCTGATAAATCCAAAGAGAATCTCAAAGAATTCTATAATTACATTAGAGTATTCAAACAAAGGAATGTGTGATATTTTAACCACTTCCATACGGTGACGCCTACGTAGGCGTCATGAGGAGCAAGTGGGTACGCGATGATGCTGACATCGGCGTCTTGATTATATTTATTGTAGTCATACCTACGTAACCTCCATTCTCTCTAAACTGGCTTCATAATATTTTCTATGGTTATCAAAATTCACAGGTGAAAGAGAATGAACGATTGAGCAGTGACTTTATTTTTTATAATGCGATTATTATGACGCAACATCGCATGTCTGGCAGCTAATGCTGCCAGACGTGCGATGTGCCCCGGAGTGAAGAGGCTAAACAACTATTTTAGCTCAATATTCGTAAATGAAACACCTCAAAGTGAACTCCAAGCTGAAACCTGTGAAAAATCTAGGGTGAACTTACTACGGTAAATATAACAAAAGAAAAAATAAAAAGTGTATAGAGAAACTCAAAGTTAATAAAACACCAGGGCCTGATGGTTGGCATCCAAGAATCTCAAAGGAAATGAAAAATGAGATTGTCATTCTATTAAAAATTATTTTTAAAAAATCCATCTTATCCGGAGATGTCCCAAGAGAATGGAAGCTAGCTAACGTTACTCCAATATTCAAAAAAGGTGACAAAAAGAAACCAGATAACTACAGGCCTCTAAGCTTGACTTCAATCATAGGAAAAATGATGGAAACTATAATCAGAGATGCTGTCGAACATCATTTAGAAAGTAACTGTTTGATAAATGATAGCCATCATGGATTCAGACAGAAACGTTCTTGCGTGAACTTACTGAAATTCTACAACTCAGTCATCTTGAATTATGACAAAAGAAACAATATAGATTCAATATATTTAGTCTTTGCAAAAGCTTTTGATACCGTCCCCCACAAAAGGCTACCTATTAAATTAGCTTCACACGGAGTAAGTGGTAGCCTATTAAATTGGACTAGAAATTGGTTGAATGATTGAAATCAGTTGTTTTAAATGGCAAAACTTCTAGATGGAAAAATATGAGTGGAGTTCTTCAGGGTTCCATTCTTGGGCCACTTTTATTCATAGTATATATAAATTATATAGACCACAGACTAAAATCTATTGTCTCCGAATTCGCTGATGTTACAAAACTGTGCAGAATGGCAAATGATCAAGATCCAACCCTTATAAGGGTTTCTTTCATATCTATAGAACAAAAAATAAAGAAAGAATAGGCCCAATTAAAAATGATGAAAATGTCATGATAGAATTGGAGGAAAAAATGAGTGAGGAGTTTAACAAATATTTTCTCTCGGTGTTTACTAATGAGAGATTAGATAAGGTACCTGACTGCGATCTGATTTTCAGTAGGGATGAAGAAAGTAGATTATCTAATATCAACATTAGTAAAGTAGAAGTAGTCAAGCAGATACAAAATCCCTGGGTCCAGACAAAATTTTTCCAAGAGTGCTTAAGGAGTGTAAATTTGAAATCTGCAACCAGTTAACTGAAATATTTAATAAATCAGTAGACACTGGTTTTGTGCCTACTGCTTGGGGGCAGGTAAATGTTGTTCCTATTTTTAAGAAGGGAGATAAATCGTCTATATGCAACTACAGGCCAGTCAGCTTGACATCAGTTATAGGTAAAATGCTTGAATCAATAATAGTAAATAGACTCAAAGAACACATTGAGAGACATAATTTAATTCGTGATACACAGCATGGTTTCTCCATGGGTAAGTCATGTGTGACTAAGCTTCTATCCTTTTACACTAAAGTATATAAGGCATCAGATAACAATGATAATTACGATGTGCTTTACCTTGACTTTAGCAAAGCGTTCGACAAGGTGCCACACCAGAGACTACTATATTAAATAAAAGCCCATGGCATAGGAGGAAAAGTGTTAGAATGGATTAGAGCTTGGATCAGTAACAGAAAACAGCAGGTCACCATAAATGGAGTAAAATCCAGGTGGGGCACTGTTATTAGTGGGGTTCCCCAGGGGTTGGTTTTGGGTCCCTTGTTGTTCATTATGTACATAAACAATTTAGATGATGGGATAAATAGTAATGTTAGTAAGTTCGTGGAAGTCACTAAAATAGGATGCCTAATTAGGTCAGGAGAAGATGCAGAGATTCTTCAGGATGATCTTAACAAATTGTTCACATGGTCGGTGGAATGGCAAATGTCCTTCAATATCTCTAAGTGTAGTGTGTTAAACATAGGGCTACACAACCCTGAAAATAGATACAGCTTAGATACACACGTTTTTAGAGAAAACTGAGTGCGAGAGAGACTTGGGAGTTCTAGTGAGTTCGGACTTTAAAACCAGGAAACAGTGCATTAGCGCCAGGAATACAGTTAACAGAGCATTAGGTTTCATTGCTAGGACAGTGATGAATAGAAGTGCAGAGGTAATTATCAAACTCTATCTAGCAATAGTTAGACCCATCCTTGATTGTGCGGTACAGTTTTGGTCTCCATCCTATAGAATGGACATAAATTCACTAGAATCAGTACAGAGAAGAATGACTTAAATCATACATGGATTCAGAAATTTGCATATGAGGAGACTCTTAGGCACCTTGACTTTCACTGTCTGGAAGGATGCAGAGTGCAGGGTGATCTAATAGAGGTGTTCAAGTGGATCAAAGGCTTTAACATGGGTGATGCAAACAAGGTCATCATAGTAAAACAACAGGGCAGGACTCACAGTAATGGATTTAAACTGGACAAATTTAGATTTAAGAAGGAAATAGGCAAGAATTTGTTTACTATTAGGGTGGTCAATGAATGGAATAGGCTTAGCAACCATGTAGTGAGCGCTGAAACTATCAGTTGTTTTAAGAAATGCTTAGACAACTTTATGGATGGGGATGATAGGTGGTAATGGATATGGAGCTGCCTTGTGTTGGCCTTATGGTCTCTTGCAATCTCATTCTTATGTTCTTATGTTAATGTTCTTATCACTTAAATCAGTTAGATATTCAAGAAGATTTAGATAAATTACAGCAATGGTCTGAAAAGTGGCTAATGAAATTTAACTGAAGTAAATGCAAGGTTATGCACATATGTAAAAATAACAGTAATTACGATTACAAGTTATTTGGAAATTCGTTAAAAAAATTGGATAGTGAGAAGGATCTTGGGGTAATTATCAGTAATGATCACAAATCATCTAAGCAGTGTATTTCAGCCTCTGAGAAAGCAAATAAGATTCTAGGACTGATTGCATGATCTTCTAACTTCAAAAGTCCATCTCTCATTAACAATTGTTAGTTCGTTCACATTTGGAATATGCTGTTTCTGTATGGTCACCGAATCTCATTAAAGACATTGACATATTGGAAAAAGTACAACAGTGAGCCACAAAACTGATTCCAAATATAAAAAATAAATCATACAAAAATCAACTAAAACATATGAATCTGTTTTCCCCAAAAAAGCATAGACTCAGAGGTGACTTGATACAGGTCTTTAAGATTCTAAAGGGGATTGATAACATCAAAAGTGACAAAATTTTTACACTGAATGAGAATCCGACAAGAAATAATGGTCTCAAACTGTCAGGAAATAGATTTAATTTGGAAGTGGGTAGAAACAACTTTGCCAACCATGTAGTTAATGAATGTAGTTCAGTTCGAAGCTTTAAGATTAGTTTAGATAGACATCTAAGCAAGATGCTGTCATGACTGCCATTTATTTTATATTATTTGTTTATTTATTGTTTATTTGCTTGATTTTCATTTATCATTTATCTGTCAATTTATGATTATTTACCATTTACCAGTTTGTTTATTGTTTAACTATACCTATGCGTTTATTTATTTTATTATTTAAAGAGAATGGAGAATAGGTGGAGAAAGAGAAAAAGGGCAGAGGGTAGGGAGGTACTCAGAGTAAACTACTTAAATGAGAAAGAAAAGGAGGAGTATAAGAAGAAGCTGAGAAAGGAGTGGGAGGTAGTGAAGGATAGAGTAGAACTAGGAGTGGAGGAGGAATGGGGATGGTTCAAGGAGGGAGTCATAAGGTGTACAAAGATGGTGTGTGGAACAAGGAGGATGGGAGGAAATAGAAGGAAGGGTAGTGAGTGGTGGGATGAGGAAGCAAAGAAGTGTGTGGAAGAGAAGAAGCAAGCTTTCATAGATAAATTACAAATTAGGATGAGGGAATCATATGAGAGGTACAAAGTAAAGAGAAAAGAAGTTAAGCATAAGATAAAGAAGGCAGAGAGTAGAGTAGATGTGAAATGGGGTAAGAGTATGACAGAAAATTTTGAAAGTAATAAAAAGATGTTTTGGAAAGAAATTAAAAGAGGAAGAGGAGGAGAAATAAGGAAAGATGAATTGAAAGCAGTTGTTAAGATGATGAGAGCAGGTAAGGCAGCAGGGTTGGATGGATGCCATGCAGAATGTCTGAAAAAAGGAGGTACAGTTATGGTGGACTGGCTGGTGAGGTTATTTAATGTTTGTTTAAGAGAGAGTAGAGTGCCAGAGGACTGCCTGTATAGTTCCACTTTACAAGGGAAAAGGGGACAAGTGTGACTGTAGTAGTTTCAGAGGGATCAGCTTGTTGAGTGTAGCTGGGAAGGCTTATGGGAGGGTCTTGATTGAGAGGATTAGGAGAGGAAGAGAGGGAGTAATTGGTGAGGAACAGTGTGGGTTTAGGACAGGTATGCGTTGTGTAGATCAGATTTTTGTGGTAAGACAGATATGTGAGAAAGCTATTGGAAAAGGTAAGGATGTTTCTTGGCTTTTATGGATCTGGAAAAGGCTTATGACAGAGTAGACAGGAGGGCACTGTAGGAGGTATTGCATATATATATGGGATAGGAGGAAAGCTGTTTAGAGCAGTCAGGAGTTTTTATGAGAGTAGTAGAGCTTGCGTTAGGATTAGAAATGGAGAGAGTGAGTGGTTTGAGGTAGGGGTGGGACTTCGTCAGGGATGTGTTATGTCACCCTGGCTGTTCAATTTACTCATGGATAGGGTGGTGCAAGAGGTGAATGCAAGGGTAGTGGGTTGGGGATTGGAGATGGTTAAGGAAAATGGAGAAAAGTGGGAGATAAGCCAGTCATTGTTTGCTGATGACACTGCACATATAGCAGGATCAGAGGAGGGATTGAGGAAGTTAGTGACAGAGTTTGAGAAGATGTGTGAAAGAAGGAAGCTGAAGATAAATGTGGGCAAAAGTAAGGTGGTGAGATGTACAAGGGGAGAGACTGGCAGCAGGCTGGAAGTGAATATTAAGGGAGAGAGACTGGAGGAAGTGAATAGTTTTAGATACTTGGGTGCAAATGTGGCAGGAGAGGAGTGGGAGTGGAGGTAAAATGTAGATTGAGAGAAGTGGGTAAATGCCTTGGTGGATTAAAAAGTGTAATAAAAAATAGACATTTGGGAATGGATGCTAAGAGGAGATTGTATGAAGGAGTGGTTGTTCCAACAGCACTGTATGGAGAAGAAACATGGAACATAAGAGAGGAAGAGAAAAGTAGTTTGAATGTGTTTGAGATGAAATGTCTGAGAAGTATGATAGGGGTTACCAGGCTAGATAGAGTGAGAAATGAGGAGGTGAGGAGGAGAACAGGGATGGAAAGGGAGTCAGAAGATAGGGTTGATGAAAGAGTATTAGGAAGGTTTGGACACATGGAAAGAATGAGTGAGGAAAGATTAGTAAAAGAGATGTGGAAGGCAGAGGTGGAAGGAGTAAACATGAGGAGGCATCCTAGGAAGAGATGGATGGATGGGGCAAAAGGGGCATTGGGAAAGAGAGGAATGTCTGTTGAGGAAGGACGGGAGAGAACAGAAGATGGGTGAATGGAGAAGGGTTATGTGTGGATAATGCTGTGATGCATGAGGGGGAGTGGGTGGGGGATGCGGGATGAGGAAGTACGTATGAAAAATAGATTGACGCAGCCTGAAGGGATTTCTCTCCGTCTTCTCCTTTTCTGCATGAGGGGATGGAAAGGGGGTCGCCAAATAAATGAAGCAGCCTTACTGTGGATGTGCTGTGTCTTGCGACACTGCTTCTGACCCAGGGTAGTGGACAAGATGCAGGGATGACCCATCATCAAGGAGGTGCCAAGATAAGAGGAAGGGAAGAAAGTAGAGGAAGTGGAGTATGTAGGGGATGGAATGGGTGGGAGTAGTTCCTATGCCTTTTTCTTTTGGCTACCTCCCGTGTAAAGGGGAAAAGCCTTTGGTATATGTATATACTGCCACCAAGTATTTCCACTTGAGTCGTAAAAGGTGACAAAAAAGGGACGGGGGATGGGATTAGGAGTCCTACTACCTGTAGCCCCAAAGGGGGATATTCCTAAAAAAGAAAGTAAAGGCATAAGAGGGTCTGGGAGCTTTCCAACCAGTACCCTAAGGTTTAGGTCTTTTAATGTGCGTGGATGTGGTACAGATAGAGTAAAAGGGAAGAGATAGGCAGTATGTTTGTGAGAAAACAGATGGATGTACTGGCTTTGAGTGAAATTAAAATTAAAGGAAAGGGTAACTGTGAGTTTGGGAGTGTAGCTGGGAGGTATTCAGGAGTGAAGAGGGGACGAGGGAGAGAAGGGGTGGCTATACTAGTAAGTGAAGAGATAAGTAAGCGGGTAGTGGAGTGGAAGGAGGTGTCATCAAGGTTGATGTGGATGAAGGTGAAGCTGGGAAAGATGTGGGTTTTTGTAAGTGTGTATGGGCCTGGTAGTGAAAAGAGCGTAGAGGAAAGGGAGGCTTTTTGGGTAGATATAAATGAGTGCATAGAGGGATTAGGGAGAAATGTCTATGTAGTTGTATTGGGAGACCTAAATGCTAGGGTAGGAAATGAACCAATTGACAGAGTGATTGGGAAGTATGGAGTTCCAGGTAAAAATTGTAGTGGAGAATTGATGGTGGAGATGTGTCTTGAAAGAGAGTTGATGATAGCAAATGCAGTGTTTAGGAAGAAAGTCAAGCATAAGTACTCATGGGAGAGGGTGGTGGATGGAAGGGTGGCAGATAGAGCGTTAATGGACTATATAGTGGTGACCAGGATTATGGTAGGAAGAGTTAAGGATGTACATGTTCTAAGGGGAGAGAGTGGGGGAATATCAGATCATTTCCTGGTGGAAGGTAAATTGAGAGTGGAGAATAGGTGGAGAAAGAGGAAAAGGGCAGAAGGTAGGGAGGTACTTAGAGTGAACTGCTTAAATGAGGAAAAAAAGGAGAATGGGTATAAGAAGAAGTTGAGAGAGGAGTGGGAGAGAGTAAAGGATAGAGTAGAACTAGGAGTAGAGGAGGAATGGGGATGGTTCAAGGAGGGAGTCATAAGGTGTGCAAAGATGGTGTGTGGAACAAGGAGGGCAGGAGGAAATAGAAGGAAGGGTAGTGAGTGGTGGGATGAGGAAGCAAAGAAGGGTGTAAAAGAGAAGAAGCAGGCATTCATAGATTGGCTACAAATTAGGATGAGGGAATCGTATGAGAGGTACAAAGTAATGAAAAAGGAAGTTAAGCATAAGATAAAGGAAGCAAAGAGGAGAGCAGATGTGAAATGGGGAAAGAGTATGACAGAAAATTTTGAAAGTAATAAAAAGATGTTTTGGAAAGAAATTAAAAGAGGAAGAGGAGGCGAATCAAGTAGAGAAGAAAAGGTAAAAGGTGCAGATGGAGAGATGATAATGGAAGAGAAGGCAGTGAAAGGAAGGTGGGCAGAGTATTTTAGGGAGTTGCTAAATGTGAAGGAGGATAGGGAGGGAAAGGTAGTTGCAGTGGGAATTGCTAAGAAAATGAGAGTGATGAGTGAGGAAAATGGAGGAGAAATAGGGAAGGATGAAGTGGAAGCAGCTGTTAAGATGATGAGAGCAGGTAAGGCACCTGGGTTGGATGGATGCCATGCAGAATGTCTGAAGAAAGGAGGTACAGTTATGGTGGACTGGCTGGTGAGGTTATTTAATGTTTGTTTAAGAGAGGGTAGAGTGCCGGAGGACTGGAGGAGTGCCTGTATAGTTCTGCTTTACAAAGGAAAGGGGGACAAGTGTGAGTGTAGTAGTTACAGAGGGATCAGCTTGTTGAGTGTAGTTGGGAAGGCTTATGGGAGGGTCTTGATTGAGAGGATTAGGAGAGGAAGAGAGGGAGTAATTGGTGAGGAACAGTGTGGGTTTAGGACAGGTAGGGGATGTGTAGATCAGATTTTTGTGGTAAGGCAAATATGTGAGAAAGCTATAGGAAAAGGTAAGGATGTTTCTTGGCTTTTATGGATCTGGAAAAGGCTTATGGCAGGGTAGACAGGAAGGCACTGTGTGAGGTACTGCAGATATATGAGATAGGAGGAAAACTGTTAAGAGCAGTCAAGAGTTTGTATGAGAGTAGTAGAGCTTGCGTTAGGATTAGAAATGGAGAGAGTGAATGGTTTGAGGTAAAGGTGGGACTTCATCAAGGATGTGTTATGTCGCCCTGGCTGTTCAATCTTTACATGGATGGGGTGGTGCAAGAGGTGAATGCAAGGGTATTGGGTCAAGGGTTGGAGATGATTAAAGAAAATGGAGAAAAGTGGGAGGTGAGCCAGCTGTTGTTTGCTGATGACACTGCGCTTGTAGCAGGATCAGAGGAGGGATTGAGGAAGTTAGTGACAGAGTTTGAGAAGGTGTGTGAAAGAAGGAAGCTGAAGATAAATGTGGGCAAAAGTAAGGTGATGAGATGTACAAGGGGAGAGAGTGACAGTAGTCTGGAAGTGAGCATTAAGGGTGAGAAACTGGAGGAAGTGGATAGTTTTAGATACTTGGGTGCGAATGTGACAGGAAAGGGAGGAGTGGGGGTGGAGGTAGAATGTAGATTGAGAGAAGTGAGTAAATGCCTTGGTGGATTAAAAAGTGTAATGAGAAATACAGACGCTCCTCAACTTACGTTTTAGTTACGTTCCGAACGGCCGAACGTAAGTTGAAAATGAACGTAAGTTGTTACTGTACTATACATCTGTAAATTCTATTACCGTATCTTATAAAACACCCCTAAATCATTAATTATACACATAACATTGTAAAATAATAACATTAATTTCAAATAAATTAAATTCAAGCAACATAAATTGAGATGGTGGAGGAGGAGGGGGAGGAGGAGGAGGAGGCAAGGCATGTTCAGTTTGTCGTTTGTGCAATGTAAACAATGGACGCAGCGTCATGCGCAAGTATCGTTTGAACTACGGAGAGCGCGCTAAACTAAAAAATTCACTCCATTTTTTTTTTTTTTTTTTTACAATTTTTTTTTTACAGTCAGTTCAAACGTAAAATCGAAAAAACATAAAACGAATGAACGTAAGTAGAGGAGCGTCTGTAGACATCTGGGAATGGATGCTAAGAGGAGGTTATATGAAGGAGTGATTGTGCCAACAGCAATGTACGGGGCAGAAACATGGAACATGAGAGAGGAAGAGAGAAAGAATTTGAATGTGTTTGAGATGAAATACATAAGAAGTATGATAGGGGTTACTAGATTAGATAGAGTGAGAAATGAGGAGGTGAGGAGGAGAACAGGGGTGGAAAGGGAGCTGAGAGATAGGGTTGATGAAAGAGTATTGGAAAGAATGAGTGAAGAAAGATTAGTAAAAGAAGTGTGGAAGGCGGAGGTGGAAGGAGTGAATATGAGGGGGCGTCCTAGGATGAGATGGATGGATGGGGTGAAAGGGACTTTACAAAAGAGAGGAATGTCTGTTGAGGAAGGACAGGAGAGGACAGAAGATAGGGGTGAATGGAGAAGGGTTGTGTATGGATGATGCTGTGATGCATGAGGGGGAGTGGGTGGGGGATGGGGGGTGAGGAAGGATGTATGAAAAAAATTTGATGCAGCCTGAAGGGATTTCTCCCCGTCTTCCCCTTTTATGCATGAGGGGACGGAGAGGGGGGGTTGCCGAATTTATGAGGCGGCCTTGCTGTGGATGTGGTGTGTCTTGCGACACTGCTTCTGACCCAGGGTAGTGGACAGGATGCAGGGATGACCCGTCATCCAGGAGGTGCCAAGATAGGAGGGTGGAGGGGAGTGGAATATATGGGAAATGAAATGGGTGGTAGTGATTTCTATGCCTTTTTCTTTTTGGCTACCCACCCATGTAAGGGGGAAAAAGCCTTTGGTATATGTATGTATGTATGTATTTTTTTTTTTTTTCCGCATCTGACCTAGTTGTGGACCAAAAGGTCTCCTTTCAACATGCTCCACCTTTGTAATCCTTTGTAATTCTTTGTGACTCACTTCTTTTAGTTGATAGGCTGTCTGTTCCACTTAGTGTTGGTTCTCTTCATTGATAAGCTTCTCTCACTTCATTAAATTTTTCTGTGTAGGATAATTAAATTTTAAGGTTTTCCATATCTTTTTTTTTTTCAGTTCAGTTTAATTAAGTCTAATTAAAAATACACAGTGCACTCTCCAAGGTTTTTGTAAGGAATCCCACGAGAGCATGCATACAAGATCCTACATGAGCTTTGCAGTGATGTAATCATTTCCTTAGTCCAATGAACCATTTAGAATTTTCTCTTTGTCCACCCTTTCACTAATCAGATTCTTTGTTTCAAGCCTTGCTGATATTATTTACTTGGAATAATCTTGAGTCTCTGCATAATTCTTAGGTTACAAAGGATTGTCATTTCAGTAATGTATAAATATGTATATTCAAGCTCCTGAACCCAGCAATTTTATTACTTACACAAAGTGGAATCAGGTAGCTTGCTCGGACTCTTATTTACAAACAACCTACCTACACAAAGTGAACTCAGGTAGCTTGCTCAGGCTGTCAGTTACAAACAACCTACCTATAAAATGCAACATCCTGTTTTCTACCCCACTTTCTACCCTCTTTTCTATCAGCCTCTTACACACATCTGTTATCTTCTGCCCTGTTACCTCTCTTAGTTCTACTTTGTCTTCTTTGCCACCTATTTTCTTCTCTTTTGAATATTGGCTCAGTAATCCTTCTATATAACTCTTAAATAAAACAACACTGTATTTTACCTTGTTTGTTGATATTTGCTAGCACTGGTGGATGGCAGAGGAGAAGGAGAAAGCCACTGTTTTGAAAGGGAATCCCCTTCCATAAAAATACTAGGCAACTGAGTCAGGGTTTTTTCCCTTCTATGTACCATTTTAGTGGGTTCCTTTTATGTACACACAAGAACGCAGTCTAAAGTCAATTGTCATTTTCTTTGAAGCAGAAAGTTTTTGGAGGAAAGTAAGGGGACCAAAAAATATGAGTTTAGAAAATATAAATGTAGAAGTGATGGAAGTACTCAATCTTTGGGATCATTGGATGTGACAAAAGCTTCAGGACCTGACGGGATCTCAAACTGCATAGTTAAAGAATGCAAGGAACAACTGGTGGACAAAATTCACAGTCTTATCATATGTTTGCTGAAAGAAGGCATAGTGCCACTTAATTGGAAAAGGGCAAATGTGGTACCAACTCCCATAGATGAAAGTAAGGAGACACCATTGGATTATAGGCTGGTATCTCTGACCAGCCAAGTCAAAAGGCATTTACCCACTTCCACCCATTTCATTCCCACCCATGGGAGTGAAGTGGGTGGGGGTGGGTACATGCCTTTTGACTTGTCTACCTTCCTTGTAAGGGGGAAAAAGCCCTTGGTATGTAGACAGATCAGTGACCAGCACAATAGTGAAATTATGTGAAAGAATTGTGAAAGTTTGATGGACCAAAAATCTTGAAGAGATGAATATTCTGATAGATGCTCAGTTTGGCTTCAGATCTGGAAGGTCATGTGTGTCAAACCTATTAAGCTTTTACACAAGAGTGATTGATGTGCTGCAAGAGAGTTGGGTTGACTGTGGATACCTCAACCTGAAGAAGGGTTTTGATAAAGTACCTCAGAGTAGACTTATGTAGAAATAGGAGCACGTTGGAGGACAGAGGTAAACTACTAGAATGGATCAAAGATTTTTTTGAAGGGAAGATTCACGAGGACAGTAGTAAAGGATAAAATGTCAACATGGAGAACAGTAATGAGCGGAGTTCCACACAGTTCAGTGCTTGCTCCAGTAATGTTTCTTGTCCATGTCAGTGGCATGATGGAAGGTGCAGTAAGATATGCTTATACCATGACTTAGACTAAATTAACCCTCACATAGATACTTGAAACTTCTCTTTCCTTATTCTTAAAACTTTCCCTGTACTGACAATGGGTATGTGAGTCCCATGATATCCAAAAAATGTCATTTGTCTGCGTTGTGAGAAGGGGTGATGAAAGTTGGAGGTATCTGGGAGACAGGTGTCTTGGCCTTTTAGGTAAATAGCAATCGCACCATATGTTGCCTTTAGTTGCCACTGGAATTGGTTTTGATCTATGAAAACTAGGGAACTTCCTTCAGACCACAAAATGTCAATAAGAAAAATGTATAAAAGGGGCCATATAATTTGAGGAGGTTGAATAATTATATTTCTTGCAGATAAACCTCGGGAAAAGCTGAGATGTTCTGATCATTCATCACATCCTGTTGAGTTTGTTTGTTTAGAAGAAGAATGCCACTCTACTCCTTTAATGTGCTTTATATGTAAAGATTACAAACATACTAAACATAAGGTAATTGGTATGATAACTAATTGCAAAACGTAAGTTGTTCTTATGAATTATTTGATACTCAAGAAAAAGTGCCTGTAATAAATGTTTTGAATTTAAACTGTTCAACCTTTTCCCTGATTTTTTTCCTTCCAATTTTGCATAACATGATGATATTTCAGCATATTCCTTTGTCATGTTTTTCAGCATGTGTTACTTGAGCAGGAAGCTGAGAGGATCCGATCAACCATATCAGCTGCATGCCAGCATATCAAAAGAGCTGCACAAGAGCTTACAGAGTCGGCCCACAAATTAGGTAGTGGAAGATCCTCTTCTTGAATGCAAAACATTAGTGATCAAGAGTAGAAAAACCATTTCTTTTTTAATTTGTTTTTTTTTTGGTGATCACACACCTAATGCTTGGTGCATCTATACAGTATATATATATATATATATATATGTATTTTTTTTTCACCTCAGGGTAATGGCTGCTTAGTTATGTGCAGTCAGTAGTTTAGGAATTTTTTGGGGGGCATCCCTTATACAGACCAGGGCCATACATCATTCATCTGTGTTAGATGAAATTATATACTCTTATAGAAATGATGAACTGCTTTTCTATTATTGCTGTCTCTTCTTTCTGCTGCCTCTTTTGATGTATCACTTTCAATTCTCCTTATTTCCTATGCCCCTGTGTTGAAAGGGAGAAGAATACTTTTAAGACTTGGGTGTCTTAGAAGGTAATTAGATGGAATGAAGTGAGGGGGCTAAAAATTCCCCTCTCTGCATTTTCTCCAATAAAGAGAAGGTATAAGAGGGTTTCCGTGACTTGACTTATGATAGGAATAGGGTTACAGAGAGAAGGATACCTAGTCCCATCACTCTGTTCTGTTTTAGCTGCCTTTTATGATGCGAATGGGAAAATTTAGTGGCAGTCTTCTTTCATCCTTGTACCATAGGGGACAGAGGCAAAAATGGAAATATACACAGTAGGCCCTCAACATTTGTGATTTCCACTTTTGCAAGGCTTGCACATTCGTAATTTTCCAGCAGCACAAACATATTTACCAAAATTCACTAGAAAAAATAACAAAGCAGCCTATCACTGCATCACTACCCTCCCTCCCTCATCCCCCTACCATCAGCCTGCCAGTCCGCTAGTCTGCCACCAAAATTCGCGCAAAAAAATGACAAAGCAGCCTATCACCACATCACTACCCTCCCTCCCTTATCCATCCCCACTGTCAGCCTGGCAGTCTGCCCATCTGCCACTCTGTCTCAGTCATTGTCTTGTTTGTCCAGGCAGCAGTTCAGTCAGCTCGAAGTGATTGCTATAACTTTGTGTGCGTTTGTGTGTCCTCCAGTTCACATGTGTGTGTGGTGAACTATGGCTCCCAAGCCATAGTTGACCACACAGACTCATGATGAGTCTACTCCGAAAAGATTAAAGAAAGGGATGAATTTGGAGTAGGTGAAGTTACTAGACAAGTGTAGGTTGGGTTATATGAACAGTTCTGCTGTTGGAAAGCTATTTAATGTAAAACAGATCACAGTGCATTCAATAAAGAAAAATGAGGTGAACATAGTACAGCACTGGCATCTACTGCTCCTTCTGCTAAGCAAGTGTTGCAGGTAAGAAGCAGTGCTATATCTAAGATGGAATCTGTTTTATATGTGTGGATAACAGACCAGAACAAAAAAAGGCAATCCAATTAATAGCAATGCAATTCATGCAAAAGGAAGCATTGTTTGACAGAGTAACATGTGATAAGGCTAGCATGTTTGTGGAGGCTAGCACCAGTGCAGAACCAGACCATCCTGTCACCACCCAGTCTAAATATTTAGCAAGTAAAGGATGGTTTCACAGATTCAAGAGGCAGTTTTCCTTGCACAATTTGAAAATGTGTGGGAAATCAGGTTCGGCAGATCACATTTCGGCAGCTGCATTTCCTGATGCTCTGAAGAAAATTATTGAAGATAAGGGATACAGGCCTGAGCAGGTATGGAATATGGATGAAACAGGCCTCTTTTGGAAGAAGATGCCTGCCAGGACCTTTGTCGCCAAGGAGGAGAAGAGTGTGCCAGGGTTCAAAGCTGCTAAGGACCAATGCACATTAATGCTTTGTGCTAATGCTGCTGGCCACACCATCAAGTCATTAATGCATACAGCGAACATGATCGGGGCCAGTACTGATCCTTGTGGGACACCGCTTTTTACTTCTTCCCAGTTGGAGAATTTTTCTCTAATTACAACTCTCATTTTCCTCCCAATCAGGAAGTCTTTCATCCATTCCAATAATTTTCCTCTGATGCCACCTTTTGACTCTATCTTCTTTATAAGTTTCCTATGTGGTACCTTATCGAATGCCTTTTGCAGGTCCAGAAAAGCACAGTCTGCCCACCCATCTCTCTCTTGTATTATGTCTATTAATCTTGAGTAGAAGCAGATCAAATTTATTATACCTGGAAGAAAAATCTATACTGAATCCAAATCAATTTGGATTCAGACAAGGGAGATTGTGTACAACAAATTTGATCTGCTTCTACTCAAGATTGATAGACATAATACAAGAGAGAGATGGGTGGGCAGACTGTGCTTTTCTGGACCTGCAAAAGGCATTTGATAAGGTACCACATAGGAAACTTATAAAGAAGATAGAGTCAAAAGGTGGCATCAGAGGAAATTATTGGAATGGATGAAAGACTTCCTGATTGGGAGGAAAATGAGAGTTGTAATTAGAGAAAAATTCTCCAACTGGGAAGAAGTAAAAAGCGGTGTCCCACAAGGATCAGTACTGGCCCCGATCATGTTTGCTGTATACATTAATGACATGAATGAAGGTGTGGAGTGCTATATGAATTTCTTTGCAGATGATGCAAAATTACTAAAGAAGGTAAAAACGGAAGAGGACTGCAACTCATTGCAACAAGATCTGGACATGATCTGGAATTGGACTCAAAAGTGGGAAGTAAAGTTTAATATATAGAAATGCAGTATAATGGAATTTGGAAAGAGTAAAAACAGAATATCAAAAGATTACAGAATTGGGGAAGAAAAAGTAAAAAAAGCAAACTCGGAAAAAGATTTTGGAGTGATGATTGGAAAGGACATGAAACCAGATAAGCATATAAATAAAATATTCGGAGAAACCTACAATTTATTGAGGTCAATCAAAGTGGCATTTGCTTATTTGGATGAAGAAATGATAAAGAAAATACTAACTACACTAATAAGACCAAAACTTGAGTACGCAGCATCACTTTGGACACCCAGTATCAAAAAGAATATCAAGAAACTAGAAAGAATACAAAGAGCGACAACCAAACTAGCACCGACTCTTGCCAAACTAACATATGAGCAAAGACTGTCCAAATTGAATCTACCAACTTTGGAACAAAGAAGAGAAAGAGGAGATTTGCTAACTATCTACAGAATAATGAAAGGAATGGAAGTTTTAGGCAGGAAGGACTTGTTAATGTGGGACAAAGGTAAAACAAGAGGACACAGAAAAAAACTGAAAAAGGACAGTTATAGAAAAAACTTGAAAAGGAACAGCTTCCCACACAGAGCGATAAATACATGGAACAAATTAGACAACAAAACAGTATGTGCAAACACTATACAAGATTTTAAGATAAAACCTGATGCGGAGAGATACAAAGACAGGTTACCACAAGCATAGCTCCCTTCCCGTATATTACAACTAGGTAAATACAGGGGATGCTGCTGCTGGCAGAGGTGTTTCCAAGAGTACATGATCCTCTGATAGCACATTAATGACTACTGCAGATGTGACAGCTTCTGTAGGTGGAAGTATAGATGGTGTGACAACTTCAGCAAGTGCATTTAGATATTTGTCAATTCCATCCTCTGCTAGAGAGGAGAGCTGCCAGATCAGCACTGTGGTTTCTCTTCCATATGTGTGTCATACTCAAGCATATTGAGAGTTGGCATGACAATATGACAGATTCTAGAAGTGGCTCACATTTTGATGTGGTCATGGCTCTTTGCAGTATGACTTACTTTTGAGGTAGCAACCGTGAGGGAAGTGCTTGCCCAAAAGCTGCCTTTCTCAAAAATGTAAAGAAGTGCTCACAAGATGTCAGATTGATTGACACATACAGTAGAGACCTAAAGCACAGTGCATCAAGAAGTATGATTTCCCAGTCTTCAACAGGAAACAGATGGTACACCATAGAGTACGATTGTAGTGTTCCACCTGTCTATTGCCACGAGGATTGTATGCTGATGATGAGTAGCTGTTTGCTACTCCTTGATCATGTAGGAATTGCTAATACTTGGCAGAGGTGAATGCCATGCCATGGCATTCTAAAAGCACAGAAGAGGGAAGATAGGCATTCAGTGGTGGTCTCAGCAAATGTGTCTTCTGTGGGAAAAGCAGATACAAACTGGCTGTATTCATCCACCACAGTGAGGTTATAGTGGTTCTTTCTTCATTGAGCTGGCAGATCCCTTAAAATGGATGGAGAGCCTTTCAGATAGGCATGTAGCCTTCATTAGTGATCCATTCTACTTGATGAATAGAGGTACTTCAGAACATGTGAAGCATTTCCTAATAACTGACTTGACATCTTCCATTGAGAAATTTCATTATGGAGTGCTAACTTGAATGTAGGTGTGCCAGTGTGATTCTTGTTTGTCTTGGAAGTGATTTTTTGTTGCATTGATGTCTGCAGTAGTTTGATGAAGTATAGAATTGAGAGATCTATCATGCATTGATTTTTTTCTGAATTTGATTTATTATATGAATGTGTTCTGTGTTGTTGGGGGAGTCAGAACTGAATAAAAACATATAGCAGGCTAAAACAAAATCTGTGAAGTATGCCATGGTGTTGAATATAAATCAGATATTGTAATTTTGTATTATGGTTAGGAGTCACCAAATAGCATCAACACATTTCTCTAGCATATCATATGTCCTCTATGTGAGTTATTGAATGCATAAGTCTTATGCACTATACATATGTTAACAACTTGACCCACTTCAGTACAAATCAAATTCTCACCTGCAGGATCAGCTGATATACGAGGTCTGTTCTAAAAATACGTGGACTGTTTGAGTTGCGCAGCTCCAGTTGGTTCCAGGGGAATCTGCTTGGTGTCGCTAGGTTTGCACAGATCAGCTGATTATGACACCATTTCCCAATTGCAGATATCTTTATTTGTGTATTAGTTATGTGGTTTTTAGTGGAGTGCGATTTTTTTTGTTTGGCGGATTTCAGATTGACGTGAAGGAGCAATGACTTGCTGTGAAATTTCGTGTTAAACATGGAAAATCTGTGACTGAAACTTTTGCCATGCTTAACATGGCTTACAGTGATGTTGCTATGAAGAGTATGGCACGTTTCAAGTGGTATGAGCATTTTAAAGATGGTCAACAGTCCATTGAAGATGATGAGCGTCCTGGATGTCCTTCCACATCAACCGACAACCCACACGCCAACAAAATCAACACCCTGGTGCGGGCAATTTAACATCTGACTGTCAGGGAGCTTTTTGAAGAGTGTGGGATACCAGTTGGATCTTGTTACAAGATTTTGACAAAAAGATTGAAGATTCACTGCGTTGCTGTGAAATTTGTGCCACACCTGATGACGGACGAACAAAAAGCCCATTGCGTCCAAGTTTGTCAGGAACTGCTTGATCATTCAGAAGAAGACAAAAACTTCTTGTCCAGGATCATAGCAGGTGATGAATTGTGGGTTTATGGTTTTGACATTGACACGAAGATTCAATTGTCCCAGTGGATGAGTGAAACATCCCCCAGACCCAAAAAAGCTCACCAAGATCAATCCAAGGTCAAGGTGATGCTGACAGTTTTCTTCGATGCAAAGGGTGCTGTTCATCACAAGTACCTCCCCGAAGGCTCCACAGTGAACCAGACTTACTACACTGAAGTTCTGAACCATCTGAGAGATGCTATCCATTGCAAAAGGCCAGAAATGTGGAGGAGTGGTGACTGGTTTTTCCATCACAACAACGCTTCAGCCCATTCAGCCCTCTGAACTTGTGAGTATTAGGCCAAACACTTGATCACTGTTTTTCCCTCCCCCTACTCACCTGACGTTGCTCCTTGCCATTTTTTCTTGTTCTCCAAACTCAAAAGACCCTTGAAAGGAAGAAGATTTGAGACAATTCCCGAGATTAAGGCAAATGCAACAAAGGAGCTGAAGGACATTACAAAAGAAGCATACCAGAACTGTTTTAACAAGTGGAAACACCATTGGGATAAGTGCGTGCATTGGGGAGGAGAGTACTTTGAAGGGGACCCAGATCTGTAACTTCTAAATAAAGTACATTTTGCTTTATGACGTAAGTCCGCATATTTTTTTTTTTACAGACCTCATATGTACGATTCAACACACTACTCACATAAAATATAAAGTCACTGCTGTATTACTTGTTCTCCTTTACTCTGAGTAATAATAAACACAGAAAACATGATCAAACCAGTTCACAGAATCCAGGAGTAACTCATGTACAACTACAAAAAAATATAAGATGGTGACACCGGCATCCTCATGTACCCACTTGTACCTCATGACAGCTATGCAGGCATCATTATTCCACAGTGGTTGATAACACCTCTGTGGACCAGAGACATGCATCATTCTTTTATGATTGGAAACTGTTTCCACAAAGAATAATGATGATCACTCATTTGCTTCTATCCCATCTCTCTGCTACTTTCCTCAAACCTCACTTTTACCACCTTGATAACTCCACCTTTTCAGTGTGATATTGTCTCTAAGGATAAAAGGATTGGTTTTTAATGATAAAATACAATGTATTGTGTCTTATACTTGGCAGAAAGTGTAGCTAGACAAGTGGAAGGCACATCCCAAGAAGGAGGTTCTGAGAGTCCTACCAGTGATTCCTCAGCAACCAGAGGTACTGCTGAAGAGGCCAGATGTCGTGTCCGTCAATATTTTGCTCAGTTGAGGGACCACCTTGCTCGTCAAGAATCTCAAGCACTTACTGTTTTGGATGCTCACATCAGAGAAAGGCTTTGTTCTGTCAGACAGCAGCAGGAAGATGTCACCACTCTACTGTCCCAGGTTGAGATATTGCATGTTTTTTAATCTTAAGAAAGTTACAGACTAAGGAGGTTGGAGATATAATTAATCTATCAGTTTACCAAGAGCTTTTTCTCCCTTATAAGGGAAGTAGCCAAGTTAAAGGTACATACCTGCTGCTACCCATTCCACTCCCTTCCACCACCCTTTCCTCCCTTTAATCTCAGCTCCTCATGTATGATGGGTCATCCTGGTATCCCACCACTGCCCTGGGTCAGAAGCAGTATAGCAAGACACAGTACATCCACAGCAAGGCAACTTCACTTAATCGGTGACCCTCCCTCTCCGTTCCCTCAAGGAGAAAAATAGCAGATGGGGAGAAATCCCTTTGAACTGTGTCAAAATATTATTCACACAAAATCACCCCCTACACCCCATCCCCTGCCCCTCCCTTCCTTGCATAACATTATCATCTATACACATCCACTCTTCACTCATCCCTACCTCCTGCCTACTCCCTTCCTTCCTCAATAGACTTTCCCCACTTTCTCAATGCCCCCCATCCATCCATCTGCCTTGTCCTCAGTCATCCCCTCAAATTCACTCCCTCTACCTCTGCCACACCTCTTTTACTAATCTTTCTTCACTCATTCTTTCCATGTGTCCAAACCATCCCAATACTCTTTTATCAGCCCTATCTGTCATCTTTTCCACTCCCGCTCTCCTCCTCACCTCCTTCTTTTCACTCTACCCAACCTAGTAACTCCTACCATACTTCTCAGACATTTCATCTCAAAATGTATTCAAGCTTTTCCTCTCTGCCTCTCTTAAATTCCAAGTCTCTGCCCCATACAAAGCTGTTGGCATAATCATCCTTTCATACAATCTCTGCTTTCATTCCCAGATGCCTATTTCTCATGACACTTTTTAATCCCAAAATTAATTACTTGCTTCTCTGAATCTACAATTTATCTCTACCCCCACTCCTCCCTTTCCTGCCACATGTGACCCCAAAAACCTAAAGCTAGCAACTTCTAGCCTCTTTCTTTTAAGACTTACTTCCAACTCACTGCCATCCTCTCCCCTTGTATGTCTCATCACCTTGCTTTTACCCACATTTACCTTCAACTTTCTCCTATCACACACCTTCCCAAACTCTGTCACTAACTTCCTTAATCCCCCCTCTGACCCAGTCACAAGTGTAGTGTCATCAGCAGACAACAACTGGCTCACCTCCCACTTTTATCCATTTTCTTTAACCATCTCCAATCCCTTGCCCACTACCCTCACCTTTACCTCCTGCACCACCCCATCCATGTATAAATTGAACAGCCATGATGACATGACACACCTCTGATGAAGTTCCATCTTTTCCTCAGACCACTCGCTTTCTCCATTTCCAATTCTGACACAGGCTTTACTACTCTCATAAAAACTCTTGACTACCTTTAACAACTTTCTCTCAGTCCCATATATCTGCAAAACCTTCCACACTGCCTTCCTGTCAACCCTGTCATAGGCCTTTTCAAAATCCATTAAAAGCCCAAAAAACATCCTTACCTTTTCCTTTAAGCTTTCTCACTTGATGGAAATCTGTAATGAAGGAGTGAATAAATACATACCAAGACAGAAACAAGAGGTGTACATAAAATGCCGGTTCAACAGAAAATGCAATGAGGCGAAAGATGAAAGAGACAAAACTTGGAAATGATGCAATCAAACATCATTTAGAAAGTAACTGTTTGATAAATGATAGCCACCATGGATTCAGACGGAAACGTTCTTGCGTGACTAACTTACTCGAATTCTACAACACAATCATCTCGAATTATGACAAAAGAAACAGTATAGATTTCAAATATTTAGACTTTGCAAAAGCTTTTGATACCGTCCCCCATGGAAGACTACTTACTAAATTAGCTTCACACGAAATAAGTGGTAGCCTATTAAGTTGGACTAGAAATTGGTTGAATGATTGAAAACAGAGAGTTGTTCTAAATGGCAAAACTTCAAGATGGAAAAATGTTACGTGTGGAGTTTCTCAAAGTTCCGTTCTTGGGCCACTTCTATTCATAGTATATATAAATGATATAGATCATGGACTAAAATCTATTGTCTCCAACTTTGCTGATGATACAAAACTGTGGGGAATGGTAAATAATTACTTAAACCAATTATATATTCAAGAAGATTTAGATAAACTTCAATAATGGTCTGAAAAGTGGCTAATGAAATTTAACACAAGTAAATGCAAGGTTATGCACATAAGTAAAAATAGCAGTAAGTATGATTATAAGGTATTTAGAAATTTGTTAACAAATGTGGATAGTGAAAAGGATCTCGGCATAATTATTAGTAACAATCTCAAATCATCTAAGCAGTGTATTTCAGCCTCTGAGAAAGTAAATAAGATTCTAGGACTGATTGCATGATCTTTTGACTTCAAAAGTCCATCTCTCATTGTCAAGCTATATAAATTGTTATTTCATCCACATTTGGAATATATTGTTTCCATATGGTCACTGAATCTCATTAAAGACATTGACAGATTGGATAAAGTACAATAGTGAGCCACAAAACTGATTCCAAATATCAAAAATAAATCATACAAAAATTGACTCAGAGGTGACTTGATGCAGGTCTTTAACCACTTCCATATGGTGACGCCTATGTAGGCGGCATGAAGAGCAAGTGGGTACTCGATGATGCCGACGTCGCCATCTTGATTATATTTATTGTAGTCGTACCTACGTAATGTCCATTCTCTCTAAACTGGCTTCATCAAATTTCTATGGTTATCAAAATACACGGGTGAAAGAGAACGAACGATTGAGCACTGACTTTATTTTTTATAATGCTATTATTATGACACATCACACATCAGTCAGCTAATGCTGCCAGACGTGCGATGTGCCCTGGTGTGAAGAGGTTAAGATTCTAAAGCAGGGGTTTGCAACCTTTTTTCCCAAAGGGCCACTAGTCACTACTCTGTTGGTATGGAGGGCCACATAACCTTACTATTTCATGTTATTTACCACGATCGAAGACATATGTGAGATTATACTGATAAAGATAGATAAGTAGTTTGTTACTGATTTTATTTAAATTGGGATCACAAAAATAAGAATTGTCCGAAACAAATGTATTTTCCTTACTCTAAATGAGCAAATGAAAGGCAACCATACCTTATTATTATAATGTACAAACATAGATAATTACTTGATATTGGTTAACTGGGATCATTATCATAAGAATGATCAAACACAGACATTTTCCTGACCATTAATTAGTAAATGAAAGGCTACCCTCTCTCTGAGGGCCGCATTAACTTATTTATTTTTAGGAGAAAGGGGCGCAATGAAAGCCTTTGTTGGGCCGCAGATTGCACAGGGCTGTTCTAAAGGGACAATATTTTCACACTGAATGAGAATTCGACAAGAAATAATGGTCACAAACTGTCAGGAAATAGATTTAATTTGGAAATGGGTAGAAACAACTTCGCCGACCATGTAGTTAATGAATGGAATAAACTTACTGTAGAGGCAGTGCAATGTAGTTCAGTTCGAAGCTTTAAGATTCATTTAGATAAACACCGAAGCAAGATGCTCTAATGCCTGTCATTTATTTTATATTATTTGTCTGTTTATTATTATTTGCTTGATTTTCATTTATTATTATGTATCTATCAATTTATTATGTACTATTTACCTGTTTGTTTATTATTTAAATACCTATACATTTACTTATTTATTTTATTTGTTATCATTTATACATACATACATATACCAAGGCTTTTTCCCCCTTCCAAGGGAGGTAGCCAAAAAGGGGAAGGCATAAAAACACTCCCACCCATTTCATCCCTAAATACACTCCACACCCCTCCCACCCTTCCTCTCATCTGAGCACCTCTTGGATGACGGGTCATCCCTGCACCCTGCCCACCGCCCTGGGTCAGAAGCAGTGTCGCAAGACACAGTACATCCACAGCAAGGCCGCTTCATTTAATCGGCGACTCCCCCTCTCCGTCCCCCTTTGCATATAAGGCGAGGACGGGGAGAAATCCCTTCGGGCTGCGTCAAAATTTACTCACACATACTACCCCACCCCCCACCCCCCCGCCCATTCCTCCTCATGCAGTCACAACATCATCCATATACAACCATTCTCCACTCACCTCTGTCTTCCGTCCTCTCCCTTCCTTCCTCAACAGACATTCCCCTCTTCCCCAAAGCCCCCTTCACCCCATCCATCCACCTCATCCTAGGACGTCCCCTCATGTTCACTCCCTCCACATCTGCCTTCCATACCTCTTTTACTAGTCTTTCTTCACTCATTCTTTCCATGTGTCCAAACCATCCTAATATTCTTTCATCAACCCTATCTCCCAAATCCTTTTTCACCCCTGTTCTCCTCCTCACCTCCTCATTTCTCACTCTATCCAGCCTAGTAACCCCCACCATACTTCTCAGACACCTCATCTCAAACACATTCAAACTCCTCTCTTCTTCCCTTATGTTCCACGTTTCTACCCCATACAGTGCTGTTGGCACAATCACTCCTTCATACAGTCTCCTCTTCGCATCCATTCCCAAATGTCTATTCCTCATTACACTCTTTAAACCACCAAGGCATTTACTCGCTTCTCTCAATCTACATTCTACCTCCACCTTCACTCCACCTTTTCCTACTACACTTGCACCCAAGTATCTAAAACTATCCACTTCCTCCAGTCGCTCTCCCTTAATGTTCACTTCCAGTCTACTGCCACTTTCACCCCTTGTACATCTCATCACCTTACTTTTACCCACATTTATCTTTAGCTTTCTTCTATCACATACTCTCCCAAACTCTGCCACCAGCTTCCTCAATCCCTCCTCTGACCCTGCCACAAGCGCAGTGTCGTCTGCAAACAACAGCTGGCTCACCTCCCACTTTTCTCCATTTTCTTTAACCATCTCCAATCCCTGACTCACTACCCTAGCATTCACCTCTCGCACCACCCCATCCATGTATAAGTTGAACAGCCAGGGCGACATAACGCATCCTTGACGAAGTCCCACCTTTACTTCAAACCACTCACTCTCTCCATTTCTAATCCTAACACATGCTCTACTACTCTCAAAAAACTCTTGACAGCTCCCAAAAGCTTTCCTCCTATCCCATAAATCTGCATAACCTCCCACAGTGCCTTTCTGTCTACCCTATCATAAGCCTTTTCCAGATCCATAAAAGCCCAAAAAACATCCTTCCCCTTTCCTATAGCTTTCTCACATATCTGTCTTACCACAAAGATCTGATCTACACAACCTCTACCTGTCCTAAATCCACACTGTTCCTCACCAATTACTCCTGTTCCTCTCCTAATCCTCTCAATTAAGATCCTCCCATAAGCCTTCCCTACTACACTCAACAGGCTAATCCCTCTGAAATTACTACATTCACACTTGTCCCCTTTTCCCTTGTAAAGAGGAACTATACAGGCACTTCTCCAGTCCTCCGGTACTCTACCCTCTCTCCAGCAAACATTAAATAACCTCACCAACCAGTCCACCATCACTGAACCTCCCTTTTTCAGACATTCTGCATGGCATCCATCCAGACCAGGTGCCTTACCTACTTTCATCATCTTTACAACTGCCTTCACCTCATCCTTCCTTATTTCTCCTCCATTCTCCTCACTCATCACTCTCATTTTCTTCGCATTTCCCACTGCAGCTATCTTTCCTTCCCTATCCTCCTTCACATTCAGCAACTCCCTAAAATATTCTGCCCATCTTCCCTTCACTGCCATCTCTTCCATTATCATCTCTCCATCTGTACCTTTTACCTTTTCTTCCCTACTTGATTCGCCTCCTCTTCCTCTCTTAATTTCTTTCCAAAACATCTTTTTATTACTTTCAAAATTTTCTGTCATACTCCTACCCCATTTCACATCTGCTCTCCTCTTTGCCTCCTTTACCTTTTGCTTTACTTCTCTTTTCTTTTCTTTGTACGTCTCATATAACTCCCCTGTCCTCTTTTGTAACCAATCTGTGAATGCTCGCTTCTTCTCTTCTACAACCTTCTTTGTTTCCTCATCCCACCATTCACTACCCTTTCTTCTATTTCCCCCTGTCCTTCTTGTTCCACACACCATCCTTGCACACTTTAAGACTCCCTCCTTGAACCATCCCCATTCCTCCTCCACACCCATCTCTGCTCTATCCTTTACTCCCTCCCACTCCTCCTTCAGCTTCTTTTCGTACTCCTTCTCCTTCTCCTTTTCCTTTTATATTACCCCTGTCTGGGGTATTGGCTGCATGTTATTGTGGCAAAGTAGCATGCAGTTGATACTTTAGGGTCCATATGGGGCGCCCCTACCAACCAGAGCCACACATCATTTTGTCTATGATAGAGGGAAACTCTGTTCATAGAGAAATTATGACACTTTTATACTACGACTGTCCCTCCATTATGCTGTCCCCCAAAGCCTTGTTACTGTCCTGTACAATTTCTCTGAATATTTATTTCCTTTTTCGCCTACCTACCCTGTGGTGGGGAAAAAGAATACTGCCACCAAGTATTTCTACTTGGATCGTAAGAGGAGAGAAAAAAGGGACAGGGATTGGGACCAGGTATCCTTCTCCCTGTAGCTCCACAGGGGACATTCCTAAAAAAAGTAAAGGCATAAGATGGTCTAGGAGTTTTCCGACTAGCACCCTAAGGTTTGGGTCTTTTAATGTGTGTGGATGTGGTACAGATGAGAGTAAAAGGGAAGAGATAGGTAGTATGTTTGTGAGAAGAAAGATGGATGTGTTGGCTTTGAGTGAAACTAAGCTGAAAGGGAAGGGTGAGTGTAAGTTTGGGAGTGTAAGTGGGAGGTTATCAGGAGTGAAGAGAGGGTGAGGGAGGGAAGGGGTGGCTATACTAGTAAGTGAAGAGATAGGTAAACGTGTAGTGGAGTGGAAGGAGGTTTCCTCAAGGCTTTTTCCCCCTTACAAGGGAGGTAGCAAAAAAGGAAAAGGCATAAAATCATTTCCACCCATTCCATCCCTGAATACACTCCACACCCCTCCACCCTCCCTCTCATCTTAGCACCTCCTGGATGACGGGTCATCCCTGCACCTTGTCCACTGCCCTGGGTCAGAAGCAGTGTCGCAAGGCACAGCACATCCACAGCAAGGCCGCTTCATTAAATCGGCGACCCCCCCTCTCCGTCCCCCCATTGCATAAAAGGAGAAGATGGGGAGAAATCCCTTCGGGCTGCGTCAAATTTTGCTCACACATACTACCTCACCCCTCCATCCCCCTGCCCATTCCACCTCATGCAATCACATCATCCATATACAGTACAACCATTCTCCATTCACCCCTGTCTTCTGTCCTCTCCCGTCCTTCCTCAACAGACATTCCCCTCTTCCCCAAAGCCCCCTTCACCCCATCCATCCACCTCATCCTAGGACGTCCCCTCATGTTCACTCCCTCCACATCTGCCTTCCATACCTCTTTTACTAGTCTTTCTTCACTCATTCTTTCCATGTATCCAAACCATCCTAATACTCTTTCATCAACCCTATCTCCCAACCCCCTTTCCACCCCTGTTCTCCTCCTCACCTCCTCATTTCTCACTCTGTCTAGCCTAGTAACCCCCATCATACATCTCAGACACCTCATCTCAAACACATTCAAACTCCTTCTCTCTTCCTCTCTTATGTTCCATGTTTCTGCCCCATACAGTTCTGTTGGCACAATCACTCCTTCATATAGTCTCCTCTTAGCATCCATTCCCAAATGTCTATTCCTCAATACACTCTTCAATCCACCAAGGCATTTACTCGCTTCTCTCAATCTTCATTCTACCTCCACCTTCACTCCACCTTTTCCTGCCACATTTGCACCCAAGTATCTAAAACTATCCACTTCCTCCAGTCGCTCTCCCTTAATACTCACTTCCAGTCTGCTGCCACTTTCACCCCTTGAACATCTCATCACCTTACTTTTACCCACATTTATCTTCAGCTTTCTTCTATCACACACACTCCCAAACTCTGCCACCAACTTCCTCAATCCCTCCTCCGATCCTGCCACAAGCACAGTGGCATCTGCAAACAACAGCTGGCTCACCTCCCACTTTTCTCCATTTTCTTTTACCATCTCCAATCCCTGACCCACTACCCTTGCATTTACCTCTCGCACCACCCCATCCATGTATAAGTTGAACAGCCAGGGCGACATAATGCAAAAGATTGTGGATCATCAGAGAGGGACCTAAACAAGGTTTGGAAATGGAGTTGGAAGTGGGAAGTGGACTTCAACATTAAGAAATGTAGCAATATGCAGTTCAGAAAAATTAAAAAAAGAGTATCAGGAGAATATACAATTGGAAAAAAGGAAGTAAAGAAAGTGGGATCTGAAAAAGATCTGGGATTAATCATCACAAACTGACTTGTCCCCTGATAAATAAATAAACAAAACTGTCAGAGAATCCTATAATTTGCCAAGATCAATGAAAGTGGCTTTTATCTATTTAGATAAAGAAATGGTTAAAAAAATATTAATCACACTAATAAGGCCTAGACTGGAGTACACTGCTACACTATGGTCACCTAGTTCCAAAATGAATATAAAGAAAATTGAAAGAATCCAGAGAGCAACTACAAAAAAGGCCCCAGCACTTTCAAACCTGTCATATAAGGAGAGACTGGCTAAATTGAAATTACAAACTTTGGGACAAAGAAGAGAGAGAGGCAACCTACTGACCATCTACAGAATCATGAAAGTTATGGAAGTCCTTGATAGAGAGGATTTATTAAATTGGGACAAGAAAAACAAAGAGGACATGGAAAAAATATTAAAAAGGATAGTTATAGAAGAGATCTGAAAAAAAAAAAGTTTTCTACACAGAGTGGTGGACATCTGGAACAAACTGGACAAAACAATAGTGTGGGCAAAATCCATACACGAATTTAATAGCAAACTAGACACTGCGAGATACAAAAGTGGGACACCACGAGCATAGCTCCCCTTCCCATAAGATACAACTAGGTAAATACAAAAATCTGATCCACACATCCCCTGCCTTTCCTGAACCCACACCAATTACTCCCTATGTTACCCTCCTAACCCACTCAATTAAAACCCTCCCATAAGCCTTCCCAATTACATTCAACAAACTGATCCCTCTGAAACTACTACACTCATATTTGTCCCCTTTTCCCTTATAAAGCGGAACAATACAGGCACTCCTCCAGTCCTCAGGCACTCTATCTTTTTTGAGATACAAATTAAACAACCTCACTAGCCAGGCCACTATTACTATACCTCCCTTCTTCAGACACTGCATGACACCCTTCTAATCCATGTGACTAATATAAATATAAAAAGACTTCTTAACTTCTCTGAACCTGTCATTCAGGAGGAGCTAAGATGAGAGGAAGGAAAGGGTGGTGGAGGGTAGGGGAATGGGTGGAGTAGGTACATGACTTTGACTTGGTTATCTCCCTTGTAAAGGAGAAAAGGCTCATAGTATATATAGATAGAAATATACATACATATATATAAAAATAGAAATATAAAAAGGTAAATACTTGCAAAGAAAGTAGGGAGGTGGTTCTCAAAGTGTAGATTGTAACAGGTGAGTGTTATATTTATACAGGTTCCTCCTAGTGTTTCAATGGACTCCTACAATTACAAAATAGTTTATTTCAGTTATTAGCCATTCTCAGAGATCTCTCTGTGAAAATGATGAGTTGTTTTTGTTAAATGGATGTGAGGCAGTGGAGGAGGCTGTGTTTGGTATCTAATGTATAGAAAACTGGGAGTTATAAGACTGGTTATTTGCTATTGTGAAAATGGAAAAATAAAACCAGGAATGCAAAGATTATGTATATTTAATGTTTGATATGGCCTCCACAGGCCTTCAGTACAGCTTGAATATGGTTTGGCATGAAATCTAACATTGACTGTACAGGTTATCATTGACTTATGACCTAAGTGACTTATGACTACTCATACTTACGACCACTTTGTCTGAGTTATTATAATGCAGTATAAGATATAGAGGAGAGCAGATGTGAAATGGGTTAAGAGTATGAGAAATTTTTTAAAGTAAGAAAAAGATGTTTTGGAAGGAAATTGAGAGAGGAAGAGGGGGTGAATCAAGTAGAGAAGAAAAGGTAAAAGGTGCAGATGGAGAGATGATAATGTAAGAGATAGCTGTAAGAGGAAGATGGGCAGAGTATTTTAGGGAGTTGTTAATGTGAAGGAGGATAGGGAGGGAAAGGTAGTTGCAGTGGGTAGTGCTAAGAAAATGACAATGATGAATGAGGAAAATGGAGGAGAAATAAGAAGAGATAAGGTAAAAGCAGTTATTAAAATGATGAGAGCAGATAGGCACATGGGTTGCATGGGTGTTATGCGGAGTGGTTTAAAAACAGAGGTACAGTGATGGTAGACTGGCTGAGGAAGTTGTTTAGTGTTTCTCTAAAAGAGAGTAGAGTGCAGGAGGACTGGAGGAGTGCCTGTATGGTTCGACTTTACATGGGAAAAGGGGACAAGTGTGAGTGTAATAATTTCAGAGGGATCAGTTTGTTGAGTGAAATTGGGAAGGCTGATGGGAGGGTTTTGATTGAGAGGATTAGGAGAGGAACAGAGGGAGTAATGGGGGAGAAACAGTGTGAGTTTAGGACAAGTAGGGGTTGCATGGATCAGATTTTTGTGGTAAGGCAGATATGTGAGAAATCTTTAGGATTTTTTTTTTTTTTCTACTTTTTGTAGATTTGGAAAATGTTTATGATAGGGTAGACAGGAAGGCATTATGGGAGGTATTGCAGATATATAGAATAGGAGGAAAGCTGTAAAGAGCAGTCAAGAGTTTTTACAAGAGTAGTTGAGTGTGTGTTAGAATTAGAAATAGAGTGAGTGGTATGAGATAAAAGTGGGACTTCACCAGGATGTATGTTGCCTTGGCTGTTCAATTAATACATAGATGGGGTGGTGCGAGAGGTAAATGCAAGGGTAATGGGCCGTGGATTGGAAATTGTTAAAGAAAATGAAGAAAAATAGATAAGCCAGTTGTTGTTTGCTGATGACACAGTGCTTGTAGCAGGATCAAAGGAGGGATTAAAGGAGTTAGTGAAGGAGTTTGGGAAGGTGTGCAGAAGTGGAAAGTTGAAGATAAAAGTTGGTAAAAGTAAGGTGATGAGATGTACAAAGGGAGAAGATGGCAGCAAATTGGAAGTGATATTAAGGGAGAGAGACTGGAGGAAATGGATAGCTTTAGATACTTGGGTGCAAATGTGGTGGGAAAGGGAAGAGTGGAGTTGGAGGTGGAATGTAAGTTGAGAGAAGCAAGTAAATTCCTTAGGAGATTAAAAAGTAATGAGAAATAGACATTTGGGAATGGATGCTAAGAGGAGATTGTATTTACCTAGTTGTATTATATGGGAAGGGAGCTATGGTTGTGATGACCTGTCTTGGTATCTTTCAGCATCAAGTTTTTTCTTAAAATCTTGAATAGTGTTTGCACACACTGTTTCTTTATCTAAATTATTCCAGGTATCCAGTACTCTATGTGGGAAGCTATTTGTTGTCACATCTCTTTTATAGTTATCCTTTTTTGAGTTTCTTTTCATGTCCTTTTGTTTTTCCATTGTCCCATTTTAGTAAATCATTCCTATCTAGGATTTCCATGCCTTTCATGATTCTATAAATAGTCAGCAGATCTCCTGTTTCTCTTCTTTGTTCCAGAGTTGGTAGTTCCAATTTGGACAATCTTTGTTCGTATGTTAATTTGGAGAGAATTGGTGCCAACTTTGTTGTTGTATTCTTTCTAATTTCTTTGTTCTTTTTATTACTGGGTGACTATAGTGTTGCTGCATACTCCAGTTTTGGTCTTAATAGTGTAACTAATATTTTTTTTAATAATTTCCTCTTCCAAGTAGTCAAATGCCACTTTCATTGACCTTAATAGGTTGAAGATTTCTCCAATTATTTTATTGATATGTTTGTCCAGTGTCATGTCTTTGCTGATTATTACTCCAAGGTCTCTTTCCAAATTCACTTTTTTGACTTCTTCAATTATATAATTTCTTGATATTCTGTTTTTACTTTTTCCAAACTCCATTGTACTACACTTCTTGATATTGAAGTTCACTTTCCACTTTTGAGTCTTATTTCCAGATTTTGTCCAGGTCTAACTGTAATGATTCACAATCCTCCTTTGTTCTTACTTTCTTTAGTGTTTTTGCATCATCTGCAAAGAAATTCATATAACACTCTACTCCTTCAACCATGTCATTTATATATATGGCAAACATGATTGGAGCCAGTACCGAACCTTGTGGGACACCACTTATCATTTCTTCCCAATTCGAGTATTTATCTCTACTACCCTCATTTTTCTTCCAGTCAGGAAATCTTCCATCCATTCCAATAATTTTCCTCTGATGTCACCTATTGATTCTATTTTCCTTATTAGTTTCTTGTGTGGTACCTTATCAAATGCTTTTTGTAGGTCTAGAAAGGCACAGTCTGCCCATCCATCCCTCTCTTGTATTATTTCTATTAGTCTCGAATAGAGGCACATCAGGTTTGTTGTACATGATCTTCCTTGTCTAAATCCAAATTGATTTGGATTCAGTATAGTTTTTTCTTCCAGATGTTTAACCCATCTACTTTTGATAACTTTTTCACATATTTTTGCTATTTTGCTTGTTAGGGAGACTGGTCTGTAGTTGGTTGGATCTACCATGTCCTCCTTTATATATTGGTACAATATTTGCATTTTCCCAGTCCTGTGGTACCTTTCCTTCTGTGAGTAAGTATTTAATTATATTGTACATTTTATCCGTCAACTCCTCTATGCATTCTTTCAGTATCCAATTTGCAATTCCATCTGGACCATGTCATTTTTTGACATCAAGGTTTTTTTATTTGGTTGCTGATTTCCTTCTGTGTTACAGTTATTTCCTTCTTCATTGGGGGGGGGGGTTCTATCTTTCTTTTCCCTCACAGTTAGGTGAGTTCTCAATTGTGAATACCGATTTGAACTGATTGCTCATAATTTCTACCATTTCTAGTTCTGTACATTCATATTTTCCCTGGTGCAGCTTTTCTATTTCTTGTTTATTTTTTAGCTTACTATTTACATACCTGTAAAATAATTTAGGTTGTTCCTTGCATTTTTCTATTATGTCTCTTTTGTAGTTTCTCTTTCCATCTCTGCATATTTTTACATAATTATTTTTTAGTTTGATGTATGTTTGCCATTTCCTCATTTATTTTTTTGTCTTTTATCCATCTTTTCCAGGCTT
This sequence comes from Oratosquilla oratoria, assembly GCF_046742065.1. NCBI lineage: Eukaryota > Metazoa > Arthropoda > Malacostraca > Stomatopoda > Squillidae > Oratosquilla > Oratosquilla oratoria. Next base: position 29,077,364 of record NC_134787.1, read on the forward strand.
TGTCTCTCGTATCCTTAGCCTCACTACATTCTTGTTGTACCAGCTCTTTATGTATATTCTTTCTTGCTTTTGTTGTAGTACATATTTGCTCACTCCCTCATTATAAATTTCTTTTAGTATATTCCAGCTCTCTTCCATCCTTGTTTCTTCATTTAGGAATTTTTCCCAGTTTGCATTACAAAAGAATTGTTTAAGTTTCTCAAAATTCGTTTTGTTGTACATTAGTCTTCCTTTTCTATGTTTCTCATTTCTTCTTAAGTCCATTTGCTCTTTTAATTCCAATTTTATTAGTACATGGTCACTCTTTCCTATCAGAGTTTTGTAATCATTTCTGTCCACAATTTCAGGTTCTGACATAAGTATTAAATCCAGTCTCGATGGTACCTCATTGTTTCTGTATCTGGTATTTTTCTGGTATTTTCTGGTATCTTTGTCATATTTAAGTCTTTCCTAGTCAAAAGTAATACTCCCCCACCCTGTTTTTCCTTTCTATTCTTCGTCCAACAGTTGTTTAGACCTTGTCCCACAGTATTTGGTGGTAGAATACTTTTTAATTTAGTTTCTACTATTCCTATTATGTCAAACATATCAATAAAATAGTTAGAGAAACCTTCAACCTATTAAGGTCAATGAAAGTGGCATTTGACTATTTGGATGAGGAAATGATTAAAAAAATATTAGTTACACTAATAAGACCAAAACTGGAGTACGCAGCAACACTATGGACACCCAGTACTAAAAAGAATATAAAGAAATTAGAAAGAATACAAAGAGCAATGACAAAGTTGGCACCAACTCTCTCCAAATTAACATACGAACAAAGACTGTCCAATTTGGAACTACCAACTCTGGAACAAAGAAGAGAAACAGGAGATCTACTGACTAGAATCATGAAAGGAATGGAAATCCTAGATAGAGATGATTTATTAAAATGGGACAATGAAAGAACAAGAGGACATGAAAAGAAACTCAAAAAGGATAATTATAGAAGAGATCTGAAAAAGAATAGCTTCCCACATAGAGTGGTGGATACCTGGAATAGATTAGATAAGGAAACAGTGTGTGCAAACACTATTCAAGATTTTAAGAAAAAACTTGATGCTGAAAGATACAAAGACAGGTCACCACGAGCATAGCTCCCTTCCTGTATAATACAACTAGGTAAATATTTGGATTTGTCCTTTCTGCCTCCCTTAACCACTTCCATACGGTGACACCTACGTAGCCGGCATGAGGAGCAAGTGGGTACTCGATGATGCCGACGTCGCCATCTTGATTATATTTATTGTAGTCGTACCTACGTAATTTCCATTCTCTCTAAACTGGCTTCATCAATTTTCTATGGTTATCAAAATACATGGGTGAAAGAGAACGAACGATTGAGCACTGACTTTAATTTTTTTATGCGATTATTATGACGCAACATCGCACGTTGGTCAGCTAATGCTGCCAGACGTGCGATGTGCCCCGGAGTGAAGAGGTTAAATTCCAAGTCTCTTCCCCATACAATGTCTTAGGCATAATCACCTCATCATACAATCTCCTCTTTGTTTCCATCCCCAGATACCTATTTTTCATGACAATTTTCATTCCCTCAAGGTTTTTACTTGCTTCCCTCATTCTACAGTTTACTTCCACCCACATTCCTCTCTTCCCTGTTATATGTGACCCTAGATACTTGAAACTCTCCATTTTTAACCTCACCCCTTCAACACTTACTTTCAATATACTACCATTATTACCTTACTTTTGACCACATTCACTTTCAACTGCCTCCTTTGTAATACCCTCCAAAACTCTTTTACTATCTAAGATCCTCTGACCCAGTTACAAGTGTAGTGTCATCAGCAAACAGTAACTTGCTCACTTTCCACTTCCCTCCACTCTAACAATCTTCAGTCCTCTGCTCATCACCCACACATTTACTTCCTGTACTACTCCATTTATGTACACATTGAACAGCCATGGTGGCATAACACAACCCTGTGTTGGCCCACCTTCACCTCACTCTACTTACTTTCATAATTTCCAGCCTTAACACAAGCTGTACTACTCACATAAAAACTTTTGTCTGCTCTTACCAGCTTTACCCCTATCCCATATATTTACAATACCACCCATAATCTTTTCCTGTAGACCCTGACACAAGCCTTCTCTGTATCCAGAATGGCCCAAACAACATCCTTACCTTTTGCCAAAACTTCTTACATCTCTGCCTTAATACAAAATTTTTATCTTTATACCCTCTACCTTTCTGAAACCTACACTTTTCTTCACCAATTACTCTCTCTGTTCTTCTCCTAATCCTCTCTAATAATACCCTACCCTAGCTCTCTTCCCGTATAATACAACTAGGTAAATACACCTTATGTCATCTGGCACACTCCCCTCCGTTAGGCACACATTGAATAACCATATTAGCCATACTAGTATAACTGTTCCTCCCTTTGTCTGAATCTGCATGACACCTATCCTACCCAGATCCTTCCCAGCTTTTATAATTTTCAATGCTCTTTATACCCCATATTTCTCAGTAACTGTTATTTTCCTCTCCCAATTCAATTATTTTTCTTGCTTCTCCAGTTGCTACAGTCAGTCTCTGCCTAACCTCCTCCACATTTAACAATTCTCTTTAATACTCTATATATTTACCTAGTTGTATTTACCTAGTTGTAATATACGGGAGGGGAGCTATGCTCGTGGTGACCCGTCTTTGTATCTCTCCGCATCAAGTTTTATCTTAAAATCTTGTATAGTGTTAGCACATACTGTTTTGTTGTCTAATTTGTTCCATGTATTTATCGCTCTGTGTGGGAAACTGTTCCTTTTCAAGTTTTTTCTATAACTATCCTTTTTCAATTTTTTTCCGTGTCTTGTTTTACCGTTGTCCCACATTAATAGGTCGTTCCTGTCTAAAACTTCCATTCCTTTCATTATTCTGTAGATAGTTAGCAAATCTCCTCTTTCTCTTTGTTCCAGAGTTGGTAGGTTCAATTTGGATAGTCTTTGCTCATATGTTAGTTCGGCGAGTGTCGGTGCTAGTTTTGTTGTCGCTCTTTGTAATCTTTCTAGTTTCTTAATATTCTTTTTGGTACTGGGTGTCCAAAGTGATGCTGCGTACTCGAGTTTTGGTCTTATTAGTGTAGTAAGTATTTTCCTGATCATTTCTTCGTCCATATAGGTAAATGCCACTTTGATTGCTCTCAATAAGTTGTAGGTTTCTCCGAACATCTTGTTTATATGCTTATCTGGTTTCATGTCCTTTCCAATCATCACTCCAAGATCTTTTTCATAGTTAGTTTTATTTATTTTTTCTTCCCCAATTCTGTAATCTTTTGATATTCTATTTTTACTCTTTCCAAATTCCATTATGCTGCATTTCCTAATATTGAATTTTACTTCCCATTTTTGAGTCCAATTCCATATTGTGTCCAGATCTTGTTGCAATGAGTTGCAGTCCTCTTCCGTTTTTACCTTAAGTAATTTTGCATCATCTGCAAAAAAATTTATATAGCACTCCACGCCTTCATTCATGTCATTAACGTATACAGCAAACATGATCGGTGCCAGTACTGATCCTTGCGGGACCCCGCTTTTTACTTCTTCCCAGTTGGAGAATTTTTCTCTAATTACAACTCTCATTTTCCTCCCAATCAGAAAGTCTTTCATCCATTCCAATAATTTTCCTCTGATGCCACCTTTTGACTCTATCTTATTTATTAGTTTCCTATGAGGTACCTTATCGAATGCCTTTTGCAGGTCCAGAAAAGCACAGTCTGCCCATCCATCTCTTTCTTCTATTATGTCTACTAATCTTGAGTAAAAGCAAATCAGATTTGTTGTACAGGATCTCCCTTGTCTAAATCCAAATTTATATGGGTTCAGTATAGATTTTTCTTCCAGGTATTTAACCCGTCTGTTTTTTATCACTCTTTCACAAATTTTTGCTATTGTGCTTGTTAGTGAGACCGGTCTGTAGTTATATGGATCTTCCTTATCACCTCCCTTATAAATTGGTACAATGTTTGCTTTTTTCCAGTCCAATGGTACTTTTCCTTCTTTAATTGATGATTTAATTATATCATATATTTTGTCAGTTAATTCTTCCATGCATTCTTTCAGTATCCAGTTTGCTATTCCGTCTGGGCCATGTGATTTTCTGACATCCAGGGTTTTAATTTGATCACTGATTTCTTTTTGTGTTACATTTATTTCTTTCATTGCTGGGGATAATTCTCTCTCTCTAACTTCACTGTTAGGCGATTTTTCTATTGTGAATACTGATCTGAAGTGGTTCATTATTTCAGCCATTTCCAGTTCTTCTGTAAATTCTTTTTTATCTTGGCGCAGTTTTTCTATTTCTTGTTTGTTTTTCAGTTTTCCATTTACATATTTGTAAAATAGTTTGGGTTCTTCTTTACATTTGTCTATTATCTTTTTTTCGTAATTTCTCTTTTCATCTCTGCGTATTTTTACATATTCGTTTCTTAGTTTGATGTATGTTTGCCATTTGCTTTGTTTCTTATCTCTTTTCCATTTTTTCCAAGCTTTGTCCCTTTTTTCCTTTGCTTCACTACATCTTTTGTTGTACCAGTTCTTTATGTATGCCTTTTCCATTTTTTGTTCTGGTACGAATTTGTCCACTCCTTCATTATAAATTTCTTTTAGTATGTTCCATTTTTCTTCTATCCCTGTATCTTCGTTTTGGAATTTTTCCCAGTTTGCATTGCGAAAGAATGGTTTAAGTTTCTCAAAGTTTGTTTTGTTATACATGGGTCTTCCTATTCTATGTTTAACATTTTTGCTTTAGTCTGGTTGTTCTTTCAATTCCATTTCTATTATTACATGGTCACTTTTTCCTATCGGAGTTTTGTAAATAATATTATCGATTATCTCAGGTTCTGTTGTAAGTATTAAGTCCAATATTGAGGGTTCTTCATTTCCTTTATATCTAGTATTTTCTCTAATCCACTGGGTCATTGTGTATTCAATGGTCAAGTCAAGGAGTACATTGCCCCAGTGTTTCTCTCCCCCTTTCACTGTCATATCTTCCCAGCATATTTCTTTTGAATTAAAGTCACCCATAATTACTGTATTTCCTCCATCCTTCAGTGTTTCAATTAGTTCTTCCTTTGTATCATCTAGTAACTCAGCGTGATCCCTCTCTGACCAGGCTTGTGTCTTAGGAGGTACATATACCACTGCAAATTTTCTTTTCTTCATTTTTTTTACCTTCGACTTGTACTATAATTGATTCTACATTATATGTTCCTCCTATTGCGTTTGCTTCTATTAACATGTGTCCATCTGCACCATGTACCATTTCCTCTCCACACCGCCATCCACTACCCTTCCTTCTACCCCCAACCCCCATCCTTGTTGTTCTACATATCTTTGCATACTCTGTCATTTTCTCAGAGGCACCCAAAACAGTCCCTTAAGCATTGGGTGCATATTACCATACAGTCACTACTACATGTTACCATAAATGATGTATAAATATGCATGCATATATAAATACAATTTTTATGTTCACCCTCTTGAATACAATGATGCCTGTTTATGTATCATGAGCCATGAATGGGGTATACAAGGATGCTGCCATCAGCTTCCTGATTATATTTATTTTGTAGTTGAAGCTGAGTGATCCCCTTATTCTGTGAACAGGCTTGAGCACCTTTTCTGTGACATTATATTTATACAGGGTGAAAGAGAACGAGTATAACAGCAGTAACTTTATATTTTGTAATGTGTGTATTGTGATGCATCATCATACATCAGGCAACCTGATGTGTGTGTGAATATTTGACTCATATTGAAGAGGTTAATGTTAATTGCCCATAATTGATTTTTAACTCACATCAGCTTTGAGATCATTCCATTTCAGTCTATAGTTTGATGTTTTGTCTGCTGTTCTATTTAAAGTGATATCTCTATTGCTATGTATTCTCCTCTTTAACTCTTTCACTCTATAGAGTACCCCAGCTGAATAAAACCACCAGCAGCAGCCATAAGAAATGTATAGGTTGTCAGTGACATTGAAAGGACTAATTAAGATATGTTTTATCCTTTTGTTTGCAGGGATTTTTCTTGGCTGAATAAAAGCCTACAGGAGTAGCCAGAACAAATGTATGAATAATATCAGCGAAAGGTTAAAAAAAAAAGTCTTGAAACCCATTTTAATTTTGTCTCATTTTTATTGAATAGATGGTTTCTGTTGTGGTTGATGGGGAAAGAGCAATGCAGCAAGATGATGGTAGGCTCATTGTTGCTGCTCATGACTTGACGGCCAGGATGGCTCATGTGTCTGCACAGGAACAGCAAATTGCTCAGTTGACAGCCTTGGCACCAGATCCAACCATTCCTATTACCTTCACAAAGGTATGTTCAGTGTGTATATTACAAATGTTGAACTTATTTTTATTAGAATTAGATACCTCATTTTTGTTTGAAGAAAGGACTATTTATCACAGGCCTTACAATATTATGAATTTTGTTGCATTGTCCAAATTGCACTAACCACTAGGTATTTTTTGATACCCATAAATTTCATTCTGAGAAAGAGGCTAGAGGAAAGGAATGTTACATATAGCAGTGAATGGAGGAGTTGGGTGGAGATAAACTTTAGAGAGAAGGGAGCAAATAAATATCTTGTGGGAATGAAAAGTGTCATGAGAAATAGTTAATGAGGGATGGACTCAAAGAGAAAACTATATTTACCTATTTGTACCTAGTTGTATCTTATGGGAAGGGAGCTATGCTCGTGGTCTCCCATCTCTATATCTCACCATATCTAATTTGCTCTTAAATTCTTGTATTGTTTTTGCACACACTATTGTTTCATTTAGTATGTTCCATTCATCCACTATTCTGTGGGGAAAGCTGTTTTTTTCATGTCTCTTCTATAACTGTCCTTTTTGAGTTTCTTTCCATGTCCTCTTGTGTTAATCTTATCTCAATTTAGTAAATCGTCTCTATCAAGAATTTCTACACCTTTCATAATTCTGTAGATGGTCAACAAGTCACCTCTTTCTCTTCTTTCTTCCAGAGTTGGTAGTTATAGTTTTGACAATCTTTCTTCATATGACATTTTTGATAGTGTTGGGGCCATCTTCTTTGTTGCTCTCTGGATTTGCTCAATTTTCTTGATATTCTTTTTAGTACTGGGTGACCATAGTGTCGCTGCATACTCCAGTTAGAACCTTATCAGTTTGACTAATATTTTCTTTACCATTTCTTCATCCAAGTAAGTAAAAGCCACTTTTATTGATCTTAACGAGTTATAGGTTTTGCCGACAATTTTGTTTATAAGCTTGTCAGAGGAATATGGTGATGATCACTCCCAGGTCTTTTTCAGATCCCACTTTCGGTACTTCTTTTTCACCAATTTTATGTTGTCTTGATGTCCTATTTTTACTTGCGGCGAAGGTCGAGGTGAGGGTGGTTCGAATCCTGCCACCAGCGAAGTTGAACCAAAGGCATGGTTCATTAAATTCCACGCTACAAAGCCCTCTGTTAGGGGTACCATCCTAGCCTCCCGATAAGGGGGAATGTGTGACGTTAAACCATATCATCATCATCTTTATGTTGAAGTCCACTTACCACTTTTGACTCCATTCACAAGCCCTATTCAGATCTCTCTGTAGTGAGTCACATTCTGTTTCAGTACTCTAACAATTTTACATCATCTGCAAAGAAATTCATGTAACATTCCACACCTTTGTCCATGTCATTCACATAGATAGTGAACATTATTGGTGCCAATACTGATTCTTGTGGAACTCCACTAATTACCTCCTCCCAAGTAAAACTCCTATCTCTGAGCACTATTTTAATTTTTCTTCCAAGCAAAAAGTCGTATCCCTCCAATGGTTTCAAATTTTCTTAAAAAATTTTGTGAGGGACTTTATCAAAAGATTTTTGTAGATCTAGAAATGCACAATCAGCCCATCTATCCCTTTCATGTATTATGTCTAGTAGTCTTTAGTAAAAACCGATCAAATTTGTGGTACATGAACTTCCCTGTCTAAATCCGAATTGTCTTGGATTTAGGATCTTGTTCTCCTCCAGATGTTTTATCTATCTACTTTTTATAGCTTTGTCACATATTTTAGCTACCATGCTTGTGAGGGATACCAGTCTATAATTTGTTGGGTCTAACTATTTCCTCCTTTATAAATTGGTACAATATCAAAATTTTTCCAGTCTTCTGGCATTTATCCTTCTTTGAGTGAGCAACTTATTATGTTATATATTTTGTCTGCTCTTCTTTACATTCTTTTAATATCCAATTTCCTATTCCATCCAGGCTGTGTGATTTCTTGACATCAAGGTTCATTATTTGATCCATTATTTCTTTCCATGTTACTCTTATTTTCCTCATGGGGGAGGATTTCATTTCTCCCTCTTAATCCCAATGTCACATTTTTTATCTTGTGAAAATAAACTTGAAGTGTTTGCTCATAACTTTCCCCATTTTTGTACCTTCTGTGTATTCTGTATTCCTTTGGCATAGTTTCATTATTTCCTGCTTATTTTTTAGTTTACCATTTACATATCTTTGGAATAGTTTGGCCGATCCTTACATTTTTCTATCATGTCTTTTTCATAGTTTCTTTTTTCTTCCCTGTATATTTTTACATATTCATTCCCTATGAAGGGGTGATTCTGCCCATGACAATACAGGAAAGGGACTTGGAATGGAAGGGAGTCAGAAAGAAGAAATTTAAATGTATACATACATATACATATACCAATGGCTTTTTCCCCCTTACAAGGGAGGTAGCCAAAAAACAGGCATAAAATCCACTCCCACCTATTCCATCGCCACAAACTCCACTCCCATTCACCCCCCTCCCTTCCTCTCTTGGAAAGACCACTTCGTTTAATCAGTGATCCCCCCCCCCCATCCCCTAATCCAGAAAAAAAAGAAGATTGGGAGAAATTCCTTCGGGCTGCATAAAAGATATTGTCCAAACATACTCCCCCCTATCCCCCATCCACTCCCATGCACCTCAACAGCATCCATGCACAACCATTCTCCACTCATCCCTGTCCTCTGTCTTCTCCCTTCCTCAACAGACATTCCTCTCTTACCCAGTGCCCCTTTTACCCATCCATCCATGTCATCTTTATTTGCCCCCTCATGTTCACACCTTCCACCTCTGCCTTCCACATCTCTTTTATTAATCTTTCTTCACTCATTGTTTCCATGTGTCCAAACCATCCCAGTACTCTTTCATCAACCCTACCTCCCAACTCCCTCTCCACCCCTGCTCTCCTCCTCACCTCCTTGTTTCTCACTCTAGCCCAGTAACCCCTACCATACTTCTCAGGCATTACATCTCAAACACATTCAAACTCCTTCCTCTATTATGTTACATGTTTCTGCCCAATACAGTGCTGTTGACACAATCACTCTTCATACAATCTCCTCTTAGTATCCATTCCCAAATGTCTATTTCTCATTACACTTTTTGATCCCCTAAGGCATTTACTTGCTTCTCTCAATCTACATTCTACCTCTACCTTCCTTCCTTTTCCACCATATTTGCACCCAAGTATCTAAAGCTATCCACTTCCTCCAGTCTCTCTCCTTTAATACCGTATTTTTCGGACCATAAGGCGCACCCGTAATTTGCTATTCCCCGTCCTTGCATAAGGCGCACCTGACCATAAGGCGCAGCTGGTCTTGTCATCGGATAATCATGCTTATGTGAGTGCATTCAGAAGTGATAATTTTCGTTGTCGAATGAGAAAAATCGTTTGGGATTTAGCAAGATTACAAAAATAAATGATATATTTTTCTATTTTGGTCAGTGAAATCAGACCACCTCCATGGATGGTATGCCCTACCAATACCCCTAAAAAACAACATAAACACGTTACGGGAATTGTAGGGAATAAAACCAGCATTAGCAGTTTTATTCCCGGAATTGTCTATTCACTTAAAAACACAAGATTACAAATGAAGGTAAATTTTTAGTTTCGACCATGGGCGCAATATAGCAATAGAAAATTAATTATTAATTTTGTAAATTGTAATGTATCAACGTAATATGCAATTTTGTGGGCGGAAATAAAAAACAAAAAAAAGTTACTAAAACAGATTTTGTAAGTAACGAAGTCTTGTTGGACGAATGGTACGCCATGTTTGTTATGATAGATGCCGACATCTAACCTAACCTGTGTTTAATAAATCGTTACCTGCAAATTAAATGTCATCCGGCTCGTCCTCGTTGTCGTCGTCGTGAGAGACGTTGGCAGGCTTTTCAACCACTCTCTCAGCTTGCGGGGTATACAGTTCCTATGCTACCGACTTCGTTCATTAGCATATTTGCTTGTACAAGTTGTAGCAAGGTTTATTTTTTTCATTTACGCCCACAAAATTGCATATTACGTTGATAAATTTTTATTTACAAAATTAATAATTAATTTTCTATTGCTATATTGCGCCCATGGTCGAAACTTAAAAAATACCCAAATGACTACAGTCGGATTGGAGCGAGACTAGACCAATGTAAAATGGCTGTCTTTGTTGTAGACGCTATCATGTCATAGCCATGATAGCGTTAATGAATGCAGTGGCATTGACTCGAAAACTGTCGAAGTTTTCGCAATTTTCTTGTCAAGATACATGCATCTTGGTTATAACTTGGTCGTAACTTTTGCTAGGCCTATGCACTGTCGCCGTCGGCAGGCTAGCTACGAAACGTGTGAAAATAGTACGTCACTGTCCGAGGCATTTTTTTGCAATGAAGCCACACATAAGGCGCACCACCGAATTTTGGCCGATTTTAAGGATTTTGCCCGCGCCTTATGGTCCGAAAAATACGGTACTCATTTCTAATTTGCTGCCACATTCTCCCCTTGTATATTTCATCACCTTACTTTTACCCACATTTATCTTCAACTTCCTTCTTTTGCACACCTTCCCAAGCTCCATTACTAACTTCCTTAATCCCTCCTCTAAACATATCACAAGTGCATTGTTGTCAGCAAACAACAACTGGCTTGTCTCCCATTTTTCTCTATTTTCTTTAACCATCTCCAATCCCCAGCCCATTACCCTTGCATTTACCTTTCACACCATCCCATCCATTTATAAATTGAACACCCACTTTTACCTCAAACCTAACACAAGTTCTGCTACTCTTGTAAAAACTCTTGACTGCTCTTAACAGCTTTCCTCCTATCCCATTGAATAGCTATGGTGACATTATGCATCCCTGGTAGTCTCATCTTTACCTCAAACCACTTGCTCTCTCCATTTCTAATTCTAACACAGGCTCTACTACTCTTATAAGAACTTGAATCCTCTTAACAATTCTCCTATCTCTTCTGCAAAACCCCCCACAGTGCCACCTGTCTGCCCTGTCATAAGTCTTTTCCAAATATATACAGGCCCAAAAAAATCCTTTCCTTTTCATAAGGCTTTCTCACATATCTATATTGCCACAAAATTCTAATCCATGGAGCCCCTACCTTTCTTAAACCCACACTATTCCTCACCAGTTACTCCCTCTGTTCCTCTCTTAATCATCTCAATCAAAACCCTCCCATAAGCCATCCCAACCACACTCAACAAATTGATCCCTCTGAAACTATTACACTCACACTTGTCCCCTTTTCCCTTGTAAAGTGGAACTACACAGGCACTCCTCCAGTCCTCCACCACCCTTTTAAACAAACATTAAACAACCTCCCAAGGCAGTCTACCATCACTGTACCTCCCTTTTTTAGACACTCCGCATGATAACCATCCAACCCAGGTGCCTTACCTGCTCTCATAATTTTAATAACTGCTTTCACCTCATCTTTCCTTATTTCTCCTCCATTTTCCTCATTCATCATGGTCATTTTCTTAGTGCTTCCCATTGCAACTACCTTTCCTTCCCTGTCCTCCTTCACATTTAGGAACTCCCTAAAATACTCTGCCTATCTTCTTCTTGCTGTTGTCTCTTCCATTATCATCTCTCCATCTGCACCTTTTACATTTTCTTCATTACTTGATTCACCTCATCTTCCTAATATAATTTCCTTCCAAAACATTTTTTATTACTTTCAAAATTTTCTCTCATACTCATACCCCATTTCACATCTGCTCTCCTCTTTGCCGCCTCCTGTATCTTATGCTTTACGTCTCTTCTCTTTTCTTTGTACCTTTTGCATGATTCTCTCATCCTATTTTGTAACTAATTTAAATGTATTAGAGAAATATAGTGGGGGTAATGAGGATGGATAGAGTAAAAAGTGATAAGGTAGAGCAGAGAGTTGGGGTGGAAAGGGAGCTGGCATGTAGGGTTGATTAAAAAATACTGAGATGACTTGGGTACATTGAAAGAATGATTGAAAGAAGACTAGCAAAAAAGTGTGGAATGCAGAGGTGGATGAAGTGAACATGAGATAAATACAGAAAATGAAATCATTGGATAGGGTGAAGGGGGCCTAAGGTGCAAAGAGGGATGTCTTGAACAGAAAGGTGTGAGTGGGGAATGGTTGTGATTGGATGATAAATTGATGTGTCCTGATGGGATTTATCTTTATCTATTCTAATTACACATGAGGGGATGAGGAGGAAGGGTATGTAATGAAGTAGTGGGGTTAAACTAGCTTTGGGTGTTGGACCCTGCTATGGAGGTGCTGTGCTTTGCTCCATTGCCACTGACCTAGGCAGTGGATGGGGTGCAAAGATGAACCTTCATCCACAAAGAACCAAGATAAAAGGGAAATGGAATTGGTGTGGAATAGGTATGTTATGGGTAGAGGATAGTTGTATGCCTTGGCTGGCTACCTCCCTTATAAATGGTAATAAGCCTTTTGCTATATTTGTGTATTTCAGGGACCTGCTAAATGTGGAGGAGGATAGGGAGGGAGTGGTGCTAATGAAATGACAGTGATGCGTGAGGAAAATGGAGGAGAAATAAGAAAAGATGAAGTGCAAGTAGTTATTAAAGTGATGAGAGCAGATAAGGCACCTGGGTTAGATGGGTGTCATGTGAAATGTTTAAAGAAGGGAGGGTAGAGTGCTGGAGGACTGGAGGAGTGCCTGTATGGTTGAGCTTTACAAGGGAAAAGGGGTCAAATATGAGTGTAGTAGTTTCAGAGGGATCAGTTAGTTGAGCCTAGTTAGGAAGGCTTATGGGAGGGTTTTAATTGAGTGTTAGGAGAGGAACAGAGGGAGTAATTGATGAGGAACAGTGTGTATTTATGAAAGGTAGGGGATGCATGGATCAGATTTTTGTGGTAAGACAGATATGTGAGAAGGCTTTAGGAAAAGGTAATGATAATTTTTGGGTCCGTATGGATTTGAAAAAGGCTTATGACAGGGTAGACAGGAAGCCACTGTGGGAGGTATTGCAGATATATGGAATTGGGGGAAAGCTATTAAGAGCAGTCAAGAGTTTTTACGAAAGTAGTAGAGCCTGTGTTGAAATTACAAATGGAGAAAGTAAGTGGTTTGAGGTAAAAGTGGGACTGCATCAGGAATGTGTCATGTCACCATAGCTGTTCAATTTATACATGGATGGAGTAGTGCAGGAGATAAAGGTGAAGGTAATGGGCAGAGGATTGGAATGGAAAAAAAAAATGGAGAAAAGTGGGAGTTGAGCCAGTCATTGTTTGCTGACAACACTGCAATTGTGACAGGGTCAGAAGGGGGATTAAAGGAGTTGGTGATGGAATTTAGGAAGGTATGTGATAGGAGAATGTCTGAAAAAGGGAGGTTCAGTGATGGTGGACTGGTTGGTGAGGTTATTTTATGTTTGCTGGAGAGAGGGTAGAGTACCGGAGGACTGGAGAAGTGCCTGTATAGTTCCTCTTTACAAGGGAAAAGGGGACAAGTGTGAATGTAGTAGTTTCAGAGGGATTAGCCTGTTAAGTGTAGTAGGGAAGGCTTATGGGAGGATCTTGATTGAGAGGATTAGGAGAGGAACAGAAGGAGTAATTGGTGAGGAACAGTGTGGATTTAGGACAGGTAGAGGTTGTGTAGATCAGATCTTTGTGGTAAGACAGATATGTGAGAAAGCTATAGGAAAGGGGAAGGATGTTTTTTGGGCTTTTATGGATCTGGAAAAGGCTTATGATAGGGTAGACAGAAAGGCACTGTGGGAGGTTATGCAGATTTATGGGATAGGAGGAAAGCTTTTGGGAGCTGTCAAGAGTTTTTATGAGAGTAGTAGAGCTTGTGTCAGGATTAGAAATGGAGAGAGTGAGTGGTTTGAAGTAAAGGTGGGACTTCGTCAAGGATGCGTTATGTCGCCCTGGCTGTTCAACTTATACATGGATGGGGTGGTGCGAGAGGTGAATGCTAGGGTAGTGGGTCAGGGATTGGAGATGGTTAAAGAAAATGGAGAAAAGTGGGAGGTGAGCCAGCTGTTGTTTGCGGACGACACTGTGCTTGTGGCAGGGTCAGAGGAGGGATTGAGGAAGCTGGTGGCAGAGTTTGGGAGAGTATGTGATAGAAGAAAGCTAAAGATAAATGTGGGTAAAAGTAAGGTGATGAGATGTACAAGGGGTGAAAGTGGCAGTAGACTGGAAGTGAACATTAACCCAAATTTGACAGGCCTGAGATGTTGTTGACGCATCTCACTCTCGGACGTCTTATCTACTTAACTTCCGCGCATAGCGGGGTTTCTGTATAAGGCCAGGGCCCTTCAGATTCACGAACATGTATTATTTATTATTATGTGTTGTGATGTGTTCATATGAGAATAAAATTTGTAAGACATCCTAAATTTATGTAAGCTTGAGTTTGGTTGCTTATATTACTAAGAGAAGCTTCAACTACCTTGTTTTTTTTATTTTATTTATGTATATCAGGTTCCATCCTTTACATATATGTTTATGTAATAAAAATAGTGATCACAAAATAATTTTTATTGAATTTACAAAAAGGAAAATAATAAAATTAGAAGCACCACATATATGCGGCAGCCCGTCCTCTGGTCCACTGGTGGTCAGTCTAGAAGACATGTCTGTGTTCTGCGTAGTTATTGAAGCACTTCCCTGGGCAGAAACCTAACTTACACTTGGCACACCAGTAGAAGGAGTCTTTTCTTGTCCCACTTTCTAAGCGACACTGGCGACAGCGTTTTCTTTTCTTGTCTGGGACTTCAGTCAAAAGATGACCTGGTCGTACACCTATAACTCCTGGTCCTGGTGATGGTGAGCGGCATCTGGTGTGATGAGGTTGAATAAGGTCTTCTATCAGCTCCAGCCTGTCATCCAGATGTGATTTGGTGCTTCCAAATGCCCGGTGAATGAGATGAGTGTTCACAATGGCAGTGTCCAGCAGATGAAAAAATAACTTTATGTACCACTTGTTGGTTTTTCGCGGTACAGGGTACGATTGTGCCATTTGATCAGACAAGTCCACTCCTTTCATTCCTAGATTATAATCTAGGATGGCTTGTGGCTTGTGGCGTACCTCTCCCCTCCTGTTGGGTGGAAGGGGTTCCATGTTGTCTCTGTGCATTGTTGAGAGGATGTTTACTCTCCTCTTGTCCATCCAGGATATACATATCATGCCTGTAGCTGTTGACCGTGATGTTATCTCTCCTTTCTTCTTTACTACCATATCTTTTGGCATGAACTTTCTATTCATCCTTACTGTGCCAGCCACATTTGTTCGCCTTGCCTGGAGGTAGTGAAAAAGTTGTGGTGACGAATACCAATTGTCCACATACAAGTCGTATCCTTTGTCCATCATGTCAGCCTTCGTCATCAGATCAACAACTGCCCTCATAGCCACTGGATCATTTCCTGGTTCCTTCCCCATATAGACCTTGAAAGCTATGGTGTAGCCAGCAGCAGGACCATCACTGCAGCACAACTTGTATACCTTCAGACCAAACCGTGACCGCTTTGAGGGATTATACTGGACAGCATGATGTCTGCCACGATATGCCAAGAGACTCTCATCGACTGTCACAATTTTGGGGGATGTATAAACAGTCTTGAAGGTGAAGTCAAACATATCAATGATGTGCCTTAGCTTCCACAACTTGTCATTGTCCTTCTGAGGATCCATATTATTGGAGAAATGCATATTTGATGCAATCATGGAGTATCGGTCCCTACTCATGGTCTCACCAAATATTTCGGAGTGCAGAAGTTTGCTTTTTGACCAGAAGTGCTGTGCATGCGGACGATTCTGCACTCCCATGAGAAGACGGAGACCTATGAAGGCCTTCATCTCAGTCTCGTCCACAGGTGTCCAAGGCTTCGAATGGGCATAGGCTTTGGGTGGGTTCTGGCTGGCATATGTGTTTGTCTCCTCAGCAAATCTTTCCCACATTTCAGGAGGGAATAAAGAGGAAAATACATCAGACACAGTGGAGTATCCATCCAGATCTTCATTCTGTACTCCTGGAGAACCAGAGAAAGCAAATCTCCTTGGTACGTTATTTTTCTTCTTCCACTGGAAACCAGATGTACCTGGTGCATTCCTGTCGTGCTCCTTCCTCACCACATTGGCTAGCGGCTCGTCCGAGTCTATTGATGAATCATGTATATTTACATAATCCAATTCTCCCCATTCTTCATCACTGCCCTCACTTGAGCTGTCCACGTCCTCAGGATCCCAGTCAGAATCGCCTACTTGTTGTTGTGTACCCGAAGTAGAGGGTACAGGTTGTTGTGTACCCGATGGTACAAGTTGTGTTCCACTTGCAGATGGAATGGCACGCCTTTTGGGTGATGGAGCAAGAGGTGCAGGGTCATCTTCGTCAGAGGATGATATACGCAAAGGGCGAGACTTGGAAGTAGGCCTTCTATGACTCGTAGGTCGAGAAGTTGAACGTAGAGAGGTTGAGGGCTGGCGAGGCATGTTAGCAGTTCAGAGGCCTGGCGAGAAACGACTTCAACCGGCTGAGTCTGAGTCTCGCCTTATATATAGCTCTATGGCCAATCATAGATAGCCAAGTGTAACATAATTTATTATCCAATCTCAGATCGTCTTATAAAATAATACATTTCAAATAAACCAATCAGAATGCGCCAATTCGGTGACATCATTCACCCCTCACCTCTATGGCCAATCATAGATAGTGTAACATAATTTATTATCCAATCTCAGATCGTCTTATAAGATAATATATTTCAAATAAACCAATCAGAATGCGCCAATTCGGTGACATCATTCACCCCTCACCTCTATGGCCAATCATAGATAGCCAAGTGTAACATAATTTATTATCCAATCTCAGATCGTCTTATAAAATAATACATTTCAAATAAACCAATCAGAATGCGCCAATTCGGTGACATCATTCACCCCTCACCTCTATGGTCAATCATAGATAGTGTAACATAATTTATTATCCAATCTCAGATCGTCTTATAAGATAATATATTTCAAATAAACCAATCAGAATGCGCCAATTCGGTGACATCATTCACCCCCCTTGAGTAGGGGGGTATTGGAGTAATGAGGCGAAACTAATTATCCCCCCAGTCCCCCTCCCCTCTTACTTCAAATGGTAAACAAAGAACCTCTGGCCTTATAGGATAAAAAGACGCACATATGCTGAGGACCGAGAACAAGAGACAACACCGCATTTGTGCGTTCCCCGTGAATTTGGAACGTGGCTATGTAACGCATATATGCTGACACCCGATATCTTCAGAAATTTGCAAGTACCACATATATGCTGACCCCGAAATCTTGGAACAAAAGTGATTGCCGCACATGTGCGGCACCCGGGCAATTTGGGTTAAGGGAGAGCGACTGGAGGAAGTGGATAGTTTTAGATACTTGGGTGCAAGTGTAGCAGGAAAAGGTGGAGTGAAGGTGGAGGTAGAATGTAGATTGAGAGAAGCGAGTAAATGCCTTGGTGGATTAAAGAGTGTAATGAGGAATAGACATTTGGGAATGGATGCTAAGAGGAGACTGTATGAAGGAGTGATTGTGCCAACAGCACTGTATGGGGCAGAAACGTGGAACATAAGAGAAGAAGAGAGAAGGAGTTTGAATGTGTTTGAGATGAGGTGTCTGAGAAGTATGGTGGGGGTTACTAGGCTGGATAGAGTGAGAAATGAGGAGGTGAGGAGGAGAACAGGGGTGAAAAAGGATTTGGGAGATAGGGTTGATGAAAGAATATTAGGATGGTTTGGACACATGGAAAGAATGAGTGAAGAAAGACTAGTAAAAGAGGTATGGAAGGCAGATGTGGAGGGAGTGAACATGAGGGGACGTCCTAGGATGAGGTGGATGGATGGGGTGAAGGGGGCTTTGGGGAAGAGGGGAATGTCTGTTGAGGAAGGAAGGGAGAGGACGGAAGACAGAGGTGAGTGGAGAATGGTTGTATATGGATGATGTTGTGATTGCATGAGGAGGAATGGGCGGGGGGGTGGGGTAGTATGTGTGAGTAAATTTTGACGCAGCCCGTAGGGATTTCTCCCCGTCCTCTCCTTACATGCAAGGGGGGACGGAGAGGGGGGGTCGCCGATTAAATGAAGCGGCCTTGCTGTGGATGTGCTGTGTCTTGCGACACTGCTTCTGACCCAGGGCGGTGGGCAGGGTGCAGGGATGACCCGTCATCCAGGAGGTGCTCAGATGAGAGGGAGGGTGGGAGGGGTGTGGAGTGTATTTAGGGATGAAATGGGTGGGAGTGTTTTTATGCCTTTCCCTTTTTGGCTACCTCCCTTGGAAGGGGGAAAAAGCCTTGGTATATGTATGTATATGTATGTATGTGATAGGAGAAAGGTGAAAGTAAATGTGGATAAATGTAAGGTGGTAAGATGTACAAGGGGAGAGGATGGCAGCAATTTGGAAGCAAGTCTTAAAGGAGAGAGGCTGGAGGAAGTGAATTGTCTTAGGTACTTAGGGTCATATGTGGCAGGAAAGGGAGGATTGGAGGTGGAGGTAAATTGTAGATTGAGAGAAACAAGTAAATGCCTTGAGGAATTAAAAAGTGTAATGAGAAATAGGTATTTGGAAATGAATGCAAAGAGAAGAATGTGTAAAGGGATGATTGTGCCAACAGCACTGTGTGGGGCAGAGACATAATATTTAAGAGAGGCAGAAAGGAAAAGTTTAAATGTGTTTGAGATGAAATGTCTGAGAAGTATGGTACAAGGTTGGCTAAAGTGAGAAACAAGGAGGTGAGGAGGAGAGTGGGTATGGAAGAAGGGATGGGAGATAGGGTTAATGAAAGAGTTTTGGAGTAGTTTGGACACATGGAAAGAATGAGTGATGAAAGTTTAGTAAAAGAGGTGTGGAAGGCAGAGGTGGATTGAGTGAACACGAGGGGATGACCAAGGATGAGATGGATGTATGGAGTGAAAGGGGCATTGATCAAGAGGGAAATGTCTGTTGAGGAAGGAAGGGAGAAGGCAGGAGATATGGATGAGTGGAGAATGATTGTGTATAGATGATACTGTGATGCAAGGAACAGATGGGTGGGGATTAGGGAGTGGTTATGTGTGAATTATATTTTCACACAGCCCAGCGGGATCTCTCCCTGTCTTCTATTTTTCTGCATGAAGGGATGAAGAGGAGGGGGGTTGCCAATTAAATGAAGTGGCCTTGCTATAGATGTGCTACATCTTGCTGCATTGCTTCTGACCCAGGGTAGTGGTTGGGATACAGGGATAACCTATCATCCATGAGGAGGTAATATGAGAAGGAGGAAAGGGTGATGGATGGGAGTGGAATGAGTGGGAATGAAATAGGTTGGGGTGGGTATATGCCTTTTGACTTTGGCTACCTCCCTAGTAAGTGGAAAAAAGCCCTTGGTATATTGATAGAAGTTTTCCTTCCCATCTGGGGTATTGGATGCATGTTATAGTGAGGTAAAAATCTGCTCACTAGCATGCAGCTGATACTTTGGGTCTGTATGGGGTGCCCCCATGGACCAGACCCACACTTAATTTATTCTGTGTTAGAGGAAATATCTACTTAGAGAAATGATGCTACTTTATTATACTGTGATGACTGTCCCTCCATTATGCTGTCCCCCCCACTCTTAGTACTGTCCCATACCACTTCTCAGAGTATGCATTTCCATTTTCACTGGGGCCTGTGGTAGGGGAGAAAAAGTACTGCCACTGAGTGTTTCCACTTGAGTTGTAAAAGACAACTGATATGGGATGGAGGATAGGACTAGGCATCCTTCTCTCGGTAGCACCAAAAGGGACATTCCTAAAAAAGAAAAGCAAAGGCATAAGAGTGTCTAGGAGTTTTTCTACCAGAACCCTAAGGTTGGGATGAGTTTGAGTTTGGGAGTGTAATGGGTAGGGTGTTGGGAATGAAGAGAGGATGAGGGAGAGGAGTGGCTATACTAGTTAGTGAAGAGATAGGTAATTTTGTGGTGGAATGGAAGTTTCTTCAAGGTTAATGTGAATGAAGGTGAAACTGGAAAGGGAGATGTATTTACCTTGTTGTATTATGCAGGAAGGGAGCTATGCTCCTGGTGACCCGTCTTTGTATCTCTCAGTATCAAGTTTTTTCTTAAAATCTTGAATAGTGTTTGCACGCACTGTTTCTTTGTCTAATTTGTTCCAAGTATCTATCACTATATGTGGGAAGCTATTTTTTTTTTTTTTTTTTTTTTTCCAGATCTCTTCTGTAATTATTATTTTTTTGTTTCTTTTCATGTCCTCTTGTTTTTCCCTTGTCCTATTTCAATAAATTATTCATATCTAAGATTTCCATTCCCTTCATAATTCTATAGGTAGTAGGTCTCCTCTTTCCCTTCTTTGTTCCAGAGTTAGTAATTCTAATTTGGACAGTCTTTGTTCATATGTCATTTTGGAAAGAGTTGGTGCCAGTTTTGTTGCTCTTTTTATTCTTTCTAATTTTTTTATATTCTTTTTGGTACTGGGTGTCCATAGTGTTGCTGTGTACTCGAGTTTTGGTCTTATTAGTGTAGTTAAATTTTTTTTATAATTTCCTCGTCCAAATAGGCAAATGCCGCTTTTATTTACCTCAATAAATTGTAGGTTTCTCCAACTATTTTATTAATATGCTTATCCGGTGTCATGTCTTTGCTGATCATCACTCCAAGGTCTTTTTCCAAGTTTACTTCTTTTACCTCTTCTTCACTAATTTTATCTCGATATTCTGTGTTTGGGTCTTTGTAAGTGCATATGGGCCTGGTAGTAAGAATAATAGAGGAAAGGGAGGCTTTTTGGATAAATTTAATTGAGTGCATAGAGGGTTTAGGGAGAAATGTCAATGTAGTGGTGTTGGGAGATCTTAGTGCTAGAGTAGATGAATCAATAGATGGAGTGGTTGGGAAGTGTGGAGTTTCAGGAAAAAATCATAGTGAAGAGTTGATGGTGGAAATGTTTAGAAAGAGTTGATGATAACTAACACAGTGTTTAGGAAGAAAGTCAAGCATAAGTACACATGGGAGAGGGTGGTGGATAGAATGGTGGTAGATAGGGCTTTAATGGACTATATATTGGTACCCAGGAGAAGAGGAAGAAGAGTTTTGTACATGTTCCTAGGGGAGAAAGTGGGCGAATATCATATAATTTTTTTATAGAAGGTAAGTTGAGAGTGGAGGGTAGATGGAGAAAGAGGAAAAAGACAGAATGTAGGCAGGTGCTTAGAATAAACTGCTTAGATGAAAATGAAAAGGAGAAGGAGTACAAGAAGAAGCTGAGAGAAGAGTGGTAGGAAGTGAAAGTTAGAGTAGAGCTAGGAGTGAAGGAGGAATGGGGGTGTTTCAAGGAGGGAGTCCCAAGGTGCGCAAAGTTGGTGTGTGGAACAAGGAGGATAGGAGGAAATAGAAGGAAGGGAAGTGAGTGGTGGGATGATGAAAAAAAAAGGTTGTAGAAAAGAATAAACGAGCATTCACAGATTGGTTGCAAGATAGGACAAAACATATGAGAGGTACAGATAAAAAAAAAAGAGAGAAGTAAAACATAAGATGAAGGAGGGAAAAAGAAGAGCAGTTGTAAAATGGGGGAAGAGTATGACAGAAATTTTTTAAAGTAATAAAAAGGTGTTTTGGAAGGAAATCAAGAGAGGAACGGGAGATGAATGAAGTAGAGAAGAAAAGATAAAAGGTGCTGATGGAAAGATGATAATAGAAGTGGTGACAGTAAGAGGAAGAATAATTTAGGGAGTTGCTAAATGTGAAGGAGGATACAGTCTCCCTAACAAGCACAGTAGCAAAAATATGTGAAAAGTTGTCAAAAGTAGATTTGTTAAACATCTGGAAGAAAAAACTATACTAAATCCAAATGAATTTGGATTTAGACAAGGAAGATCATGTACAACAAACCTGATGTACTTCTATTCGAGACTGATAGAAATAATACAAGAGAGGGATGGATGGGCAGACTGTGCCTTTCTAGACCTACAAAAAGCATTTGATAAGGTACCACACAAGAAACTAATAAGAAAAATAGAATCAGTAGGTGGTATCAGAGGAAAATTATTAGAATGAATGGAAGACTTCCTGACTAGGAGAAAAATGAAGGTAGTAATTAGAGACAAATACTCAAATTCGGAAGAAATGATAAGTGGTGTCCCACAAGGCTCGGTACTGGCTCCAATCATGTTTGCCATATATATAAATGACATTGATGAAGGAGTAGAGTGTTATATGAATTTCTTTGCAGATGACACAAAAATACTAAAGAAAGTAAGAACAGAGGAGGGTTATGAATCATTACAATCAGACCTGGACAAAATTTGGAAATGGACTCAAAAGTGGGAAGTGAACTTAAATATCAAGAAGTGTGGTATAATGGAGTTTCGAAAAAGTAAAAATAGAATATCAAGAAATTATAAAATTGGTGAAGAAAAAGTTAAAAAAGTGAACTCTGAAAAAGACCTTGGAGTAATAATCAGCAAAGACATGACACCGGACAAACATATCAATAAAATAGTCGGAGAAACCTTCAACCTATTAAGGTCAATGAAAGTGGCATTTGACTATTTGGATGAGGAAATGATTAAAAAAATATTAGTTGTACTAATAAGACCAAAACTGGAGTATGCAGTAACACTATGGACACCCAGTACTAAAAAGAATATAAAGAAATTAGAAAGAAAACAATGACAAAGTTGGCACCAACTCTCTCCAAATTAACATACGAACAAAGATTGTCCAAATTGGAATTACCAATTCTTGAACAAAGAGAAAAAGTAGATCTGCTGACTATTTATAGAATCATGAAAGGAATGGAAATCCTAGATAGGAAAGATTTACTAAAATGGGACAATGGAAAAACAAGGGGACACAAAAAGAAACTCAAAAAGGATAATTATAGAAGAGATCTGAAAAAAAATAGCATCCCACATAGAGTACTGGATACCTGGAATAATTTAGATAAGGAAACAGTGTGTGCAAACACTATTCAAGGTTTTAAGAAAAAACTTGATGCTGAAAGATACAAAGATGGGTCACCACGTGCATTCCCTTCCCGTATAATACAACTAGGTAAGTAAGGTATTCTGTTTCCCCCCCTTAATTATAAACAGCCATTTGCTCCACCACAACTATTAGTTACAAATAAAGGAGACACAGAACCCTCTGTGTTTGTATTCAGCCTCACCCTTAGTACCATGGTTACCATAGTGGCGGCAGTAGTGGTTAGAGGTGTTACACTCTATAAATACACCCATTTTTAACTCAGTGAACATATTTACAAGACCAAATCACACTGTTAGGACCACTCAGTGAATGCAAAAGGAGCACAATTTGGAAAAAATATGTCTAAAAGAAATAATAAACCTCAAGAGAATGGCTATGTTAGTCATCAGTCCAAGGCACTGTTCATTTTGATGGGTAACTCACCACCTGATGAATCGGCAGCCAGCATGTTATGATGTTCAGACTTAGCTCAGTCTCTTGAAAGAGCAGTGGACCCCAGAGGTGAGCAATGCTGACAAGATTGGTGTCATCTAGCAAAAATCAGGGGGCAATGCTGCAATGTCAGCTAGGTTAGCTCGGGGTAAACAACCCAATAATTGGGTCAATTTTAAGGTGGATTTCACTAACTTCTTACCTGCTTCCTTTGATAGTATCAGCAGCTGTTTGGACACTACCATGAGGAAGGATTCTGAGATGCTCAGCTTGTATGCACTGCACTTGGCTGACATGGTAGTGTCATATGTGGTTTACCGGCATGACATGGGAGAGCATGCCATTTATGTTGCCAAAAACAAATTGAAGGCGACCATGCCCAAGCAGTTCACAAGTGTCTTCACTTGTGAGCAGGAGGCTTCCATCCCCAGGGTTCTCCACGCTGCTATAGGCTATACACACCAGCATAACTTACCCATAAAGACTGAATATTCCAGTGATGGGTATTTGGCCTTGACACTATCCTGCCACGAGCAACATCTCACAATCACCCCTTACACCACCAAGCTATTCCATCTCTATGCTGAAAAGGCATACAGATTTTTCCTCGCCTCACCATTCATGAGAGACATAGAGGAAGACATACACTTCTCACAGGGCCAGGGGACACAGAAACACATGGAAATGAAACAGTGGGCTTGGTATCCAAAACAGGTGGTGTCCCTACCACACCCATTGTAGGAAACTAGGCCACTCTACTGAGGCATGCTCAATAGAGTGGCCTAGTTTCCTACAATGGGTGCGATAGGGATGCCACCTGTTTTGGATACCACGCCCACAGTTCCATTTCCATGTGTTTCTGTGTCCCCTGGCCCTGTGAGGAGTGTATGTGTCTTCCCCTATGTCTCTCATGAATGGAGAGGCGAGGCAAAATCTGTATGCCGCAGTGTCTTCATCATGGGACCACCCCCCAACCCCAAGAGTTGGGGGCCAAACAGCAGCAAACATCCCTGGCCACCGGCGCTACGCAGGTGGCACCTATCCCCAGGAGGGCCTTCAGTCACCTGGGCGAGTACCACATGCCTTTCACAACATGCACTGTTACATTTTTTCTGCACTTAGGAGTGTTTTTCCAGCATTCACCCCTCTTCTTCTACTATTAGCCGGAGATGTAGAGGGCAATCCTGGGCCTACCACAACATACACATGCCCAGCATGCTCCAAACCCATCACTTTCAGCAGTCAGACAAAGGGCTCAGTTTAATGTAACATATGCAAAAACTGGGCCCACTTCACTTGTACAACACTTACAAACACAAATGAATACACAAACACTTGGACATATTCTACCTGCCCTCCAGTAACCTCACTGCCATCTGCCCAACCACAGCCTGCACCCTTGCCCACACCCAGTCTCCCCCCGCCCTTGTCCTCAATCAATCTACCCCCACCCTTTGTCCCCAATCACACCTTTCCTTTCCTCTAACCCAGATCCTATACCTTCCCCATACCTCATCTCTACATCAACAACAATCTAATACTACACACAAACACACCGAAAATTCTTGGTGTAACATACAATACATCCATGTCTTTCAAACAACACA
This sequence comes from Oratosquilla oratoria, assembly GCF_046742065.1. Lineage (NCBI taxonomy): Eukaryota > Metazoa > Arthropoda > Malacostraca > Stomatopoda > Squillidae > Oratosquilla > Oratosquilla oratoria. The sequence goes on from NC_134787.1 coordinate 29,102,736, forward strand.
TCACAAACATAAGATACAAATGCACACCTGGACTTAATGCACTTAAGTCAATCACTGGAACAACATTTGGACAAAACAAAGAAACTAATACAGCAATATACAAACAATGCATACGCTCAGTAATGAATTATGCGAGTCCTGCATGGGCTAATCTCAGTGAGACGCATCACAACACCCTTCAAATCATACAAAACAAAGCCCTAAAAACAATTACAGGCTGCACAAATACAAAACCTACAGACCATTTATACCATGAAACAAAAGTCAAGGACCACCTCGACATGAGAGGCACACAAACGCTTGCCGCAGCCACCACAAACACATCACACCCGCTACACTACATAGCAGAACACCCACACACACCAAGAAACATTAAAACAACACCCAAAGACCTGTATCACACACAGATACTCTCTTCTCTTCCTCCACAACCACCAAATACCAGCCTCCAGAAACATATTCATAATCATATCACTCACCGCTCCATTAACACACTGAAAGACAACACATTGCTGCATGCCAGACCCCCTGATATCCACCCTTCTGAATCCTCTCTCCCATGAAAGGACAGAGTCCACCTGGCCAGACTGTGATGCGGCCACCACCCAGCACTTCTAAGCTACCAGAAGAGGCTGGATGACTGCATTGTGAACAGCTGCCCAGGATGTAACACTTCACCCCATACCATACAACACATAATGGAAGACTGCATTATACACAATCATGCATGCAAACAACACAACATACACTCTATAAAGGATTTGTGGGAAAACCCAGTTTCGGCTGTGGCATTCCTTGGGGAGACGGGACTGCTCGGACAGACAGTCAAGGGAACGACAACAACAACACCCCAACCCCAGAAGGTAACATACAACATATACAGAACACAACATCAACATATTACAACACAACATCAATGGCATCAACACAAAAAAGACATGAACTCAAACACTTCCTCAAACAACACAACATACACATTACCATCATACAAGAAACAAAACTAAGACACTCACACAAAACACCAACATTGCACAACTTCACCACCATCAGACAAGACCGGACTGCTGGCAATGGCGGTGGACTCATCATCCTGGTCCACCAATCCATCTGTTTTGTGGACACAAGTGCCACAACCAAAATCTTCCTACCACAGATAACACCACAGAAATCCAATCTATCCTAATCCATACAGGCAACAAATCAACACTGACAATATTTAATATATACATTCCCCCCCCAATCATCTCCCAAAGTTCCAAACAACTTCAGGCCTCAACTCAATCAACTAGCCACAATCCCAAACCTTATCATGGGTGGAGACTTCAATGCCAAGTAGTTAGCCTGGTGTGTTGACAATTCAGACACAGAGGGCTTGATATGCAGACTCAGCTTGACTCACTGACCATCATGAACAACACACATAATCATACATATATCCCACGCTAAGCCCTCTACACCCCCTCCTCTCCTGATATCACCTTCTGTTCCCCCTGCCTAACCCCAACTACTTCATGGAGAGTGATCAGATCCCTTTGATCTGACCACTTTCCAATCATCATCACCACCAAAACAAGATGCACCCTAGTTGGCCACAGACACACATACACCAATTACAAGAGAGCAAACTGGGAAGCTTTTACTGAAGAGACAGAACAACATTTTGAGATGCATAACAGTACACCAATCACAAACATAAACAATGCTGTATACACTTTTAATACAATCATACAAAACGCAGACAAGAGATATCCCTAGAGGCAACAGAAAATCACACAACCCCAATTTCACACCAGAAATCCAAGGCCTCATCAGACAACGAGATCAACTTAAACACAATACCCCCACACCTATCCCTCAAAACATAGCTGACCAAATACAAACACTAAACACAGATTACCAATAAAATACATGAACAAAAAACACAAAATTGGCTCAAGTTTGTCAATACACTTGACCACAAAGCAAACACCAGTAAATTGTACAAAACATTCAACAGCATTACACTATCCAACAATAACATAACATGCTCTCACGCAACAATAACCACAACAACGGATAAATTACCCTCAAACAGACAGCAAGCAAACATGCTCGTCAATCATTTTGCACAGACAAGCCATCTCACTTCTCACCCTGACAACTGACACACCATTCGATGTAAGAAAGACTTTCCCACAGACTCGGACTATACAGTACACCCTTCATAGACAGTGAGACAAAACACATAATACATAACCTCAAGCACTCATCCGCCTGTGGTCCTGACAACATAAGTAACATCCACCTAAATCATATTGGACCACAAGGTATACATGCACTCACAAACATTGCAAACTACAGCTATTCATGCAACACTATACCCAACATCTGGAAGCATGGGGAAATAATCACAATCCCAAAACCCAATAGAGACCCAACAATCCCAACATCACACTGCCCTATCACACTTCTCTGCACCCCCTCCAAAGTCATTGAATGCCTCATACTTCAGCTCATCACGCCACATATTCCTCTTGCTGAATCACAACAAGGTTTTAGGCCACTACACTCCACAAACACTCTTCTAATAAACCTCACACAAAGAATATTAGATGGCATCAACTCAGATAGGCCCCATCACAGAACACTTCTTATAACATTAGACACTAGTAAAGCTTTTGATGCTATCTCCCGCCACAAACTAACAAAGGAAATATATAACACAGACATGCACAATAGCACCAAAAGATGGCTGGCCAGTTATCTGGCAGGCAGAAATACTTATGTGTCATATAATGGCCAATCATCGCACATCAGAAACATTAAGAATGGAGTACCACAGGGCTCTGTTCTATCCCCCACACTCTTTAATCTATACATGCATGATATACCCACACCAGACACCTCAGAAATACAAATCTCTTCCTATGCAGACAACATAACAATCACATGTACACGTCATAACATAGACAAAGTCACAGAAATAATACAGCTATACTTTGATACACTCAACACATGGTTTATTACAGACTCAAAATAGCCCCATTCAAATCTACAGCAACACTGCTCACCAACTGGACAAAAGAACACAAATACATTCCTCAACTCTATATCAACAACACGCTAATACCACACACACACACACCTTCAAAATTCTTTGTGTAACATAAGATACATCCATGTCATTCAAACACATCACAAACATAAAAAATAGATGCACATCTAGACTCAATGCACTCAAATCAATCACTGGAACAACATTTGGACAAAACAAAGAAACTAATACTACAATATACAAACAATGCATACGCTCAGCGATGAATTATGTGAGTGCAGCATGGGCTCCTAATCTCAGTGAGACACACCTCAATACCCTTCAGACCATACAAAACAAAGCATTAAAAACAATTACAGGCTGCACATATACAGCACCTACAGATCACCTACACTATGAAACAAAAGTCCTCAAAGTCAAAGATCACTTTTATATGAGAGGCACAAAAACACTTGATGGAGCCTCCACAAACACAGCACACCCACTACACTACATAGCAGAACACCCACACTCACCAAGAAATATAAAAAAAAAGACACCCAAATGTCTATATCACACACAAATACTCTCTTCTCTTCCTCCAAAACCACAAAATACCAGCCTCCTGAAACATATTCATAATCACAGCACTCATTGCTCCATTAACACTCTACAAGACAACACATTGTTGCATGCCAGACCCCCTGATATCCATCCTTCTGAATCCTCTCTCCCATGGAAGGATAGAGTCCATCTGGCCAGACTGTGGTGCGGCCACCACCCAGCCCTTCTAAGCTACCAGAAAAGACTGGATGACTGCATTGTGGACAAATGCCCAGGATGTAACACTTCACCCCATATTATTCAACACGTCATGGGAGACTGCACTATACACAATCACGCATGCAAACAACACAACATACACTCCATAAAGGATTTGTGGGAAAACCCCATTTTGGCCGTGGCATTCCTTGGGGAGATGGGACTGCTTGGACAGACAGTCTAGGGAACAACAACAATAACTGAGGCATGCTATTTTCGCCCATGTGGCCAGACAAGCACACCTTGCTATGCCTGTGGCTGTGCAGGTCATGCAAGAAATGGAAGCCAGTCTGGCTTTTTTGACAATGGCCAGTCAAAAAACTTCTCACGCAGAGGGAATCCTGCCTCAAGGTAACTGCCGTGCCTAGAAAACATGTGGAAATTATCCATGTAGATTTTCCCAGCACTTATAGTGCTGGAGGTAGCCTGGCCATGGTGACAGTTCAGTTGTTTGGGTCAAATGCCACCCAGTGAGTTTGCCGCCCTCTCCTCAACATGGGGGCAATGGTATCTCTAATTCATAGGAGTGTCCTGCCCGTTGATGCAGAAGGCTTACAGGTGGGCACCACCAGAATCATAGTGGTGGGTGGTTTGGAGATGCCTAACCTTGATAGATTTACTGTAAGGTTTGGTCTAGTGGGTTTCCAGTTTACACACACATTCTTTGTCATCCCTGCAGAGGGCCTACCCACAAGATTGATTTTAGGCTTTGATTTCCTATCAGCCCACAGGGTGATTTTAACATTTTGTCCTTTAACATTCAAAGATGAAGGCAAGGATATTCCAGTAATCCTTGTAGGGATGAGTGTTTTGGTAACACCAATGCTCACTTTGTGCGACAAGAGACAGTCATCAGGGGATAAGCGAGGCAGTCGCGTTCTCAATTAAAACCATCAAGGCTCAATAGGTACCGGGTTTCTTGGGCAGAACACTAGGATTCCTCTTAGAGAGAGCAGACAAGCTCATTCTCACAGGTCAGGACATCTCGGCATTGTTCATGGCATGTGCATACGCTGAGGGTGCCAGCTTGTTTGGCCAGGGAGTAGTGGAGCTGCACAGAACAGAAAAAGGCCTGGTGCAAAATCCTGTTCCTGAACTTGGGACCTGATGCCCTTGAGATCCAGAAAGACCACGTGGTTGGGGAACTTACCCTCCTAGGGGAGATCATGTTGGTAGACAGCAGGACAGACGTATCAGTGGGAACAATACAGGTGACCAAGAAAGTGAATACATTATGAGGTGATAAGCTACAACAGGAAGTAAGGAAATTTGTCCCCATCCAAAATAGCAAGGAGAGATCTTTTACCACTTTTGTGGTCAAATATGGCAATGTTTTTGCCTTACCAGGGGATCCTCTTACCATGACACCTCACTTTTTCCATGAGATTAGGACCATTGGAACCACATGTATATTGCAAATCTTACCCCATTTCTGAGAAATTCTGAGAGGAAATCTGTGACCTAATTGGAGACATGCTTCATAAGGGGATCATCCACTCATCCCGATCCCCATAATTTTATAATGTTCCTGTCATCCCCATTGTAAAGAAGGACAAAATGATTCAGCTGTCTTGACTTTCAAGTGCTGAACAAAAATGTGGTAGATGATAGGTTCCCACTTCCCCATATTGACTCGATGTTACAGAGTCTTGGCGCCAGCATCATATTTTCCTTATTAGATTTTAAACAAGGGTATCTCCAGATCCCACAGGTGGAGAGCAGCTGCAAGAAAAATGTGTTCTCGACACCTGAGGGTCACTATGAGTTCACATCTCTTCCCTTTGGGTTGAAGGATGCCCCATCATGCTTTCAGCATGTGATGAATCAGGTACTAACAGGGCTATTAGGGATTAACACAGTGGTGTACATGGACGATATTATTGTTCTGGGAACCACTTAGGACGACCATCTCAAGAACCTTGAGGATGTCCTTCAGAGGTTACAGGAGGCAGGCCTCTCTTTGAGGCTAGAGAAGTGTCACTTCTTCCAGAAAGAAGTCACCTACCTAGGGCATGTAATATCCCAGGAAGGGATCAAGCTTCAACCAGAGAAAGTTTGAGCCATCAAGGTTTTCCCATAGCCAGCACATCAGAAAGAACTGCTCTCCTTCCTGGGATTAGCAGGGTGCTATAGGAAATTCATCTCAAATTTTGCCAAGGTTTTACGACCTCTAGTAGATAGGATGAAGGATGACTTAGGAAACACAAGGATTGTGAGCTTGGCCCATGGATATCTTCTCAGGTGCATGGATTTGAGTCCCTCAAAACCCACTTGTCCACCACAGTAGTCCTCCCCTACTCCAATTTTGCAAAACCTTTCTTACTACTGATGCTGGGGCTTCAGCAATGGGGAGCGTGCTTCAATAGGACAAGGGAGGTAGGAGACACCCACTCTCCTATTTCAGTCGCACTGTAAATGAACATGAGAGACGGAATAGTACTGTTGAAAGAGAAGCATTAGCAGTGGTTTACGGTCTCACTGTAAATCACCCTCTAATCATGGATACCCAGTTATTCTATTGAACGATCACAGGCCTTTGGTCTGTCTTCACTGCCAAGGGCACAAACACTTGGATTCTCCGGTGGCAAATGACAATCACTGATTTCAATCTTGAAGTCAATTATATCCTTGGGTGATTAAACATTGTCGCTGATGCACTCTGTAGAATATGGGGAACTGACCACCCTATGGATGCTTTCATAGAATTGGTCATAACCACAGGCCAAGGAAACTCGAACACTGAGGAGGACCCTATCAAATGGGACCAACTAGTGATCCGAACAGAATGAACATGCTGATTGGGGTCAAATAAAGAATTATCTCAAGGGACCCACAACAATAGAGTCCAAGGTTCCCCACTTAAGAGTACCAATCAAGGAGTTTTGACTCCTCCCAGATGGACTTTTATACCAATTGCACACAAATGCATACTAGTTGGAGGAACTTTGCCTGGTAGTCCCTGAAGGAGCAAAGACAGCAGCATTATGTATTGCCCATTGTCATCCAGTGGCAGGTCATGGAGGAGTCCAAGTCACTCTTGAGTGACTGCAAAAGTTTGTCTTTTGGCCAAAGATGTTAGAGGATGTAAAGGCATATGTAAAGAATTGCAAAACTTGCATCACATGCAAGCTCTCATATGATCTCCCAGCTCCACACAGACAGTTTCCTACTGTTACAAGTCTGTTCAAGAGAGTGCACATTGATCTCATAGGACCATTAACCATCACTTTAGATGGTGCAATATACATACTTATAGTGGTCGATGTCCTAACCTGTTTCTTGGTCGCTGTGCCCATAAGTTCCAAAGAAGCACTGATGGTAGCTCGGGTTTTCATCACCCATATACTATCCACATGATTGTTGCTCTAGGAGATGTTGGCCGGGTGCCCAGGCAGTCCAGGCACCCCAGCAAGCAAGCAGGGTCAAGTGGGCTGGAGGTGCCGGTCAGTTAGGTGATGACCACGGCTTGACAAGATACACACCACAAGTGCAGTGTGCCCTTGGCCACAACACTATCAAAACTGTCATATGAAGAAAGATTGTCAAAACTAGAATTACTGACTCTGGAACAAAAAAGAGAAAGAGGTGACTTGTTGACTGTCTACAAAATTATGAGAGGTATAGAAGTCTTTTATAGAGAAGACTTATTAAATTGGGATAAGGGAAACACAAGAGGACATGGAAAGAAACTCAAAAAGGACAGTTATAGAAGAGATCTGAAAAAGAACAGCTTTCCCCACAGAGTGGTGGATATATGGAACATACTAGACAAAACAATAGTGTGTGCAAAAACAATACAAGAATTTAAGAGCAAATTAGATATGGTGAGATACAGAGATGGGACACCATGAGCATGGCTCCCATTCCCATAAGATACAGTTAGGTAAATACAATTACGTAGGTAAAGTAAGGTATTCCATTTCCCCCCTTATTTATAAACAGCCATTTGCTTGGATAGACAGTCTAGGGAACAACAACAACAACTACAACTATTAGTTACAAATAAAGGAGACACAGACCCCTCTGTTTGTATTCAGCCTCACTCTCAGTACCACTGTTACTATAATTTCATCCCCACCCACTCCACTCCCATTCACCACCTCTCCCTCTCTCTCTCCCTCTTTTCTTGGCTCCTCTAGAATGACAGGTCATCCCTGCATCTCGCCCATTGCCCTGGGTCAGAAGCAATGCAGCAAGACACAACACATCCAAAGCAAGGCCGCTTCATTTTATCAGCAACCTCCTTTCTTCTCTTTTTCTCCATGAGGGGATGAGGGGACATAGAGGGGGGTCACCAATTAAATGAAGCTGCCTTGCTTTGGATATGCTGTGTCTTACTGCATAGCTTCTGACCCAGGGCAATGGGCAAGATGCAGGGAAGACTCATCATCCAGGAGGAACCAAGAAAAGAGGGAGGGAGGGGTGATGAATGGGAGTAGAGTGGGTGAAGATGGAATGGGTAGGAGTGGAATTATGCCTTTTGACATTGACTACATCCCATGTAAGGGGGAAAAACCCATTGGTATATGTATGTATATTGGTAGATAGATAGGTGTATAGATAGATTTAGTGTTGAAAATAAATTCAATAGAAAAAATATTTCAAAAAATGTATTCGTCCAAAGAATGATTATTAGCAAATGAAACTACTCGGAAGAAAAAAGGAAAATCATGATAACTTGTGACTTGTATTAGGCTGGGGGGTCAGTGGGGTCAAATGAAATCAAGCCAAGAAGAGTACCATGTGAGGATAAAGACTTCATCCTTGCATGGTGTTTTCTAGATTGAATTGTCAGTAGTTATCTCTCTTTCATCATGCAAGATATTCATTTGACAAATATGTTTCTTTAGTCTGATTTATTTATTTCTATTTTTTTTATCATATATATGTGTATATATATATATATATATATATATATATGTATATATATATGTATGTATGAATATATATATATATATGTATATATATATATATGTATATATATATATATGTATATATATATATGTATATATATATGTATATATTTATATATATATATATGTTTATATTTATATATGTATATATGTATATGTATATATATATACATATATACCTAAATATATATATATGTATATGTATTTACCTAGTTGTATTTACCTAGTTGTATTTTACGGGAAGGGGAGCTATGCTCGTGGGGTCCCGTCTTCATATCTCATTTTATCTAAACTATTTTTAAATTCATGTATTGTTTTTGCACACACCACTTTCTCATCTAACTTGTTCCAACTGTCTATTACTCTGTGAGGAAAGCTGTTCTTTTTCAAATCTCTTCTATAGCTGTCTTTTTTTATTTTCTTTCCGTGTCCTCTTGTATTTCTGTCATCCCATTTTATCAGATTCTCTCTATCAGTAATTTCTATGCCTTTCATGATTCTGTAAATAGCTATCAAATCTCCTCTCTCTCTTCTTTGCTCTAGTGTCTGTAGTTTAAGTTTTTGTAGTCTCTCTTCATATGATAGTTTTGAGAGTGTTGGTGCCAGTTTTGTGATTGCTCTTTGTATTCTTTCAAGTTTTTTTATACATTTTTTTGTACTTGGTGACCATATCGTTGCTGCATATTCCAATCTTGGTCTTATCAGGGTGATTAGGATTTTCCTCACCATTTCTTCATCCAGGTATGTAAATGCCACTTTGATTGTTCTTATTAAATTATAAGTTTCTCCAAAAATCTTATTTATGTTTCTCAGGTGACATATTATTCATAACAATGACTCCCAGGTCCTTCTCATTTTCTACTTTTTTTATTCCTTCTTCTCCCAAATTATATGATCCTGTTATTCTGTTTTTGCTTTTTCCAAATTCCATTATACTACACTTTTTTGTATTGAACTCCATCTCCCACTTCCTACTCCATTCTTGTACTTTATTTAGATCTCTCTGTAGTGATTCACAATCTTCTTCAGTTTTCACTCTTTTCAGTAGTTTTGCATCATCTGCAAAGAAGCTCATATAGCTTTCAATTCCTTCATCCATATCATTAATATATATAGCAAACATTATTGGGGCCAGAACTGTTCCCTGCGGGACACCGCTTATTACTTCATTCCATTTTGAGTGCTGATCTCTTATCACTACTCTCATTTTTCTTTCTTGCAAAAAGTCTTCCATCCAATTTAGCAATTTACCTTGTATTCCTCCTTCATATTCTAATTTCTTAAGCAACTTCTTATGTGGTACTTTGTCAAAAGCTTTTTTTAGGTCTAGAAATGCACAATCAGCCCATCCATCTCTTTCTTGTATTATATCTATTAGCCTTGAATAGAAACATATTAAATTGGTGACGCATGATCGTCCTTGTCTGAATCCAAATTGCCTTGGATTTAGTACGTTGTTTTTTTCCAAGTATTTTACCCATCTACTTTTGATAATTCTTTCACAAATTTTTGCTATTGTACTTGTTAGAGAGACTGGTCTATAGTTGGTAGGTTCTTCTTTATTTCCTCCTTTATATATAGGTACTATATTTGCTTTTTTCCAATCTTCTGGAACTTTTCCTTCTTTTAAGGAACTGCTTATTATGCTATGTATTTTGTCTGCCAGTTCATTCCTGCATTCTTTCAGAATCCAGTTTGCTATTTCATCTGGTCCATGCGATTTTCTGACATCAAAATTACCCAAGTGTGTCAATATTTCATTCTTTGTTACTTCTATTTCTTCCATAGGGGGGACTTTTTCTTTCCACTCAATCTCTTCAGGTTGTATATTTTCCCTTGTAAACACTGATTTAAAATGTTTGTTCATAATTTCTGCCATTTCCATTTCCTCAGTGTATTCAACTCCTCCTTGTCTTAATTTCTCCAAGTCTTGTTTGTTTTTCAGTTTATTGTTTACAAATCTGTAGAATAGTTTTGGTTGATCTTTACACTTTTCTATAACATCTTTTTCATATTTTCTTTTTTCCTCTCTGCACTTTTGTACATATTCATTTCTATAACCAGTATATATTTTCCATTTTTCAGGTCTTCTGTCTTTTTTCCATCTGGTCCAGGCTTTGTCTCTTTTGTCTTTTAACTCCCTACAACTTTTGTTGTACCAGCATTTTACATATTCTTTTTCTTGTTTTTGTCTTGGGACATACTTTTCCACGCCTTTTTTGTAAATTTTTGTCAAAATATTCCATTTCTCTTCCACTGATGTTTCTTCTTTGTATATTTCTTCCCAGTTTTCTTGTTGGAAGAATTCTCTTATTTTATCAAAGTTTGTTTTTTCATACATCATTCTTCCTTTTCTATATTGTTCATTTCTTTTCATATATTTTTCTTCATTAAGTTCCAGTTCAATCAATATGTGGTCACTTTTACCTATTGGTGTTTTATATTCAATCTTGTCCACTATTCTAGGTTCGGATGTAATTATTAAGTCTAGTCTCGATGGTTCTTCTTCATTTCTATACCTAGTGTTCTCTTGTATCCATTGTGTCATTGAATGGTCAGTAATCATCTCAAGTAGAGCATTTCCCCATGAGTCATCACCACTCTTTACTGTCATTTCTTCCCAGCAGATTTCTTTGCAATTAAAGTCGCCCATCATAACTATTCTTCCTCCGTCTTCCATTATTTTAGTTAATGCTATCTTTGTGTCCTCTAACATACTTTTATATTCACTCTCCTCCCATGAGGCTGTTTTCGGAGGCACATAATTGATCACAAATTTTCTGCTCTTCTTATCTCTGTCTTCCACTTCTATCATAATCATCTCTACTGTATTCTTTCCATATATGACACCTTTCACGTTTATATCCTTCTTAGTCAGGAACATAACTCCACCCCCTTGCTTTTTCTCTCTGTTTCTAATCCAATAATTGTATGCATCATGTCCTACACTGTTGGGTGGTAGTGGGCCTTTTAATTTTGTTTCTACAATTCCCATTATGTCCGGTTCTTTTTCTTTCAAATAATCATTCAGCTCATTCAATCCTGTTATTAATCCATCTATATTTGTGTAAGACACTCTTAGTTTTCTGCCACTTCCATTGTGTTCTCTGTTTCCCTTATGTTTTTCTTTTGTATGTCGAACTTCCTTAGTTTCATGTTCACTACTCTCCAATAGAATCTCTCTTTCTCTGACTCCGTTCTGTTCTCGTTTTTTGCCTTAGCTTCCAGTCTTTTCTGCTTTTCTTCCTCTCTTTCCTCTTTATTCATTTCTCTTTTTATCCATATCTTTTTGTATTGTTCACTTGTTGCTAGTTTCCCTGTTTTGGATAAGATATTCTCTGCCGTTGTTTGTGACTTGAATTTAATCTTAATTGGTCTGGTCTTGTCTGTGCTATACTTTCCGAGTCTAAATTTCTCTTCGATTTGTTTCATAATTTCTGGTTCATCTTCCTGAACTGATTCTAGTAATTGGCTTACTTTTTCATTTTCCTCTTTGATTCTTGTGGTTCTATCTGTGTTGTGTTTCTCTTCCATTCCTAATATAATTATACATTTCTTCTTGTCTGCTAAATCCCTTACTATATTCTCCTTTTGTCTCATCACTTTAATAACTGAGTCTTCAGTATGTTCTTTCAATTGCTGTTTGACTATGTCAGTGAATGAAATCTTATTTCCTTCTTGGGTTTTCTTCCAATTTTTACTTTCTTTAGCTATCGTTTCTCTGTTTTCTTTACTATTCTTCTTCAATTCCTCATTCTCCACCTTTACCTCTCTTAACTGTCTTTTTAGGTCTTCTATTTCATCAGTTAAGTTTTTATTCGCCTTTTCCAGTTCTTCCAATCTTTCAACCCTTTGTAAAATGGTGTTCATATGACCTAACCTACTCTCCAAGTCCTCGATCACCTTATCAACCTTCTTCTCTAGTCTTGTCAGTCGGGGGGGGTTTGTGTCCCCCCCACTCTCTTTAAATCCCTTGAAAATATTCTCATCACTTTCTGCTATATTGCTCCTATCTATACCTCTAATCTTCACATTCCTATTAGACATGTCGTCATCATCCAACTCGTCTTGGGGTCGTTTGTCTACCTTTCGGCGGCCCGTCAGGGCCATTTCCTCCACCTCCTCATTACCTTCCATTTCCCCAGCAATCCCTCCCCCTCTCCTCTTTCCTTACTTTCCCACTACCCCACGAGCAATTTCCCCCCACCCTGCAAATACAAAAAGGCACTTCTCTTTGCGTTGGGATCCACAATCTTCACTTTTCTTCAGAACGTTCTTCAAGCCGTCCGTTCGTTGAAAGTGTGTGTGTGTGTGTGTGTGTGTATGTATATATATATATATATATATATTTATATATTTGATATATATATATATATATATTATATATATATATAAATATATATATATATATATATATATATATATATATATATATATATATATATATACATACATATACCAAGGCTTTTTCCCCCTTTCAAGGGAGGTAGCCAAAAAGAAAAAGGCATAAAATCATTCCCACCCATTCCATCCCTAAATACACTCCACTCCCTCTTATCTTAGCACCTCCTGGATGACGGGTCATCCCTGAACCTTGTCCACTGCCCTATGTCAGAGGCAGTGTCGCAGGTCACAGCACATCCACAGCAAGGCTGCTTCATTAAATCGGAGACCCCCCCTTCCCTCTCTGTCCCCCCATGCATAAAAGGAGAAGACGGGAAGAAATCCCTTCGGGCTGCATCAAATTTTGCTCACACGTACTACCTCATCCCCCATCCCCCCACCCATTCCACCTCATGCATCACAACATCATCCATATACAGTACAACCATTCTCCATTCACCCCAGTCTTCTGTCCTCTCCCGTCCTTCCCCAAAGCCCCCTTCACCCCATCCATCCATCTCATTCTAGGATGTCCCCTCATGTTCACTCCTTCCACATCTGCCTTCCATACCTCTTTTACTAGTCTTTCTTCACTCATTCTTTCTATGTGTCCAAACAATCCCAATACTCTTTCATCCACCCTATCTCCCAACTCCCTTTCCACCCCTGTGCTCCTCCTCACCTCCTCATTTCTCACTCTGTCCAGCCCAGTAACCCCAATCGTACTTCTCAGGCACCTCATCTCAAACACATTCAAACTCCTTCTCTCCTCCTTTCTTATGTTCCATGTTTCTGCCCCATACAGTGCTGTCAGCACAATCACTCCTTCATACAATCTCCTCTTAGCATCTATTTCCAAATGTCTATTTCTCATTACACTCTTTAATCCACCAAGGCATTTACTTCTCTCAATCTACATTCTACCTTCACCCCCGTACCTCCCTTTCCTACCACATTCACACTCAAGTATCTCAAAATATCCACTTCCTCCAGACTCTCTCCCTTAATACTCACTTCCAGTCTACTGCCACCTTCATCCCTTGTACATCTCATTACCTTACTTTTACCCACATTTATCTTCAACTTCTTTCACACTCCCAAACTCTGTCACTAACTTCCTCAATCCCTCCTCTGATCCTGCTACGAGCACAGTGTTATCAGCAAACAACAGCTGGCTTATCTCCCACTTTTCTCCATTTTCTTTAACCATCTCCAATCCCTGACCCACCACCCATGCATTTACCTCTCACACCACCCCATCCATGTATAAGTTGAACAGCCAGGGTGACATAACACATCCCTGACAAAGTCCCACCTTTACCTAAAACCACTCTCTGTTTCTAATCTTGACACATGCTCTACTACTCTTGTAAAAACTCTTAACAGCTAAAAACTTTCTTCCTATCCCATATATCTGCATTACCTCCCACAGTGCCTTCCTGTCTACTCTGTCATAAGCCTTTTCCAAATCCATAAAAGCCCCAAAAAACATCCTTACCTTTTCCTATAGCTTTCTCTCATATCTGTCGTGCCACAAAAATCTTATCTACGCAACCTCTAAATGTCCTAAACCCACACTGTTCCTCACCAATTACTCCCTCTCTTCCTCTCCTAATCCTCTCAATCAAGACCCTCCCATTAGCCTTCCCAGCTACACTTAACAAGCTAATCCCTCTGAAACTACTATACTCATGCTTGTCCCCTTTTCCTATGTAAAGTGAAACTATACAGGCACTCTTCCGTTCCTCCAACACTTTACCCTCTCTTAAACAAACATTAAATAACCTCACCAACCAGTCCATCATAACTGTACCTCCTTTTTTCAGACATTCTACATGACATCCATCCAGACGATCAGGTGCTCTCATCATCTTAACAACTGCCTTCACTTCATCCTTCCTTATTTCTCCTCCATTTTCCTCACTCATCACGGTCATTTTCTTAGCACTTCCCACTGCAACTACCTTTCCCTCCCTATCCTCCTTCACATTTAGCAACTCCCTAAAATACTCTGCCCATCTTCCTCTCACTGCCTTCTCTTCCATTATCATCTCTCCATGTGCACCTTTTAGCTTTTTTTCTCTACTTGATTCACCTCCTCTTCCTCTCTTAATTTCTTTCCAAAACATCTTTTTATTACTTTCAAAATTTTCTGTCATTCTCTTACCCCATTTCACATCTTCTCTCCTTTTTGCCTCCTTTATCATATGCTTTACTTCTCTTATCTTTGTACCTCTCATATGTTTCCCACATCCTGTTTTGTAACCAATCTGTGAAAGCTTGCTTCTTCTCTTCTACAACCTTCTTTGCTTCCTCATCCCACTACTCACTACCTTTCCTTCTATTTCCTCCTATCCTTCTTGTTCCACACACCATCTTAGCACACTTTGTGACTCCCTCCTTGAACCATCCCCATTCCTCCTCCACTCCTAGTTCTACTCTATCCTTTACTCCCTCCCACTCCTTTCTCAGCTTCATCTTGTACTACTTCTCCTTTTCTTTCTCATTTAAGCAGTTCACTCTAAGCACCTCCCTACCTTTTGTCCTTTTCCCCTTTCTCCATCTATCCCCCACTCTCAACTTACCTTCCACCAAAAAATGATCTGATATTCCCCCACTCTCTCCCCTTAGAACATGTACATCCTTAACTCTTCCTGTTATACTCCTATCTACCACTACATAGTCCATTAATGCTCTACCACCCTTCCATCCACCACCTTCTCCCATGTGTACTTATGCTTGACTTTCTTTGCAGACACTGTATTTGTTATCATCAACTCTCTAGACACATCTCCATCATCAACTCCCCACTATGATTCTTTCCTGGAACTCCACATTTCCCAACCACTCAGTTTATTGGTTCATTTCCTACCCTAGTATTAAGGTCTCCCAATACCACTACATTAACATTTCTTTCTAATCCCTCTATGCACTCATTTAAATCTATCCAAAAAGCCTCCCTTTCCTCTACACTCTTTTCACTACCAGGCCCATATGCACTTACAAAAACCCACATCTCCTTTCCCAGTTTCACCTTCATCCACATTAACCTTGAAGAAATCTCCTTCCACTCCACTACATGTTTACCTATCTCTTCACTTACTAGTATAGCCACACCTTCTCTCCCTCGCCCTCTCTTCACTCCTGAGAACCTCCCAACTACACTCCCAGACTCACACTCGCCCCTCCCTCTCAACTTAGTTTCACTCAAACCCAAGACATCCATATTTCTTCTCACAAACATACTGCCTATCTCTTTCCTTTTACTCTCATCTATAGTACATCCATGCACATTAAAAGACTGAAACCCTAGGGTACTGGTTGGAAAACTCCTAGACCCTTTTATGCCTTTACTTTTTTTTTTAGAAATGTCCCCTGTGGGGCTACAGGGATAAGGATGCCTAGTCCTAATCCCCATTCTGTTTTTGTCACCTCTTATGATTCAAGTGGGAAGACTTGGTGACAGCATTCTTTTCCCCCACCACAGGGTAGGCAAAAAAAAAGGAAATGAATATTCAGAGAAATGGTACAGGACAGTAACAAGGGGTTGGGGGACAGCATAACGGAGGGGTAGTCGCAATATAATAAAAGTGTCATAATTTCTCTGTGAACAGAATCCTCCTCTATCACAGACAAAATGATGTGTGGCTCTGGTATGTAGGGGCACCCCATATAGACCTTAAAGTATCAACTGCATGCTACTTTGCCACAATAACATGACAGATAAATAATAAAAAATGAAAATCAAGCAAATAATAAACAGAGAAATAATAACAAACAAACAATATAAAATAATCGGCAGTCATTACAGCATCTTGCTTAGATGTTTATCTAAATGAATCTTAAAGCTTCGAACTGAACTAAATTGCACTGCCTCTGCAGGAAGTTTATTCCATTCATTAACTATATGGTTGGCAAAGTTGTTTCTACCCACTTCCAAATTAAATCTATTTCCTGACAGTTTGAGACCATTATTTCTTGTCCGATTCTCATTCAATGTAAAAATTTGGTCACTTTTGATGTTAATCCTCTTTAGAATCTTAAAGACCTGTATCAAGTGACCTCTGAGTCTATGCTTTTTTAGGGAAAACAGATTCATAAGTTTTAGTCGATTATCAGATGATTTATTTTTTATATTTGGAGTCAGTTTTGTGGCTCTCTTTCTGTATCTATAACTTTTCCTATTGCTCCCCTTTCCCTTTGAAAACCTGAAAAAACATTGTTTTCCCACCTTAGACACATCCTCTTTGGTGTCACACCTAGTGGCGATTCTACTCTACTCATATCCAATCCTCTCTTCTTTGGTTCATTAATTCTTTTGTCTTCTTTTCTTTCCTCCATTTTGTGCTATACCCTGTACTATACTATTCCAAACTGGATTTTACACCTTACTGGTCACTCGATTACATAGCCCTCTCATTCCGAAAACAACAAGGTGTCTCCTTGATTTAAGCGACAAAACACTAAGTTGGAGCTCTTTCACTAGACTTCCTTCCTCTCCAACAAGTGTGTGTGTGTAGCCATCAAAATTCTACACAGCTTCTGAAGGAAGCCACTAGTCCACGACTAGAATTGTCAGCCCAAAGCAGTGATTCCTAGCAACGCAATCGCAAGACAAAATTCAGAGCATCACTGCATCAAACTCCAATCAAGTCACAAGAATGTCTAGTACAATGCATTGAAGCGCAGTATCAATTAAGCCCAACACACATACTAAGTACTGGAAGAATTCAGCTAAAAGGCCCCGCCAGAAAGAACAGTTATGGAAGCCATAGATATTAAAATGGCTTTTGACAAGGTCCATAGATACATATTATACAAAAAGATCATTAAGACAGACATACATAACAAAGACAAAAAGTGGTCAACCAGTTTTATAGGAGGGAGACAATGCAGAGTAACTCAAAACAGTGAAATCTCAGGAACAATAAAGGCTATATAATGGAGACCCTCAGGTTATAATAATTTCACCATTACTGTTCAGTCTCTTCAAGAATGACCAACCTTCTCAAGAATCAGAACTAAACATCACTGTTTTCTCATATGCAGATGACCTGACAACAATAACATAGCACAGTAGATACAAAATATAAGCAAAGAAATGCCTAGCCTACTTGAACAAACTGGGAGAATGGATCATCCATAAAATAGTGAAAGATTTACCCCACAAATCAACAGTGGGTGCTCACACCAAACAACCATGAGTAAAAAATAAATAGGTAAATGAATAAATGAATAAATAAATAAATAAATGATAGTAAAATTACATGGCCAAAGCCTTCCATTGATAAAGAAACCTAAAATTCTAGGCCTCTTATTTGATAGTCATATGACTTTCAGTCCATGTGTCAAAGTCTTGACAGCAATAAATAAACAAGAAAACAAACCTATTTAAACCCATCACTACGACTTGGGACGTCAGAAAGGAATTAGAAACCATATACAAGCAATTCATAAGAACCACTATCAATTACACCTTCACAGCATGGTTCCCAACAGTCATCAAGACAAATACAAATAATCTTTCAACTTTACAAAATGGAGTACTGGATGCACAAAACTAACAAACAAACAATAGAAAAGTTGCACCAAGGAAGTCATGAATACACAGAAGAACAAGAAATGGCAGAAGTTATGAGCAACCACTTCAAATCAGTTTTCACAATTGAGAACACACCTAACTGTGAGGGAATAGAGAGACAGAAATCCCCTCCCAATGAAGGAAATAACTGTAACAAAGAAGGAAATCAGCAACCAAATAAAAACCTTGATGTCAGAAAATCGCATGGTCTGGATGGAATTGCAAATTGGATATTGAAGGAATGCGTAGAGGAATTAACAGATAAAATACACACTATGATCAAATGCTCGCTCAAAGAAGGCAAGGTACCACAAGACTGGAAAATTGCAAACATAGAACCAATATATAAAGGAGGAAAAAAGGAAAATCCAACTAACTACAGACTGGTCTCCCTAACAAGCACAGTAGCTAAAATATGTGAAAAAGTGATCAAAAGTAGATGGGTTAAACACCTGGAAGAAAAATCTATACTAAAACCAAGCCAATTTGGATTTAGACAAGGAAGATCATGTACAACAAGCCTAATCTGCTTCTGCTCGAGACTAATAGATATAATAGATGAGAGGAATGGATGGACAGACTGTGCCTATCTAGATCTACAAAAGGCATTTGACAAAGTACCACAAGAAATTAATAAGAAAATTAGAATCAATAGGTGGCATTGCAGGTAAATTATTAGAATGGATGGAAGATTTCCTGACTGGGAGAAAAATGAGAGTAGTAATTAGAGACAAATACTCGAAATGGGAAGAAATGATAAGTGGTGTTCCACAAGGGTCAGTGCTGGCTCCAATCATGTTTGCTATATACATAAATGACATGGATGAAGGAGTTGAATGTTATATGAATTTCTTCGCAGATGACGCAAAAATATTAAAGAAAGTAAGAACAGAAGAGGACTGTGATTCATTACAATCAGACCTGGACAAAATCTGGAAATGGACTCAAAAGTGGGAAGTGAACTTCAATATCAAGAAGTGTAGCATAGTGGAGTTTGGAAAAAGCAAAAACAGAATTTCAAAAAATTAAAAAATTGGTGAAAAATAAAAAAAAAGTGTGCTTGGAAAGGGACCTTGGAGTATTAATCAGCAAAGACATGACACTGGATAAACATATAAATAAAATAGTCGGTGGAACCTACAACCTGTTAAGGCCAATGAAAGTGGCATTGACTACTTGGATGAGGAAATGATTAAAAAAATATTAGTTACATTGATTAGACCAAAGCTTGAATATGCAGTGACAATATGGACACCCAGTACTAAAAAGAATATAAAGAAACTAGAAAGAATACAGAGAGCAACAACAAAGTTGGCACCAGCTCTTTCCAATTTGACATACAAACAAAGATTATCAAAATTGGAACTACCAACACTAGAGCAGAGAAGAGAAAGAGGTGATCTACTGACTATATTTAGAATCATGAATGGAATGGAAATCCGTGACAGGAATGATTTACTAAAAAATGACAATGGAAAAACAAGAGGTCATGAAAAGAAACTCAAAAAGGATGACTATAGAAGAGATCGGAAAAAGAAAATCTTCCCACACAGAGTGCTGGACATGTGGAATAACTTACGGTGGATAAAGAAACTGTGTGTGCAAATACTATTCAATGTTTTAAGAAAAAACTTGATGCTGAAAGATACAAAGATGGGTCACTATGAGCATAGCTCCCTTCCCATGTAATACAGTGAGTCCTTGTTATATGGTACATATGCGTTCCTGAAAATCTTTCCGCAAATTGAAATTACCATATACCGAACCCAAGTTTCGACTTATGGCATACGTACCTTCTCCCTGCTCTTTCCTCTTCAAAATATATAATTTTACCTCCAAAACACGAGCGGATACTATATCTGTGAATTTTTCTTACTGTAAATAGAACTGAGGGTAGTAATTACTAAATACCATAACTGTGAATTTACCGGATAAAGAATTACTGTAAAAGGACTCACTGCAGAACTAGGTAAATACAACTAGGTAAATACTTAGATACCTGTATACAAAAATCAAAATCCTCTCCATAGAACACCACATGAAAATGATGGGAACACAATATTGTGTCAGAATCTTTTAACACCACACACACTTCACACTATATTTCACAAGCACCACGAACAGAAGAGAACAAAAAACCTACTCCAATAGCATATTATTTAAACATTTATGACAATTTACCACCTGTACCACACAAAATATCCACACAAAAACACATACACAACTGGATCATAAAACAAGTCCTTCAAAACAGACCACTTAACTCATAACTCAAACAACAACCCCAGAGATAACCTCACAGGAAAAAAAAACTCCCACAACTGATAAGAACCACACTGGTATGCCTGGGGTCAGGATACCATCCACCATCAAAACCATCAGATCAATAAAAGTGGCATTTGCATACTTGGACGAAGACATGATAAAAAAAATATTGATTACATTGATAAGGCCTAGACTAGAGTATGCGGCAACATTGCGGTCCCCCAGTACCAAAAAGAATATAAAGAATCCAGAGAGCAGCTACAAAAATGGCACCTGCACTTGCAAACCTATCATACGAGGAGAGATTGGGTAAACTGGAGTTACCGACACTGGAGCAAAGAAGAGAGGTGACCTACTGACCATATACAGAAACATGAAAGGCACAGAGATACTTGATAGAGAGGACTTACTTAACTGGGACAAGAGAAACACAAGAGGACATGGAAAGAAAATAATAAAACATAGCTATAGAAGAGAACTGAAGAAAAACAGTTTTCCACATAGAGTTTTGGACACTTGGGACAAACTGGATAATGAAATAGTATGCGCAAAAACCATTCATGAGTTTAAAAGCAAACTAGACACTGCGAGATACAGTGGCGGGACACCACAAGCATAGCTCCCCTTCCTGCAAAATACAACTAGGTAAATACAGAATAGACCTGGCCACAGATTCCAACTACCCTAGATGCAACTACCACACAGAAGACAAAGAACACCTCATACCACAATGCCCCACTATAACAATCTCTTAGTAAAAACATAATATATCCTCCCTTAGTGACTTTGGACCTGCTTTGAGGCTGTTGTCACTTATCTAAAGGCTGTAGGTCTTCTACAAGAGAGATCAGGGGCAATGGATTGACTTTTTTTTTTTTTTTTTTTTTTTTTTTTTTTAAGGTTTATTCAACAAAATAAAATACAATTTATACATACATATATACAATTTTTTTTACAAAATTACTTATTGAAAAGGGAGAGCGGGAAGCAAAGCTTATGGGGAAATGCTCTCCCTTTAAGGAAAGAATTATTTTTATTTTATTTATTTATTTTTGTTACATGTTACATACCTTCCCAAACTCCTTCACTAACTGCCTCAGACTCTCCCTTGACCCAACCACAAGAACATGGTCATCACCTAATAATAACTGGTTCACATCTTACCTCCTTTTACTAACCATCTCTGAACCCCTGCCCATCACCCTCACACGTACTTTCTGTATTTACCTAGTTGTATTATATGGGATGGGAGCTATGCTCGTGCTGACCCGTCTTTGTATCTTTCAGCATCAAGGTTTTTCTTAAAATCTTGAATAGTGTTTGCACACACTGTTTCTTTGTCTAATTTGTTCCAGGTATCTATCACCCTGTGTGGGAAGCTTTTTTTTTTTTTTTTTTTTTTTTTTTTTTTTTTTCTCTCTCTCTCTCTCTCTCTCTCTCTCTCTCTCTCTCTCTCTCTCTCTCTCTCTCTCTCTCTCTCCAGATCTCTTCTGTAATTATCTTTTTTGAGTTTCTTTTTGTGTTCTCTTGGTTTTCCATTGTCCCATTTCAATAAATCATTCTTATCTAAGATTTACATTCCTTTCATAATTCTATAGATAGTAGGTCTCCTCTTTCCCTTCTTTGTTCCAGAGTTGGTAATTCTAATTTGGACAGTCTTTGTTCATATGTCATTTTGGAAAGAGTTGGTGCCAGTTTTGTTGTTGCTCTTTGTATTCTTTCTAATTTTTTTATATTCTTTTTGGTACTGGGTGTCCATAGTGTTGCTGCGTACTCGAGTTTTGGTCTTATTAGTGTAGTTAATTTTTTTTTTTATTATTTCCTCATCCAAATAGACAAATGCCACTTTTATTGACCTCAATAAATTGTAGGTTTCTCCGACTATTTTATTAATATGTTTGTCCGGTGTCATGTCTTTGCTGATCATCACTCCAAGGTCTTTTTCCGAGTTTACTTTTTTTACCTCTTCTTCACCAATTTTATAATCTCTCAATATTCTGTTTTTACTTTTTTCAAATTCCATTATACTACATTTTTTGTTGTTGAATTTCACTTCCCACTTTTGAATCCATTTCCAGATATTGTCCAAGTCTTGTTGTAATGAGTTGGAATCCTTCTCCGTACTTACTTTCTTTAGTATTTTTGTGTCGTCTGTAAAGAAATTCATATAACACTCTACTCCTTCATCCATGTCATTTATGTATATGGCAAACATGATCAGGGCCAGTACTGATCCCTGCAGGACACCACTTTTCATTTCTTCCCAATTTGAGAATTTATCTCTGAATACTTCTCTCATTTTCCTCCCAGTCAGGAAGTCTTTCATCCATTCCAATAATTTTCCTCTGATGCCACCTATTGACTCTATTTTCCTTATTAGTTTCTTGTGTGGTACCTTATCAAATGCCTTTTGTAGGTCCAGAAAGGCACAACTTTCATGTACATATTGAACATTTTTCATGAAAATGGCAGTTGCCGACAAGACTGACGAGTTAAACACCATATGAGGACAGAGCCTTTATTTGTACGACGTTTCGCTTATTACAGCTTTTTCAAGTACTTGAAAAAGCTGTAATAAGTGAAACGTCATATAAATAAAGGCTCCGTCCTCATATGGTGTTTAACTTGTCAATACATTCAACAAAAACCCACTGTGTTGGATAAGAAGAAATGAAATAAAATTAATTCCATATATTTCGATCACGGACTGTGATCCTCTTCAGTGGAATACAGAAAGGTAGAGCAAATGGCATGTCTTATATACAATAAAAATAAGGGACAAGGGTAGGACTCAGGTAGCATCTAGTACTTTGCGGGGCAGGTCACCCGCCTTCACCAACGATGGTAACAATTTGTTGACTGCCCAGGTGGTAATGCAGTCAGGTGACCACTGTCCATATGACATATTAAAATTTGGAAATTTGTTAATCAGGGATGATTCTATTATTTTTCTTTTAAAACTGCATTTTGAATTAAAGATAATCTTTACCTCATTCCAATCCATATGATGGCCTTCCTTGTCTACATGTTGGAAGACAGCGGAATTATGTTGTGCGTATTTAATTGAATTTTTATGTTCTTTCATCCTAGTATATAAATCTCTACCTGTTTGTCCCCAATATACATTGTTACAATCAGAGCAAGGGAGTTTATACACACCTTGATGTATTTCTTCTCTAGGTCTTTGATGTACATTGACTATTTTCTTAAACAAATTATTGGGATAACTAAAAACAATTTTAATATCTTCCTGTGGAAGAAATTGAGAAATGTCATTTAAGGACCTATTATAAGGCAATTTAATACAGTTTTTGTCCCAACTGAAGTTCTTACTGGAATGGGAAGTGGATCCAAAGTAACTAGTTTTGGCTTTACTTAGGGCTCTATTTAGAAACCAATCAGGATACCCTATTCTTTTTAATTGATTCCTGATGGTTGTTATCTCCATTTCCAAATAATGTGGACTACATAGTCTAAGTGCCCTCAGGAAAAGACCTGAGGCAACACTATATTTAATT
Source organism: Oratosquilla oratoria (assembly GCF_046742065.1). Classification (NCBI taxonomy): domain Eukaryota; kingdom Metazoa; phylum Arthropoda; class Malacostraca; order Stomatopoda; family Squillidae; genus Oratosquilla; species Oratosquilla oratoria. Next base: position 29,127,231 of record NC_134787.1, read on the forward strand.
TTATCAGGATGGTGACTGAAAAAGTGCACATAACTCCCCGTATGTGTGGGCTTTCTGTACACAGTGAAGGACAATTGGTCCTGATGCCGTATTAATAGGATATCTAAAAATGGTAGTCTATTATCCACCTCCCATTCAACTTTGAATTTAATATTAGTGGCTAAGTTGTTTATTTGTTCAAAGAAAGCATCAAAAGATCCCCATTCGTCATCCCAAATATAGTGTTGCCTCAGGTCTTTTCCTGAGGGCACTTAGACTATGTAGTCCACATTATTTGGAAATGGAGATAACAACCATCAGGAATCAATTAAAAAGAATAGGGTATCCTGATTGGTTTCTAAATAGAGCCCTAAGTAAAGCCAAAACTAGTTACTTTGGATCCACTTCCCATTCCAGTAAGAACTTCAGTTGGGACAAAAACTGTATTAAATTGCCTTATAATAGGTCCTTAAATGACATTTCTCAATTTCTTCCACAGGAAGATATTAAAATTGTTTTTAGTTATCCCAATAATTTGTTTAAGAAAATAGTCAATGTACATCAAAGACCTAGAGAAGAAATACATCAAGGTGTGTATAAACTCCCTTGCTCTGATTGTAACAATGTATATTGGGGACAAACAGGTAGAGATTTATATACTAGGATGAAAGAACATAAAAATTCAATTAAATACGCACAACATAATTCCGCTGTCTTCCAACATGGAGGTAAAGATTATCTTTAATTCAAAATGCAGTTTTAAAAGAAAAATAATAGAATCATCCCTGATTAACAAATTTCCAAATTTTGATATGTCATATGGACAGTGGTCACCTGACTGCATTACCACCTGGGCAGTCAACAAATTGTTACCATCGTTGGTGAAGGCGGGTGACCTGCCCCGCAAAGTACTAGATGCTACCTGAGTCCTACCCTTGTCCCTTATTTTTATTGTATATAAGACATGCCATTTGCTCTACCTTTCTGTATTCCACTGAAGAGGATCACAGTCCGTGATCGAAATATATGGAATTAATTTTATTTCATTTCTTCTTATCCAACACAGTGGGTTTTTGTTGAATCTTTACGAATGTGTTACGACATTACTTTATAGTTGTCAATACATATTGAACAGCCATGATGACATTATGCAACATTGGTGCAGCCCCGTCCTTACCTCAGATCATTCACTATTACTAATAGCAACCCTGTACTGGAATCTGTTTTGGAGCACCCATATGGACCAGAGTCATGTATCTATTGTCTATCTTAGAATTAAAATCTCTTCTCATGAGGAATGGTGATATAGATGCCTTTTATGTTGTTCCTTTGAAGCAGTTCTTTACCACATCTATGACTAATTTTTCTGGATCCCCTGTAGTGAGAAAAAAAATGAATTCTACCATTGTGTTTCCCATGCATATTGTAAAAAAGTGACTAAGTGGAATCTGTTGAGAGGACTAGGGATCCTGCATATTGTATTGTCCTCCTACAGTCAGTCAAGGTGTAAGAGGGACTGAGAGGAAGCTTCCAACCAGAACCCTAGTAATTGGGTCATTAAATGTATATGGTTCTATTGCTTATTAATTGCTAGAGTTGTAAGATAATTTTGGGTCATCTCTGCATTTATATGCAATACCCCATTCAAAATTTCTTTCATCCTCCATGCAGATTCTTGTATAGTGTATTAATTTCTAGCTCATATATATATATATATATATATATATATATATATATATATATATATACATATATATGTATATATATATATATATGTATATATATATATATGTATATATATATGTATATATGTATGTATATGTATATATGTATATATATTTATATATATATATATATATATATATATATATATATTGTTCTACTGGTTTTTCTCTCTCTCCATTTTCCCTGAGCCATTCTCCTGCATGTTTTAGCTACCTCACACATGTTATTGAACAAGTTTTGTTTCTGATTCTTCCTCCCACTATTCTTTGCCATGCATTTGTTCATTCCCAAGTTATGAATTTTAAGAAAATATTCCTCTTTCCTCATAGTTCCAGTGCTATTTATAAAATCTCCCCAGCCTGCTTCTTCAAAGAATTTCTTCAAGTTTGAGAAGTTTGCCATCCCAAAACTGAGTCTGCTTTGCCTGTGTGATTCATTCTTTAGCTCTGTATCCCTGTCTACTAGTTGATGTTCAATTGTTACATGGTTACTAATTCCCATAGGGTAAAATTATTTCAGTGAGCCAATGATGTCAGGCTCTTTGGTAAGTAGCATGTCCAACCTTTCATCTGAGTCACTTCCTTTACCCAGTTGGTCATTGTGTTTTCCATTGCTGTATTTAACATGGTAATACCCCAGGGATTTGCCTCACTTGAATACCACTCCTATATGTTGACCTCATTGCAGTTAACCTCTTAACTCCGGGGCACATCGCACGTCGGACAGCTAATGCTGCCAGACGTGCGACGTTGCGTCATAATAATCGCATTATAAAAAATAAAGTCAGTGCTCAATCGTTCGTTCTTTTTCACCCGTGTATTTTGATAACCATAGAAAATTGATGAAGCCAGTTTAGAGAGAATGGAAATTATGTAGGTACGACTACAATAAATATAATCAAGATGCCGACGTCGGCATCATCGAGTACCCACTTGCTCCTCATGCCGCCTACGTAGGCGTCACCGTATGGAAGTGGTTAAGCCTCCCACAATGAATAATTCTTACTTAGGGTTGTTAAGAAGAGATGTGTCCAGCAACACTTCTTGATATTCAACTTCATTCTAAGCTCTTGACATGGGCTCTTATCTTGTCATATATATTGTCACGCTACCACCTCTAACCTTAAAGCAATTGATTAGTAAATAAAGGATCTAGGAGGACAACAACAGATCTTGCCTCATCCCTTAAAGGTGGAGGATATCTGTTTCACTTCCTACTGCACACTTTCCTCTGTATCAAATATATCTTATCCACCCTTTAGTTAGGAAAATTCATCATCCCACATTAATTATCATCATAAATGGAGGGTACAAAAAGATAGTAGGTAATTATATCCATACCTATATTGAATAAGCCTAACAGTACGGAACTAAATGTATACATTTATCATTGCATCTCAATTCAAGTCCATTCTTATCATATGAAGTAATTATTCAATGTCTCCACTGCTACTCAGTTGAGCTACTGCCTCCACATCAACATAGTCATTGTATTACATTCCATGTAACTAAAAGCACCAATTACTATTCATCCATAGATTCTACAAACATGCTCAAATTATATAACCTTCATCTAACCTCTTAACCAGGTTCTGCTCCTATAAACACAGGAAAATTGGATCCTTGCTAATCACTTCAATTCACATCAATCCTCACCAGATATGCAGTCATAACTTACCAGTGACCATTGCTCCTTCGCTCCTGCGTGTTTTCATTATGCGTGTTTTCATTATTATATCCCGTTATTCCTCCCATTTATTCTTTTCCCAACTATTACTTCCCCCAGCAAAGGACTAAGCGTCCACTTCGAATTACATGCAGCAGAGAAGAGACTAGGACAAGGGTCTCATTGTTCTAGGCGTTTGAACTGCCATGACTGTTCCAACAATCTTGGCATCATCTTAACGGTACATTTAATATCGTAAAATACACACCGTACATGGATCATACACCAAAAGCAATTACAATAAGTATTTCTATAAATTCTTACATTACTAGAGCACCGCAGATCTCACAAGCATAGACATATCTCCAGATACATTATATCTAAACACTTTAATATCAGACCGTGAATTCGCGTCTGTATGTAAACAAACCAACACTCCTGGTCCAAGAGCATCACAAAAAATAGAGTAGCACCAGGGGGTGACTATGGTAACACCCTCCCCCTTTAAGACATGAGGCGATCCTTGGATTGACTCATGTTGAAGAAGGAAGACGGGACAGAGTATCCGCCAGGATATTATTCGCTCCCTTTACATGCTGTATTATCAGATTGTAGTCCTGAAGCATTAAACGCCATCGAATCAACCGTTGGTTATCATTCTTCATCTTATGTAAAAATACCAGGGGGTTATGATCAGTAAACACAGAAACAGGATATCCGGACCCTCTCAAGTATATGTCAAAATTACTCAAACTAAGGATCAAGGCTAAAGTCTCCTTCTCAACTGTACTGTAGTTTCTCTGGTAAGGGAGGAATTTCTTTGAAAAGTAGCATATCAGGTGGTCGATATCCTCTTTCTCCTGAACTAAAGTGCCCCCTACTCCAACGTTGCTCGCATCCACATACAATTTGAACGGTCTCTCAAAATCAGGAGTGACAAGTATAGGGTCACTCATTAACATCCTCTTAATAGTCATAAAAGCTTCCTCACAATGTATATCCCACACAAACGTGGTTCCCTTTGACAACAGCCTAGTCAATGGTAAAGCTACTGTGGAAAAATTCCTACAGAATCTCCTATAGTAACCGCTCATGCCTAAGAATCGTAGCAACTCTCTACGGTTCTTAGGAGCGGGACAATCGTTGATACTCTTCACCTTGGCATCAACGGGTTGTATTTCACCTTGGCCTACCATTTACCCTAAGTATTCAACCCTTGCCTTTGCAAAATCACTCTTAGCTAAATTCACTGTCAAGTTGGCATCATTCAGTCTCTGGAAGACATTTGAAATTTGCTCCACATGGTCTTCCCAAGTTTCAGAATATATGACGATATCGTCGATATAGACTGCACACCCATTCACTCCTGCCAATACCTTGTTAATCAATCTTTGGAATGTACTCCCGCTATTCTTCATTCCAAATGGCATCACCCGGTACTGATACAAGCCATCCATTGTCACGAAGGCAGAGATTTCTCTGGCCCTCTCCGTCAAACCTATTTGCCAGTACCCTTTCAACATATCGAGCTTACTGACAAACTTCGACTTTCCCACACAGTCGATACAGTCATCCAACCTTGGTATCGGGTAAGAATCGCTCCTAGTCACTTGGTTCACTTTCCGAAAGTCTGTGCAGAACCTATACGAATCACTACCTGCCTTCTGCACTAACACACACGGGGAACTCCACGCACTGTTACTTTCCTCAATTAACCCATTTTCCAACATATACTGGACTTCCTTCTTCATGATTTCCCTTTTCTGTGGATTCACTCGGTATGGGTGTTGCTTTATCGGCCTGGCATCACCTACATCGACATCATGTTTCATCACGGTACATCTTCTTGGAGTGTCCGAAAATAATGTTCCACACTTATGTATCTCATGGATGATATCATCCCTCCTTTCACCGCTCAGATGATTCAGCTTAGCTTCTAGGTTCTCTAACACAATCGAATTCTCCAAGTTCTTCTCCTCGCACCTGCTGAATTTTTCCTCCTCTCCATCATCCATTTCTTGTTCTGCATTCACTACGCCGCAACTCAACTCATTCATCTCCTCGGACACTTCCGTCTTCTCTTCCCTTCTATGATAAGGTTTGATCATGTTTATGTGGCACAACTGGTTTTTCTTCTGCCTACCAGGAGTGTTGACTATGTAGTTCAGCTCTCCTACTTTCTTCTCAACTGTCCATGGACCACAATATCCTGCCTTCAAGGGATCCCCTTGGATAGGTAATAACACCAAAACTCTGTCACCTGGTTTGAATTCTCTCACTCTCGCCTTCTTGTCATACCACTTCATCTCCTGTTGTGCATTCTTCAGATTCTCTGCGACAAGTTCCCTCGCCTTCATCAATCTACTCTTAACCACTTCACTCCGGACTTAAATCTCGCGGGCAGCAGCCAATGCCAGCCGTACGACGTGTCGTAATAATACTCGCATCATAAAATACTGTATAGTCACCGCTTATATCGATCGTTCTCTCTTTCACCCGCGAATTTTGAAAACCACAGAGAATGGGATTCAGGGCACATTTGAGAGAATGTAAAAACACAGGGGCGACTACAATAAATATAATCAAGACGCCGATATGGCAGCGTCACGAATCCACTTGCTCCTCATGACGCCTACGTAGGCGGCACCGTATGGAAGGGGTTAAATTCTGATACATATGTTAACAAATGCGGGTCATCACTCTTGCCAAGCCACTTCTCTTTCATCATGCTCAAGGGACCTCTCACATCATGGCCGTACACTACTTCGAATGGACTGAATCCAGTCGATTCCTGTACTGCATCTCTGACCGCAAATAAAGCTAGTGGGACTCCCTCATCCCAATCTATACCAAGATCCTCACAGTATACTCTCAGAATGTTCTTAAGAGTTTGGTGGAATCTCTCCAAACTTCCTTGTGATTGTGGATGGTATGCACTTGCTAACTTCTGTTCAATATGCAAGCCCTTCAATATCTTCCTGAACATGCCAGAAGTGAAGTTACTTCCTCTTTCGGATTGTATCACTTCTGGGAGTCCTACCCAAGAGAAATATTTCACCAACTCTCTCACTATATTCTTGGCATGAATACTCCTTAGTGGAATAGCTTCTGGGAATCTCGTGGCTACACACATTATTGTCAGTAAATAGGAATTTCCTCTCCTAGTTCTCGGTAAAGGTCCAACGCAATCTATTATGATTTTGCTGAACGGCTTGCAAAATGCTGGTATGGGCTGCAATGGTGCTCGTGGGATTACTTGATTCGGTTTACCCACTCTCTGACACATGTCGCAAGTTCTACAGAACTCCGCAACATCTCTCTTCAGACTTGGCCAATAGGAATGAGTCAACAGTTTCCCTGCTGTTTTCCTCACTCCTAGATGTCCTGCCAAACTAGACTCATGAGACAAGGCTATCAATGTATGCCTATACTTCTTTGGTACCACTATCTGCCTTTTCATTTCCCAGTGCTCCGTTGCAGGTACACTCGCAGGTCTCCACTTCCTCATCAATACATTGTCGTGAAGATAGAATCCAGTAGAACTATCATCAGACACGCCATTTCTATTTGCTTCTCCAAAGCATTCCTTCAAAGTAGGATCATTGCACTGGGCATCGATAAGTTCCTTCCTGCCAACATTGAAATCAGGGGATATCTCTAATTTCATCTCCACACTTTCATCTTTCACAGGCTTATGTTCCCTTTCCTCATCGAATATATCACCTAGACCCATATCCTCATCGTTAGTTTCCTTATTCCTCATCATGGCTCTGGTCACTACACAAGCTGGATAAATTCTTTGGATACTTCCATTATCCGCACTCTCCTCACTTGCATTTACTTCACCTCCGCTCAGAGATTTCTTATTCCCTGCGACTGGAGTTCCTTCTCCATTTCCACAGTCACTTCGGACCTTCTTCCGAATTCCAATATCCAAGACATCTCCTTCACCTTACACGTCGACATTCCCATCCTTCACATTCCCGAGGGGTTTAGCAATCATTATTGGCTCTGGGACCACCTTATCCCCGTCTAAATCATTGCCTAAAAGCATATCCACGCCATTTATAGGGAGTTCTTCACGGACTCCTACTTTCACCTTGTCACTAACATATCCTGTGTCTATTACTACATAATGCAATGGGGTATTCGTTCCTGCAACCACACCTCTTATTCTAGCCTCTTCACCAGTATATGAACTTTCGGTCCACTCCAGTGTCTCTCTGAGGACTAGGCTTAAGTTCGCTCCAGTATCCCTTAGGATTTTTATTTGCTTCGACCCTCCAGGTAATGATATCGTTCCTTCTGTTATGAACGGTTGGAAACTACCAACAATTGCCTCCTTTCTCTTGGGTTCTACATCCAATCTCACTTGTGGTTTCTCCCATGCCACAGTCAATCCAGCGGATTTGGGCACTTTTCTACACTGATACTGCACATGACCACTCTCTCCATACCCATAGCATTTCACATGTGACCTTTCCTGCCTGTTCACATAACCGTTAAAATTCTGCTGCCTCATAGGGTTATACTGGGGTGGGTTCCTAGGTTTACTCCTTTCTTGATACTGCGGAACATAATGGGGTTGTGATCTCTGGGGATTGTAATGGTCCTGTCTATAATCAAAGTGGCCTACTCTTTGGTCATTCCTTCCATAAGCATGTCCCACATTCCTTGTTCCACCTGGCTTGTGGCTCACTTGCCCTGTACACATCTTCCGCATAACAGTCAATTCATCCGCTAACTTTGCTGCATCCGTTACATTCTTAATCCGATTCCTACAGATTTCATATCTGATATCGGGGTGCATCATCTCTGTAAAGTGCTCCAACAACATCAACTGTTTCACGTCCTCAAAGTCTTCTACTCTCTCCGATTTGCACCACCGTTCGAATCGCATGGTACTCTCCCTGGCCAACTCGCCATATGTCTGTCCATCTGTCTTCTTCATATTTCTGAATTTCCTCCTATATACTTCAGGTGTCATCTCTACTGTCTTGAGCACAGCCTCCTTCACTCTGTGGTATCGAACTGAATCATGTATTGATAAACATGCAAAGGCCTCCCTTGCTTTCCCCGTGAACCTCGCCTGGACCAACCTAGCCCAATCTGTTCTCTCCCATCTTCTGATGGTGGTGATTTTTTCAAATTGGATGAAAAAATCTTCTGCCTCTCCTTCTACAAATTCGGGTAACTGACTAATCCTATCATCTCCTCCGCTTCCTGCGTTTCTTCCTCCTTGTGTACCCAAGACTTCTATCTCTTTCAGTCTTATTTCGTTTTCTATCTCTTTTAGTCTTATTTCCTTCTCTGCTCGGATTTTCTCTATCTCAATTTGCACTCGCCAGTCACATTTATCCGACTCTACATTGCCACTTAGCTGCCCTTCTTCTTTCTCTGACTCATTCCCACTAATTCCGCCAATAACTCCCTTCCTGACCAAGGCTGTCACGATTTGTTTCTGTAAGTCACCCTTGAGAGTGTCTGACACAGTAATGTCATATACCCCCGCTAACTCGTGCAAGTCGTCTACCTTAAGCTGGTACAAATGATGCATATCGGGATTTTTCACAAATTCTTGCACGTCTTTACTCGTAACTATTTGATTTATTTCCACACTTTGTCCATGCACTTCCACTTCGTCACCGTGGTCACTACCCATTTCTACTTGGTCGCTGTACATTGCCATTATAATTGTTTATATTTCACTTTATATTTCACACTTTCACTCGACTAAACTTTTCAACATACCTCTGTCCTTGGGAGTTTTACTCTGGGGTTCCTACATGTGTAATTCTTACTTGCAACTGTCTCTGGCCGATGTTCCTGTGTGTGGGAGAAGCACTGGTTGTGGCTTCCTTGTCTGGTATCAGAAATCCCGGACCTTGGGCCCCCACTTGTCACGCTACCACCTCTAACCTTAAAGCAATTGATTAGTAAATAAAGGATCTAGGAGGACAACAACAGATCTTGCCTCATCCCTTAAAGGTGGAGTGACAATAACGGATATCTGTTTCACTTCCTACTGCACACTTTCCTCTGTATCAAATATATCTTATCCCCCCTTCAGTTAGGAAAATTCATCATCCCACATTAATTATCATCATAAATGGAGGGTACAAAAAGATAGTAGGTAATTATATCCATACCTATATTGAATAAGCCTAACAGTACAGAACTAAATGTATACATTTATCATTGCATCTCAATTCAAGTCCATTCTTATCATATGAGGTAATTATTCAATGTCTCCACTGCTACTCAGTTGAGCTACTGCCTCCACATCAACATAGTCATTGTATTACATTCCATGTAACTAAAAGCACCAATTACTATTCATCCATAGATTCTACAAACATGCTCAAATTATATAACCTTCATCTAACCTCTTAACCAGGTTCTGCTCCTATAAACACAGGAAAATTGGATCCTTGCTAATCACTTCAATTCACATCAATCCTTACCAGATATGCAGTCATAACTTACCAGTGACCATTGCTCCTTCCCTCCTACGTGTTTTCATTATTATATCCCGTTATTCCTCCCATTTATTCTTTTCCCAACTATTACTTCCCCCAGCAAAGGACTAAGCGTCCATTTCGATTTACACGCAGCAGAGAAGAGACTAGGACAAGGGTCTCATTGTTCTAGGCGTTTGAACTGTCATGACTGTTCCAACAATCTTGGCATCCCCCCTAACGATACATTTAATATCGTAAAATACACACCGTACATGGATCATACACCAAAAGCAATTACAATAAGTATTTCTATAAATTCTTACATTACTAGAGCACCGCAGATCTCACAAGCATAGACATATCTCCAGATACATTATATCTAAACACTTTAATATCAGACCGTGAATTCGCGTCTGTATGTAAACAAACCAACACTCCTGGTCCGAGAGCATTACAAAAAATAGAGTAGCACCAGGGGGTGACTATGGTAACAATATCACCATGAGATCTTTTCTATTCTGCAGTATAGTTCTGATTTTTAGGTGGATTGCTTCAGCCTTGTCTTCCTTCAGATTTGCTTCTTCCACCATTATGCCATTTCTCACAATGACCATTACCCCACCACCCATTTTTTCTTCTCTGTCTTTTCTCCATCAGTTGATGAAAAAAATTGGAAGTTTGGTCTTTACTAAGCACAAAATATCAGACTCATTGATCATCAAATAATTATTTATATCCATCATGGCTAATAGTATATAATCTACATTAGCATAGGCTACTTTTAGATTTCTTGCAGTCTTCCCTAAGTTATCTTGCTCTCATATCTTTCTAAGCCATTTCCTCATGCTCTGATTGAGAACTCTGCAGAAAATGTGTTAATTTTCTTTTTCCATTCTCATCTTGTTTTTGTCCTTAACTTCCTTTACAAGTTCCCATACCTTTGCATAATCATCCTCCATTACATTTTTCCTAACCCAAAGGGTTTTAAACATCTTGCTGATTTAAACTTTATTTTCATTGGGTGTGAACCATTTCTCTTATACTGATGTAACCTAAACATATTGTCATTCTGATAAATTTTATTTAAGTAGTTTCCCAAAATCATGGAGGTAGTTTCCCTAGCTTTTTTTTTCTATCTCATGTTTCAGATATACCTTCCATGAAGTAATGTAGTATTATTGCCAGCCAACAATGGCCACATGTCTTATTGACTACATCACTGTTTCCACCATAACATGTTCTCTTTTCTGCTGCTCCATTATCTCATTAAAGTTTACTATATATTTCTTTTGACCAGATAACCACAACCATTGTGATTTTTTTCTTTTAATCCTTGTTTTATTTTACTCTAGCCTCGCTTGCTTATATAGCAGTCAGGGTTTGTCTCAATGTCACTGGCAAAGATATGTGGGAGGACAGAACCTGGTGTATTGATCTTATTTGAAAAAGATATATGTATATATATATATATATATATATATATATATATATATACATACATACATACATACATACATATATGTGTGTTTAGAAAGTTGAAAATTGGGAGAGTGAATGACATTTGGGCCTGTTCCAGGGACCAGGTACTGTGTGAAATCCATGCAGCAGGTTGGAACTTGATCTTGACAATGATGATGTGTCAATGCATCTCACCCCTGCCACTCTCACTGCAGTGGCATCTGCTCTTAGGCTTCACATGTTGATGCCTGGAAAATGTGATAACCCAGTGGGTCAAAGCCACAAGATCAGTAGAAGATGACACACCAGCAAGATTGGATTTACCACATACCAAAGAACCCAATGTAATTAGTTTCTGTAAAGTACATGTGCCCCATAGTAAAAATTAGTACTAAGATTTTAATTGACTGGAAATGTAGAGCTTAAGAGATGAATTACATAGACAAGGCAGATAATCCTTGGGAAAACAAATTATGCAAATTTTAGGAAAATCTGTAAATTAAATTGAAGGAAACTCACAAATACAAGAGAATCAGAAAAAATGGAATTCTTTCTAGATTTGTACAACTCAGTTGTGCAAAGGTGTGGAAAAAAATTGTGCCAAGAGTTAGTGGGAAAGTCTCTATATGCCAAGAGTTTTTTCCTACTTACCAGGGAGGTAGCCAAGTCAAAAGGCATGTACCTACTCCCACCTATTTCACTCCCACCCATTCCACTTCCATCCACCACCCTTTCCTCCTTCTCATCTTAGCTTCTTATGGATGATGGGTCATTCCTGTATCCCACCCTCTGCTCTGGGTCAGAAGCAATGCAGCAACACACAAGGCATTCACAGCAAAGCCATTTCACTTAGCTGGTGACCCCCCTCTCCATCCCCTCATGCAGGAAATAAAGTGGTCCCCAGCCTGGCAGATAATCCATATGAGGAAAGACTAAAAGCACTGGGTCAGCCAAATTTAAAAGATTGAAGAGAAAGAAGTAATATTATTACAGTATTCAGGTCACTAAAGTGGATAGATAGCACAGACAGAAGAGGTCATGGGAGCAAAAGAAGAAAGACCAGATGTCTAAAGGAGGAGAAGAAATACAATTTGCCATATAGATGCATAAATATTTGGAATAACAAAGAAGCTGATATAACCTAAGCTGGAACAAAACATAAATTAAAATCTAAATATGATAATAGGAAATTAGGGATATAAACCAGGTTGGAACTGTATAAGAACTTGAGACTAGGTATGATAAATTGGAGAGTAGGAAAGGGGACCCAGGATACAGGAAAGGAGCAACCCTTGTTGGGTCCCTTCTATCTATAGATAGATAGATAGATAGGAGAAGGGACCCAACAAGGGTTGCTCCCTTCTTGTATACTGCAATTAAGTAAATACAATTTGGTAAATAGTCAGATTACTGAGCAAGCCCTTCAAGGAAGACCACCAAACTTAATATTTCAACAACCCCAATGTTAGCCTCACATAGAAAACCCTCCCACACCTAATAAGAACCACTCTTGCACACCTTGACTCAGGACACATCCAGCATTATGACAATACCAACATAGAATGGGCTTGGCCATGGATTTGAACTGTCCCAGATGTAACCACCTCACAGAAGACACAGAACGTATACTGCAATTCCCCACACTAGCAAACCCCAGACCATAATACAGTGTATCTTCCCTAAGTGACTTATGGTCTTGCCCAAAGTCCGTTGCCAGTTTTCTGAAGGCTGCAGGTTTTCTGCAAGAAAGACCAGGGGCAACGGATTGATTGATCTCATTTCATCAATTGGTTCCTCTCCTCCCTTGTTCATCCTCTCTCATACTACTTATTAAGTTCTCCCATTCTACTTCTACCTTGTCCATTGCTATGTTTTTCCATTCATCTCATTTTTCATGTGTATATTGAGTTCCCTCACCACATAATTTTCCCTCAGTCAGATTTTTTATATAGGTAGTATACACAAGTTTATATTGCTACAGTAAAAGTTATTATGATGATCAATAAATGTTGATGATGGCATAATTGGTATAGGTTTGTTATGAAATTACTGTTTTCTAGGTGGCAGCAGCTCCATCATGATGCAATGGTATCTAGGCCATCCTCACAATATAGGGAAAAGGGTATGTAGATAGAGGGAACAGAGAATTGTGTTACCATTTCATTACAGATTTCTATATTTATTCTGCATTTGCTCTGCTGTTCTAAGGATAACCGCATACACATTGGGGCACGCATTGAGATGCGAGTGGTTACACTTGGCCTAGATGGTGCAGGGAAGACTTCTATTCTTTTCAAGCTCAAGCAGGATGAATTTGTATCAACTATTCCCACAATTGGCTTCAATGTTGAGACTATTGAATATAAAAATTTCAAGGTATGTATACATGATGATTCCTTATTTATAAAGTATCTTTAATGTACAAAATTCCTTATCTGAACATTAGTAATATAGACAATATTATGTTGGTATGATATACAAAGTTTCTGAAATATTAACCTGTGTTTCCATGAAAGTGGCATACCAGGAGATGTGGCTTCTCACCAGATTAATGGAAATTATTAAATATGACAACTAGTTTACAGTGTGGGATGTTGGAGGTCAACCAAAGCTGAGGCCCTTGTGGAAGCATTATTACTTCAATACCCAAGCTGTCATATTTGTTGTGGACTCCACCGATGTAGATCGTCTTCCAGAGGCTCAAGGGGAACTAACCAAATTAATGACAGAAAGGGAGCTCATGGAAGCATCTTTACTGATATTTGCCAACAAAGAAGTAAGAACCTATGCACTTAGATACTTACTGTAGTGTAGGTGTTCTCAACCTTTTTCTAAGTTTACCTACATGTTTCCTGGGTCATTAGGAGAACACCACCTTAATTTTGGAAATGATAAAACAGTCATAAGACTTATTGTAATGGCTGCATTAACTTTGAACTAGCTGTATAGAAGATTCACATATGCAATTTATACAACTCAGATATTTATTATAAATGATAAAATGATGAGAAGTCTTACATCACAAGCAACAGCTCCTTTTCAGATTGCATTTTCTTTTTATTTTACCAGCACTTCCCTACTTGAGGACAGTATTGTACTTCTTAGTCAGACTTAAGCCAACAAAGAGTTGGTGCTAACAAACATGATTTTGATCACTATGAAAGAGTACTGCCAGACCATCAGTGGTGTTTGAAACCAATAGGTTGAGAATCCCTACTGTAGTGATTACCAGCCACCTTGACAATTGAATCATTATATAAAAGCCTCAGTATAGGAATTAGATTAAGTATAGGAAATAAAATATTTGTATGCTGAATGAATAAGGGAAAATTTAAAAGCATTCAAAAGTTTTTACATGAACTTGTGTTATGGTTAGAAATGTTATGAGTGAGTGGTTTGAAGTTAAGGTGGGACTGGACCAGGGATGTGCAGTGTTACCATGGTTGTTCATGTGGATGGGGTAGTACAGGATGTAAATACAAAATGTAACAGGCAAGGTCTTGGAGATGTGGCTGGGTCAGAGAAGAGTCAAAGGTAGCTAGTGACAGAGTTTGGGAGGGTAAGTGAGAGGTGAAAGTTGAAAATAAATTTGGATGGAAGAAAGTTAATGTGATGTACAAGGAAAGAAGTTAGTAGTGAGTTGGAGGTAAGTCTTAAAGGAAAGAGGCTAGAGGGTCACATGTAGCAGAGAATAGAGGAGTGAGGGAGGAGTTAAACTGTAGATTGAGACAAGCAAGTGAATGTCTTTGGGGACTAAAAAGTATCATGAGAAATGGGTATCTATGGATGGACACAAAGAGAAGACTATAGGAAAGGGCGATTCTGGCTACAACACTGTATGGGGCAAAGACTTGGAATTTGAGGGAGGCAGACTGGAGGAATTGAGATGTATTTGAAATTAAGTGTTTGAGATATGGTGTGTTACAAAGACAATATAATGAGAAATGAGGAGGTGAGGCAGAGAGTGGGTGGGTGGGAAGGGAGCTGGCAAATAGGGTTGATGCAAAATTGTTAATGAAGGTGAGTATTGAAATGGACTGTGACTTATTACCAGAGAGATCTGAACAGGGTTTGGGAATGGAGTCAGAAGTGGGAAGTAGAATTCAACATCAAAAAATGTAGTTTGGAGAAAAGTAAAAGGACATCAGGAAGATATAAAATTGGTAAAAAGGAAGTAAAGAAAGAAGGATCTGAAAAAAACCTGGGAGTGATCATTGCAAAAGATATGTCCCCTGACAAACATATAAAAAATTTTTTTTGGCAAAACCTATAACTTACTAAGATAAATAAAAGTGGCTTTTACCTACTTGGATGAAGAAAAGGTAAAGAAAATACTAGTCACAATGACAAGGCCTAACTTGGAGTATGCAGCAATACTATGGTCATCCAATACAAAAAAGAATATAAGGAAGATTGAGAGAATCCAGAGAGCAACTACAAAGATGGCCCCAGAACTAACAAAACTATCATATGAAGAAAGATTGTTAAAATTGGAGTTGCCAACTCTGGAACAGAGAAGAGAAAGAGGTGACTTGTTGACCATCTACAGAATTATGAAAGGCATGGAAGTCCTTGATAGAGAAGACTTATTAAATTGGGATAAGAGAAGCACAAGAGGACATGGAAAGAAGCTTAAAAAGGGCATTTGTAGAAGAGACCTGAAAAAGAACCGTTTTCCCCACAGAGTGGTGGATGTATGGAACAAATTAGATGAAAAAATATACGTACATACATATACCAAGGCTTTTTCCCCCTTACAAGGGGGGTAGCCAAAAAGAAAAAGGCATAAAATCATTCCCACCCATTCCATCCCTGAATACACTCCACACCCCTCCACCCTCCCTCTTATCTTAGCACCTCCTGAATGACGGGTCATCCCTGCACCTTGTCCACTGCCCTGGGTCAGAAGCAGTGTCCCTGTGGTGGGGGAAAACAATACTGCCACCAAGTATTCCCACTTGGATCGTAAGAGGCGAGAAGAAAGGGACGGGGATTGGGACTAGGCATCCTTCTCCTTGTAGCCCCACAGGGGAAATTACAAAAAAAAAAAAAAAAAAAAAAAAAAAAAAAAAAAAAATGAAAAAACAGTGTACAAAAACAATACAAGAATTTAAGAGCAAACTGGATATGGAGAGATACAAAGACAGGACAACATGAGCTTAGCTTCCCTTCCCATAAGATACAACTAGGCAGGGTTGAATCGCTGTTAGGTGTTATCCCCCAAAAAAGCTGTAATATTGAGATGCCACAACAAAACCAAAGGTATGAAGAAGAAAATTTTGGATTTTCAGGGTTTGCGTAAGAAGATGTAAGCAGTGGTGGCTCATAGCTAAAATTAGTTGGGATGCTGCTTCAGAATTTTTTTTAGCCTTTGTTTTGAAATTGTATAAAAGGAAACAAATAGGTATAAAAAGACATTTTATTCAGAAACTTGATAGAATCCTAAAATATTTTTTTTTTTTTTTTTTTCTTTTTTTTTTTCATAATCTAAATTGTTACAGTTTAAGCTTGATCCATTCTCGTTTTAATATGCACAAAAAGATAAATAATTTTCTCATTGATTTCTAGATGACAACTAAGGAAATTTTACTCCACTGAAAGCACTGCAAGTGCATTTAGTCTTTCTGAATTAGTGCTTCTTAGAAAAGTTTTTATTCTTTTCAGTGTTGAAAAGCCGCATTGTGCCGCTGATATAGTCATGGGAATTGTCGAGAAGATTTTTATCAGTTTCATAATTTCACTAAGAACATTGTCTAGATTATTTTCCAAGATAAATTCCAGGAGCTCAATTCATTTGCAATATTCATGAATATCAGACTTACAATAAAATACTTTTAATTCAGTTTCAAGCTTTTTCTGTCAGTCATGGAATATACTTCAGGGGTCAGTACTATTTTATTCTTAAAACTAGTGAAGCATTTCTTGTTAAACAATTTAGCAGCTACTAAGTGTTTAACCCCTTCCATACGGTGCCGCACACGTAGGCGTCATGGACTTAGATCTCAGTGGCAGCAGCCAATACCAGCCGTACGACGTGTCGTAATAATACTCGCATCATAAAATATAGTCACCGCTTATATCGATCGTTCTCTCTTTAACCCGCGAATTTTGAATACCACAGAGAATGGGATTCAGGGCACATTTGAGAGAATATAAAAACACAGGGGCGACTACAATAAATATAATCAAGACGCCGATATGGCAGCCTCGCGAATACACTCGCTCCCCATGACGCCTACGTGTGCGGCACCGTATGGAAGGGGTTAATGGAAGAATATCTGTCTATTTTATTTACACATATACAGTTACACACAAAACATTGGCGTGAATGGAAGGCTAGCAAACAAGCTCTCATTCAGCACTTTTTCAACAATAACACGGAAACACCTAAATTGTATTTACAAAAGAGAAGCAGTTTGTTATAGTGTATTGAACACACACACTAGAGGATAGAAAAGAAGAAAAAAGGAAAAATTGGCCAACGAAGAGAGGATTGGACATGAGCAGAGTCGAGTCACCACTGGGGGTGATACTGAAAAATCTTGTTTGAATGATACCCTAAAGTCAACTCAAAGGTGGGACACCAATACTTTTTCAGGGTTTCCAAGAGAAAGAGGATTATTAGGTAGAGGTTTAGATGTAGAAAGAAACTAGTTATAACAATGTACTAAGAAATCAGGACTTGATGGAGGAATTAATAGATTTGAGTGAAAGTTGATAATAGAGCAATGCACAGAGAGATCAGCTTTCTATGAAAAGCTAATGAAGAGATGAACAGAGAGCTTAATGATTTAAAAAATGAATTGAATATGGTCAGTGATAACGAAGGAATGAAAAATGAAGATAAAACAAAAATAAAGCATTGAAAAAAGAGGTCAAAGAACAAATTCAAGCAGTGACTGAAAAAGTTAGCGAGTCAATTAAGGAGACGGATCTCCTAGAAATAAAAAATCAATGGAAGCTAGAACAAGAAAATTAGAAAATAACATTTAAAGAAATAGTACAACAGCATGTAGAGGAAAATGCTAAAGAAACAGTAATCAAAGAAAAGGAAAATTGGGTAAGATACACAGTGGATAAAAAAAAGTGTATTTTAGTTTATGGTATTAAAAAGAAAAAAAAAAACATTATATACACAAATACCAAAGAGGAAAAGAAGAGAGACATTGCAAAGACAATTTTGAAAGAGGTACAAGAGGAAGGACAGGAATTGGACAAAGAGATTGAAGAAGTGCATAGAATGGGACAGTACTCTAGAGAAAAACCGTACAGGCCACTAAAAATCAAACTAAGGACTCAAATGATAGCTGAAGAAGTACTATCAAAAGTAGCAAAGCTAGTAAATAGTGAAAACTACATAAATGTATGGATAAAAAGAAAATGAGCAATGAGGAAAAAGTGAAAGAACAGACACTTAGAAATGAAGCAAATGAAAAAAATGAGAGAAGAATGGAGGCTGAAAAGAATGAGTTTTTTTTTTTTTTTTTTGGAGAGTACTGGACTGTCATGCCCTAAGCTCAGTTTTTGTGTGTTACATCAAACTCTAAAACAGAGTTTGAGTAATTCATACAATCCAGAGTCTCAAAGAAGAATCGCCCCTTTATAGATACATCCAACACGCCAGGATAAAGAAAGAAGATATACAAAATCACTGAAATATTTATTAACACAACTAGTGAGAATATCTCTTACTTACAAGTACCGACAATGCGCAGAGGTCGAGTGCGGAGGGAGCAGCGTGGGTGACCTCACCCCCTGATTTATACCCCAACCGCACAACACAAGTGCTATTGCCCAATGCCAACTTATCTTAATATACATTTCCTATCCCTATCCACCCAACTCCACACATCCATTACTTCCTTTATTTATGCATGGAGAGGGTTCACAATAATTCCCTAGCTTATACCTTAACCTACAAGACAATGAGGTAGAAAGGAGGGGAGGCACTACTTCGCCTTCTTCTCGATTCACGCGCCCCTTGACCTCAGCTAGCTGGCGGCGTTGGCTTCGTATCACTCCGCCGCTTGCCTACGAGAGCTTTCGCGCGCGTTCCAGGTCAATGGCCTTAGCGGACAAGGAGTCATTGTTCATTCTCACACAAAGGGGTAGCATAACACAGTGTAATTATGCTCAAGGAATAAATATGTCACATCACGAGTATGAACCCAGTGTGATGTGACATACATCCCCCTTCACCAAAAAAAAATGTTCAAACCTGCGAAGCGAGGGTTGAACATTTTGTGTCTGGGCGTGATAGGGCATCAGCGATCATGTTACTCTTCCCTGAAATATGTTTAAGATTTAAATCGTGACCCTGGAGTGCTAGCGCCCACCGAGCCAACCTATCACTCTCACGGGACTGCTCGGACAGACAGTCTAGGGAACGACAACAACCTATCACTCTTAGTCTTCCCTTCTATAATGTACTTAAGAGGATTATGATCACTAAGGACTATTACCTTACCATCTAAAAACACCTGGAATTTCTTTAGCGCTAACACGAGGCTGAGGGCCTCCTTCTCAATTGTGGAATACCTAGTCTGATAATCCTTGAGGACTTGAGACATAAAAGAAATAGGTCGCATGGAACCATCCCTTTCCTGAGCCAACATGGCACCTACAGCCGCTTGGCTTGCATCGCATAAGATGAAAAAGGTCTTGCTATAGTCAGGAGCCACCAAGACGGGACGACTTGAGAGAAGCCTCTTGCACTCATCAATAGCTGCATTTGCGCCTTCATTCCACCTGAAAGGGTTACAAGAGAGCATGCGGGTCAAGGGAGCAGTCACATCAGCGAGGTTTGGACAATACCTTCTATAGTAGTTCACCATACCCAAGAATCTTCGGATCCCCTTCTTCGTCTTTGGGACCTGGAACTCTGCAATGTCCTTCACCTTAGCTTCCACTGGTGAGATGCAATTCTGGCCAACTTGGTGGCCCAAGTACTCGATGGTACTCCTGCCAAAGGAGCTCTTTCAAATTTACGGTGAGATGGGCTTGGGCCAACCTGCCAAGCAACTCCTTTAGCCTGTGAAGGTGATCCTCCCAACTGTCAGAGAAAACTACGATGTCATCTGAGTAAGCCTTGACACCGGGTAACCCCTCAACTATCCAATTGACCAGGCGCTGGAAGGATGCTCCGCTATTCCTCATTCCAAAGGGGGTAACTTTATATTGAAAGTGCCCTTGTGGAGTAACAAATGCGGAGACCTCCGATGCTCTACTTGTAAGGGGGATTTGGTGATATCCCTTCATTAGATCCAGCTTGGACAGGAACCTAGCTGCTGCAACCTCCTCAATGAGGTCATCAATTCGTGGAAGGGGGTAGGGGTCTGCCTTGGTCACAGCATTCAGACGGCGGTAGTCAACACACAATCTCCACTCACCTCCGGGTTTCGGAACCAACACAGCAGGCAAAGCCCAGGGGCTCGTGCTTGGTTCCACCAACCCTTGTTCCATGAGCTGCCTGACTTCCTCCTCCATGATTCGCTTCTTCTGGGGCGACAGTCTATACGGGGCTTGCCTCACGGGTTTCGCTCCATCTTCTAGGACGACGTCGTGGTGTATCGCCTGTGTAACGGTGGGGTATGGGGAAAACACATTGGCATTCTCGCGTAGCAGCGCTCTGACCTCTTCCCGCATTTCTCCCTCTAGTGAGGATAAGGACTTCTCCTCCGCCTCACTAGTGTTTGATCTGTCCAAATCATAGAACAGATTTAGGTTATCAATGTCTGAATCCAGGCTTCCATCATCTCGTCCCATCTCGATTACCCCAATTGCACCCTCTTCTACCATTCCCCTGAACTCTTTAAGGAGGTTAATATGTACTTGTTGGACCCCAGACTTTCTCATTGGATTTATTAAGACATAATTATGGCCCCCTTTCCTTTCAAGTACCTCGAATGGTCCCTCATATTTTGGATGTAATGATGATCTTTGAGGGGATAGTACAAGCACATAATCCCCTGCCTTGAATTCCCTCTTAACAGCTTTCCTATCATAGTATTCCTTATAATTCCCCTGAGCATTTTCAAGGTTCCTTTTGGCTATTTGCCTAATTTTCCTCAGTTTTTCAAAATTTGCACCCACTAAATTAGCGTATTTGACATCTCCCTCTGAAACCCTAGACAAAAGTTGTTCATACAGGGCAGCGAGGGGCTCCCTCGGGGCCCTACCGAACATTAAGTAGAAAGGGGAAAACCCTAGTCCCTCATGCGTGGTTATTCTGGATGCATACAATAAAAGGTCGATACCCTCATCCCAGTCCTTCTCAAATTCCAAGATGAAGGCTCGGATCATGCGTTGAGTAATTCATACAATCCAGAGTCTCAGAGAAGAATCGCCCCTTTATAGATACATCCAACATGCCAGGATAAAGAAAGAAGATATACAAAATCACTGAAATATTTATTAACACAACTAGTGAGAATATCTCTTACTTACAAGTACCGACAATGCGCAGAGGTCGAGTGCGGAGGGAGCAGCGTGGGTGACCTCACCCCCTGATTTATACCCCAACCGCACAACACAAGTGCTATTGCCCAATGCCAACTTATCTTAATATACATTTCCTATCCCTATCCACCCAACTCCACACATCCATTACTTCCTTTATTTATGCATGGAGAGGGTTCACAATAATTCCCTAGCTTATACCTTAACCTACAAGACAATGAGGTAGAAAGGAGGGGAGGCACTACTTCGCCTTCTTCTCGATTCACGCGCCCCTTGACCTCAGCTAGCTGGCGGCGTTGGCTTCGTATCACTCCGCCGCTTGCCTACGAGAGCTTTCGCGCGCGTTCCAGGTCAATGGCCTTAGCGGACAAGGAGTCATTGTTCATTCTCACACAAAGGGGTAGCATAACACGGTGTAATTATGCTCAAGGAATAAATATGTCACATCACGAGTATGAACCCAGTGTGACGTGACAGGACTTGAGGGTAAAAAAGTGGTACGTAAAAAAAAAAAGAAACATAAACCAAAAAAGAGAAGAAAAGAAAAAATTGAAAATAACATCTACTAACATAGATGCATGATTTCAGGACTAAACAAATTAAATGACTATCTGTCAATAGAGAAAACAGACATAATGGGAATTGTGGAGACAAAATTAGAAAGTCCACTACCATTAAATACATAATGGTCTATACGACCATTGGATGAAAAATAGAACAGAGAAACAGGGTGGAGGAGTCATGTTTTTTGACTAAGAAAGGTTTAAATGTGACAAAGATAACAGAAGGAAAAAATAATGTGGAATTGATTATGATTAAAGTTGAAAACAGAAACATGAAAAGTAGAAAATTTATAGTAATATATGTGTCCCCAAAAACACAGTCTTGGACAGATAGTGATCATTCCAAAATACTAGAAGCCACAAAGAGTGTAGGATTCCAAGTCCCATCACTCAGCCCCATATAGCTGCCTTTTTTAAAACAAAGGGAAACATGGTGGCAGAATGTGGGTAAAAGTAAGGTGATAGATGTACAAGAGGAGAGGGTGGCTATGAGTTGAAGGTAAGTCTTAAAGGAGAGGATATGGAGAGTTTTAAGTATTTGGGGTTACTTGAAGCACTGAATGGAAGAATGGGGATGGAAATATGCTTTAGATTGAGGGAAGCAAAGAAATGGGTGAATGAAAAGTTTGTATGAAAGTGGCAGTTGCTGACAAGTCTGTTGAAATAAACACAATGTATTTACCTTGTATTCTACGGGAATGGGAGCTATGCTTGTGGTGTCCTGTCTTTGTATCTCGCAACATCTAGTTTGTTCTTAAATTCATGTATGGTATTTGCATACACTATTGTTTCATCCAAGTTGTTCCAGACATCTACTGCTCTGTGGAAAGCTGTTTTTTCAGATTTCTTCTATAACTGTCCTTTTTGAGTTTTTTTTTTTTCATGTCCCCCCCTTTTTTTCTATCGCAATTTAATAAGTCTTCTCTATCAAGGACTTCCATGCTTTTCATAATTATAGAAATGGCCAGCAAATCACCCCTTTCTCTTCTTTGTTCCAGTGTTGGTAATTCCAGTTTAGACAATCTTTGCTCATATATCACTTTTCAAAGTGTTGGGGCCATCTTTGTCATTGCTCTTTGGATTCTTTCTATTTTCCTTATATTCTTTTTGCACTGGGTCTCCATAGTATTGCTGCATATTCCAGTCTTGGTCTTATCAGTGTGATTAGTATTTTCTTTACCATTTCCTCATCCAAGTAATTAAAAGCCACCTTTATTGATTTTAACAAATTGTAGGTTTCTCCAACTATTTTCTTTGTCTGTTTGTCTGAGGACATGTCTTTGGTGATGACTACTAGGTCCTTTTTGGAACCAACTTTCTTTACTTCCTCTGCACCAATTTTATATTGTCCTGATGTTCTTTTTTCTACCTTTTCCAAATTCCATTATACAACATTTCTTAATGTTGAAGTTCACTTCCCACTTTTGACTCCATTCCCAGACCTTGTTCAGATCTCTCAGTAGCAATTCATAGTCTTTTTCCATACTTTAGTAGTTTTGCGTCATCTGCAAAGAAGTTCATGTAACATTCAACACCTTAATCCATGTAATTTACATATATAGCAAACATTATTGGAGCCATTACTGATCCCTGTGGGACACCACTCATCATTTCTTCCCAAGTAGAATACTTATCTCTACATCACTCTCATTTTTCTTCCATGCAAGAAATCCTCCATCCATTTCAATAGTTTTCCTTGTATACCTCCAGTTTCAAGTTTTCTTAATAATTTTTTGTGTGTTACTGTATCAAATGCCTTTTGTAAGTCCAGGAAAGCACAGTCTGCCCATCTGTCCCTTTCTTGTATTATCCCTATTAACCTTGAATAGAAACAGATCAAATTTGTGGCACATGATCTTTCTTATCTAAATCTGAATTGTCTCGGATTTAGTATATTATTCTCCAGATGTTTTGTCCATATTTTTTTTTTTAGAATTTTCTCACAAATTTTGGCTATTATACTTGTAAGGGAGACTGGTCTATAGTTTGTTGGGTCTTCCTTGTTTCCCCCTTTTTATATTGGTACAATATTGGCATTTCTCCAGTCTTCTGTTATTTTCCCTCTTTGAGTGACCAATCTTATCTTGTATATTTTGTCCATTAGTTCAACTCCTGTAACTTGGTTAACTTTCAAGGTCACAACAATAAAAAATTTACTGCCAGAGTGTGAATAACACACAAGAAGGCCTCATGTTGGGTGCCATTTTTTTTTTTTAACACCTCAGTAGGAGTTGACTAACATTGTTAAATGCAAATGTACACATTTAACTTACTCTGACAGCTTTACTGGCCTATGAGGGTTTTGCATAATTTACTTGTATATTTGTGTGGGTACTTCTGTATTGCGCTAAGCATATTAATGTCAGTAGAGGAAGGGCCTAATCAAACAAATTTAAAGGAATTTTTAACTATTTAACATAATCAGTCACATTAATAACAATAATAATATAAAAAATGCAAACACAATTAAAGAAATAATTGTGACACAGAAAGAAATAAGGGACCAAATGATAAATCTTGATGTCAGAAAATTGCATGGCCCAGACGGAATTGCAAATTGGATACTAAAAGAATGTATAGATGAACTAACAGACAAAATATATAATATAATAGATTGCTCACTGAAAGAAGGAAAGGTTACTGCAAGATTGGAAAAATGCCAATATTGTGCCAATATATAAAGGGGGAAATAAGGAAGACCCAACAAACTGTAGACCAGTCTCCCAAGCACAATAGCTAGAATATGTGAAAAAGTTATCAAAAGTTGATGGACAAAACATCTGGAAGAAAACAATACACTGAATCCAAAACAATTTGATTTTAGACAAGGAAAATCATGTGCCACAAATTTTATTTGTTTTTATTCAAGGTTAATAGATATAATGCAAGAAAGGGACGGATGGGCAGATTGTGCTTTTCTGGATTTACAAAAGGCATTTGGTAAAGCACCATACAAAAAGCTATTAAGAAAACTCAAAACAATAGGTGTACAAGGAAAATTATTGAAATGGATGGAAGATTTCTTGCATGGGAGAAAAATGAAGGTGGTACTTAGAGATAAAAACTTGACTTGGGAAGAAATGATAAGTGGAATCACACAAGGTTCAGTATTAGCTCCAATAATGTTTGCTACATATAAATGACATGGATGAAGGTGTAGAATGTTATATGAACTTCTTTGCAGATGACATAAAACTACTAAAGTACAGAAAAAGACTGAATCACTATAGAGAGACCTGGACAAAGTCTGGAAATGGAGCCAAAAGTGGGAAGTAAACTTCAACATCAAGAAATGTAGTGTAATAAAGTTTGGAAAAAGTAAAAAAAGAATATCTGGACAATATAAAATTGGTACAAAGGAAGTAAAAATAGCTTTGAAAAGGAGTAATTATTAACAAAGACATGTCACCAGACAAGCATATAAAAAAAAAAATAGTCGGAGAAACCTACAATTTACTAAGATTAATAAAGGTGGCTTTAATTACTTGGATAAAGTAATGGTAAAAAGAATTATTAGTCACACTTATAAGACCAAGATTGGAGTATGCTGTGACACTATGGACACCCAGCAGAAAAAAAAAAAAAAAAAAATGGCCCCAACACTTTCAAAATTGACATACAAAGATTGTCTAAGCTGGAACTACCAACCCTGGAACAAAAAAGATAAAGGGGAGATCTATTGGCCATTTACAGGTTCATGAAAGTCATGGAAGCCCTTGACAGAGAAGTTTTATTAAAGTAGGATAAAAGAAAAACAAGAGGACATGAAAAGAAACTCAAAAAGGATAGTTATAGAAGATATCTGAAAAAAATAGTTTTCCACAGAGTGGTGGATGTCTGGAACAAATTGGATAAAACAATAGTGTGTGCAAAAACCATACAAGAATTTAAGAACAAACTAGATGCTGAGAAATACAAAGATGGGTCACTATGAGCATAGGTCCCCTTCCCATATAATACAACTAGGTAAATGTTAAGGCCAAAGTTGGAGTATGCAGCGACACTATGGTCACCCAGTACTAAAAAGAATATAAGGAAAATTGAGAGAATCCAGAGAACAACTATGAAGATGGCCCCAACACTATCTAAACTGTCAAATGAAGACAGATTGTCAAAGCTAGTATTACCAACTCTGGAAAAAAAAAAAGAGAGAGTGAGAGAAAGAGGTGCCTTGTTGACCATCTACAGAATTATGAGAGGTATAGAAGTCTTTGACAGAGAAAACTTACAAAATTGGGATAAGAAAAACACAAGAGGACATGGAAGGAAGCTCAAAAAGGACAGTTATAGAAGAGACCTAAAAAAAAAAACAGCTTTCCCCACAGAGTGGTGGATGTATGGAACATACTACCACTACGATCAATAAGTAATGAGAAAATGTCAGGAGAGACACTATTTTCATAAGCTTACAAAACTGTGTCTCCTTCAAAGTAATTGCCTCTCGCATCTACACACTTCTGCATGTGTCTCTCCCAATCCTGGAAGACCTCCTCAAAGTCCTTTTTCAGTAGTCCTTTCAGGTAACTTTCCCATGTCTCTTTCAGCTCCTCTGTTAACTGGAATCTGGTTCCCCTGAGGCTGTCTTTCATGCATGGGAACTGGAAGAAGTCACAAGGGGCTAGGTCAGGGTTGTAGGGTGGGTGTTGTACCACTTTCATTCCCCTGTCGGCCATCCAGGTGGTCACCAGTGTTGACTTGTGGCATGGGGCATTGTCCTGGTGGAACCACCACTGACCACTCCTCCACTGC
The DNA here is from genome assembly GCF_046742065.1 of Oratosquilla oratoria. NCBI lineage: Eukaryota > Metazoa > Arthropoda > Malacostraca > Stomatopoda > Squillidae > Oratosquilla > Oratosquilla oratoria. Next base: position 29,154,289 of record NC_134787.1, read on the forward strand.
TGAGGCCTCTTATTCCTCATTTCCCTGAACCTTTTCAGAATGGTAAGGTAATATTCTTTATTGACAGACTGAGCAATCCATTCAACATGAATGAGCCCCTGGGAGTCAAAGAAAGCAATGACCATGGCTATTCTTGTGACCTGCTCATCTTTGCCTTTTTGGGTCTGGGGGAGGTCATGTGCTTCCACTGAGCACCCTGATGTTTGCTCTCAGGGTCATAGGTGAACACCCAACTCTTGTCGCAAGTCACTACCTTATTCAGGAAACCTGAATCAGCCTCTATCATTTCGAGAATGTCAGTGCAACATTACACATGAAACTGCCTCTGGTCGTTGGAGAGGATCTTTGGCACGAAGTTGGCACAGACTTTGTAGAGGTTCAGATCTTCAGTCAGAACTGTCTCTACTGTACCAGTACTAATACCAACAGCTTCACATATCCTCACAGATATTCGATGGTCTTGCATCACTAACCTTTGCACTTCCTCAATGTTTTCCTCCTTGCATGCACTTTTCAGTGCTCCAGATCTGGGTTCATCCTCAACCTGTTCATCTCCTTCAGAAACTCTGTTAAACCACTGATAGAAACTTGCTTGGATCATCTGTTCATCCCCATAGGCCTCCTTTAACAATCCATAAGCTTCATGTTTGGTTTTCTTAACCCCTTCCATACGGTGCCGCACACGTAGGCGTCATGGGGAGCGAGTGTATTCGCGAGGCTGCCATATCGGCGTCTTGATTATATTTATTGTAGTCGCCCCTGTGTTTTTATATTCTCTCAAATGTGCCCTGAATCCCATTGTCTGTGGTATTCAAAATTCGCGGGTGAAAGAGAGAACGATCGATATAAGCGGTGACTATATTTTATGATGCGAGTATTATTACGACACGTCGTACGGCTGGCATTGGCTGCTGCCACTGAGATCTAAGTCCATGACGCCTATGTGTGCGGCACCGTATGGAAGGGGTTAATTTTAACACAAAATTTGATGGCATAACATTGCTCCATGTTTACCTGCATCTTGACAAGTGTTCACAGATCGGCAAACCGAATCAGACTGGTTCCACCATGTTCACTGCTGCACTCAGACCTACAAATATAGAAAGTTGCCAGTTTGTCATTTTATAGAATATAATGTGTACTTCACCATGAAGTAGTATTTTTATCAAATCATATTTAATGTCTCGACTGACATTTTCTCATTACTTATTGAACATACTTCATAGATGAAACAAAAGTGTGTGCAAAAACAATGCAAGAATTTAGGAGCAAATTTGATATGGCGACATACAGTGATGGGACACCACAAGCGTAGCTCCCCTTTCCGTAAGATACAACTAGGTAAATTCATAACTAATTAAATGATCTTGTAATGAATTTGAATTCTGGTGTCACTTGACTGCTTAGGACAGCAGAATCTCACTAGTGGGGCAACAGTAATTGGGCACTTTACTATGTCTCCAACAAGGCACTTGACTCTAAATCATAATGTTCACAATAATCACAACTTGTTATAGAATACATTTAGTCACAACTCTAGGAAATATAATTGTTGTGAAAGTCAGTGCTTCACAGGCCCCTTCCAGCTGTGAGTACTTATTATACTTTGATTTAGTACCAGTGATGCTTAACACTGGATGGAGGAGGGGGGTTCACTTGTAAAGCCAGACAATGAGGTGAAGCAATTGGTCCAGTTTTGCAGTTCTTAGTTGGCCAAATGTTTCCACTCCAGGCTCACCCAGATGATTTGATTCAGAACGAACTCGTGGTGGTGATATAGTGATATGCTGGCTAGGATGTGTTCCAGCCCCAGCAGTTTCAACTTCTTCCAGCTTTTTGTGTCAACTGATTCATGTGGTTCTTCTCTCCTCCTCCATCCCTTGTGCTTCAGAGTTTTGAAGTTTCTGAGTTTGAAGCATCAGAGTTTTGAGCTTCAAAATCCACAAATCAATAATACTTTTCCAATGCACTCTCTCTCTCTCTCCAACTGTAACTAATTAATCAATTAATCAACTGTTTATCAATTATACATATATATATATATATATATATATATATATATATATATATATATATATATATATATATACACATACATACATGCATAATTCCATTGCAATATCTGCCAAAAGAAATTGTGAGTCACAAGTCACCTGTGACAGTAGTCAAAGAAGTGATACAGGACAGTTTTAAGAGGGAACAGCATAATGGAGGGATAGTCACAGCACAAAAGTGGTATAATTCCTGTAGGAGATAAGATTTTACTCAAATATAGACAAAATTATGTGTGGCTCTAGTCCATAGGGGCACCACAAAACAGTCCCTAAAGCAATAGCTGGATGCTACTGTGCAGTTGATAGTTCACAACAGTGTACAGTCAATACCCCAGTATGGGGATTGTTTCTAAAGAACTTAAAAAATTGAGGTATCCAAATTACACAAGGTATACTGGAGACAAGGAGTATTTAATAACATTAGAACAGAAGAATCTTTAGAAAAAGAAAATTCCTTTTCCTTTCTAGGGCTGTGGAGGTGCTCTAGGTGTGACAGAATTGACAGAAGGCCTTGGAGTACATAAGCTGTGCCTAGGTCGATCATGGCATATTCAACCCTGTGATGCACAATCTGGATCAGGACTTCATCAAGGACTGGACTGGTTGGCACGGCAACTTGTACCATCAGATGTACTCAGTTCAACTGAATAATGATGTATATTTTATTTGTAATGGTCATTCTTTTTGTCTATCAGTAAAAATGTATTTGCACTTTCCAATGTTTTAAGTTGAAATTTTGCAAAGATATATTAGTATTTCCTGTATTTCAAAAAGTAAAAATCATTGCATTAGGAAGCAAAAACCTCAGTTAACAAATGAATTTTAGATTTCATTTGTATGAAACAACTACATTTTCTTCAGAAGTGTAGAATGCATATGTATGTAATTAGATTCATGCTAGAAATTGACCCAAAATATTTCAGTTTTTCTGGGTTTACTCATATTTTCTAGTCCTAATGTTTATACAGCTTTGATGTTGAAATATAAGTTTCTTTTTCATTGTCAATGGAGCTTGTAGGTGATATATATTTTCATTGTATACATTTTATAAAATCTAATGGTAATGAAAATCTAAGTGGTATGTTTGTCATTAGTTTGATATTCCAGTTCATCAGTGGAGGCAAATTCTGTATAAAAAAAAAAAAAAAAAAATTGCAGCACTCCAAGAAGTATTGATTTTATTCTATAAGACTGGATTATTGTTTCAAGATTTATAGATGATTGAAGAACACTTGATTTTGATGCACAGTTTAAAGTAATGACAAACTTTTTAGAAATGTGCTTATTATGTTCTAAAAACCTTGTTTTAACTATATATTCAAGAAAACTCATGAGAATTTTTTGCATTTTGGGCTTTCTGGGCATTTTATCAATATGGCCTTAGATGCAGAGGGATTACATTCATATCTCTTGCTGAGAGGGTTCCTGCCCAGACAAGATAATGTCAAGTATGCATGGGCATGAAACTGATATCTTTCAACTGAAGGCTGTATTAAAAATCTTTGAAAGATATCCAGCCCCCCAAGATCCAATTGCAGCCTTGGATGTGGCCCTCCCACATCATGACTCAGCAAACGCTTCCATGCCTTTGTATAACCATGTGTTAAACTGAAACACTTTTACATGGGACTTCCTGCCACTGGCCTAGGAAGTTTCCCTGGAGTATCAGCAAGCCTTGATAGTGAAACAACTGTTGACAATTCATAATTTGTTTTATAATTATTATTGCATGTTTTTTTTTATTGAATTTCATGATTGATTAGAAATTGGTTTTTATTTCAGTTTATGTATTTTTAAGATTTTACATTAATTTTCCTAAGGAAAATGTATATGTTTTGAATATTGGGAGTGCTGTTTCTTCATATTCATATTGAGTATGATACCATGGATAAAGATTCCTATTCATGTTTGTTATCTAGTCATGAAAGCTTTAGATCAAACTGGTATTCTTGAGAATCGGTATTTTAGTCTTATGTCCTAATTTCCTGTATCCTTGTATTAAACCTGGATGTCATAACTGGAATTTGAAATTATTCTGTCATTGTTTAAGCAGTACTGACATGGTTAATATTGTTAGTGTGTTTTTGGCACTAAAGAATTTTGCTGTCATACATGCTGTATCATATTATTGGAACCCTTATAAAAATATTTTATCAAACATACATATTTCTTTCTTTTTTCATATGTTTTCTTGTGAAAGTTTACTAGAATCACATGGTGAGTTTATTGGTAATCACACTCATAATTAATTGTGGCTAATGCATGAAAGAAATATATATATACCTTTTATTTCATCACATGGTGTTTAGAGAATGTGACAGGAGGAGACTGTTACTATGTTTTTTGAAAAGTTTATTGGTTTTTTATATGTTGGACATGTGTATGGGCCTGATTGGTGTTTATATTTCAAACTATCAGAAGGTGTGGGATGGTAGGCACCAGGGTACTGACTTCCTTATGTGAAAAAGAATTAGGAATAAAAGAAGGGGAGATGTGATAAGGTAAATAGAGCAAATTTTTGGAGAAGTGTTTGTTGAAGATATTGCATATATTGCATTATATATATTATTGCATATTGCATACATTGTTCTTTTGGTGATGGTATTTTTCCTTGGTTTGTTCCAATTGTTTCATGGCTTGGTGGAGAGATTAATTTTGAGTTATTGATAGTTTTTGTTTTTCTCCACATTTTTTCCTATTATAACTATTTTTTCAAGTTTTCTTTCCTCTTATCTATCAGTATTGTGGTGTCTTTGTTTAATTGTTGTAGTTGTCCTTTTTCTTATTCAATTATATATATATTTTTTTTTGTCTTGTTTATTTCTCTTTTTTCAGGATGGCCATCTTGTGTGTAATTTGGGTTGAATTTTTTTCCTTCACTTCTTGGAATGTATGTATCTTTTGCTTGATCTCTGAATGGTCATTCTTATTTAATTTACTACTCTGTCTATAGATGAGAACTGCTCTGTATCAAAGGTCAGTAATTTTTTTTTCTATATTCTCTGTTTATGAATATTTTTTTGTACATATACATACATACATATACCAAGGCTTTTTCCCCCTTACAAGGGAGGTAGCCAAAAAGGAAAAGGCATAAAATTATTCCCACCCATTCCATCCCTGAATACACTCCACACCCCTCCACCCTCCCTCTTATCTTAGCACCTCCTGGATGACGGGTCATCCCTGCACCTTGTCCACTGCCCTGGGTCAGAAGCAGTGTTGCAAGACACAGCACATCCACAGCAAGGCCGCTTCATTAAATCGGCGACCTCCCCTCTCCGTCCTCCCATACATAAAAGGAGAAGATGGGGAGAAATCCCTTTGGGCTGCGTCAAATTTTGCTCACACATACAACCTCACCCCCCATTCCACCTCATGCATCACAACATCATCCATATACAACCATTCTCCATTCACCCCTGTCTTCTGTCCTCTCCCGTCCTTCCTCAACAGACATTCCCCTCTTCCCCAAAGCCCCCTTCACCCCATCCATCCACCTCATCCTAGGACGTCCCCTCATGTTCACTCCCTCCACATCTGCCTTCCATACCTCTTTTACTAGTCTTTCTTCACTCATTCTTTCCATGTGTCCAAACCATCCTAATACTCTTTCATCAACCCTATCTCCCAACTCCCTTTCCACCCGTTCTCCTCCTCACCTCCTCATTTCTCACTCTATCTAGCCTAGTAACCCCCATCATACTTCTCAGACACCTCATCTCAAACACATTAAAACTCTTTCTCTCTTCCTCTCTTATGTTCCATGTTTCTGCCCCATACAGTGCTGTTGGCACAATCACTCCTTCATTCAGTCTCCTCTTAGCATCCATTCCCAAATGTCTATTCCTAATTACGCTCTTCAATCCACCAAGGCATTTACTCGCTTCTCTCAATCTACATTCTACCTCCACCTTCACTTCACCTTTTCCTGCCACATTTGCACCCAAGTATCTAAAACTATCCACTTTCTCCAGTCGCTCTCCCTTAATGCTCACTTCCAGTCTACTGCCACTTTCACCCCTTGTACATATCACCTTACTTTTACCCACATTTATCTTTAGCTTTCTTCTATCACATACTCTCCCAAACTCTGTCACCAACTTCCTCAGTCCCTCCTCCGATCCTGCCACAAGCGCAGTGTCGTCACCAAACAACAGCTGGCTCACCTCCCACTTTTCTCCATTTTCTTTAACCATCTCCAATCCCTGACCCACTACCCTTGCATTTACCTCTCGCACTACCCCATCCATGTATAAGTTGAACAGCCACGACATAACACATCCTTGATGAAGTCCCACCTTACCTCGAACCACTCACTCTCTCCATTTCTAATCCTGACACAAGCTCTATTACTCTCATAAAAACTCTTGACAGCTCCTAGAAGCTTTCCTCCTATCCCATATATCTGCATAACCTCCCACAGTGCCTTTCTCTCTACCCTATCATAAGCCTTTTCCAGATCCATAAAAGCCCAAAAAACATCCTTCCCCTTTCCTATAGCTTTCTCACATATTTGTCTTACCACAAAGATTTGATCTACACAACCTCTACCCGTCCTAAATCCACACTGTTCCTCACCAATTACTCCCTCTGTTCCTCTCCTAATCCTCTCAATCAAGATCCTCCCATAAGCCTTCCCAACTACACTTAACAAGCTAATCCCTCTGAAACTACTACATTCACACTTGTCCCCTTTTCCCTTGTAAAGTGGAACCATACAGGCACTCCTCCAGTCCTCCGGCACTCTACCTTCTCTCCAGCAAACATTAGATAACCTCACCAGCCAGTCCACCATCACTGTACCTCCTTTTTTTAGACATTCTGCGTGGCATCCATCCAGACCAGGTGCCTTACCTGCTTTCATCATCTTAACAACTGCCTTCACTTCATCCTTCCTTATTTCTCCTCCATTTTCCTCACTCATCATGGTCATTTTCTTAGCATTTCCCACTGCAACTATCTTTCCCTCCCTATCCTCCTTCACATTTAGCAACTCCCTAAAATATTCTGCCCATCTTCCCCTTACTGCCTTCTCTTCCATTATCATCTCTCCATCTGCACCTTTTACCTTTTCTTCTCTACTTGATTCACCTCCTCTTCCTCACTTAATTTCCTTCCAAAACATCTTTTTATTACTTTCAAAATTTTCTGTCAAACTCTTACCCCACTTCACATCTGCTCTCCTCTTTGCCTCCTTTACCTTTTGCTTTACTTCTCTTTTCTTTTCTTTGTACCTCTCATATTACTCCCTCGTTCTATTTTGTAACCAATCTGTGAAATCTCGCTTCTTCTCTTCTACAACCTTCTTTGTTTCCTCATCCACCATTCACTACCCTTTCTTCTATTTCCTCCTGTCCTTCTTGTTCCACACACCATCCTTGCACACTTTGTGACTCCCTCCTTGAACCATCCCCATTCCTCCTCCACACCTAGCTCTACTCTATCCTTCACTCTCTCCCACTCCTCCTTCAGCTTCTTCTTGTACTCCTCCTTTTCCTTTTCATTTAAAGAGTTCACTCTAAGCACCTCCCTACCTTTTGTCCCTTTCCTCTTTCTCCATCTATCCTCCACTCTCAACTTACCTTCCACCAAAAAATTATCTGATATTCCCCCACCCTCTCCCCTTAGCACATGTACATTCTTAACTCTTCCTATCATAGTCCTATTTATCAATACATAATCCATCAATGCTCTATCTACCACCCTTCCATCCACCACCCTCTCCCATGTGTACTTATGCTTGACTTTCTTCCAAAACACTGTATTTGCTATCATCAACTCTCTAGACACATTTCCACCATCAACTCTCCACTACGATTCTTTCCTGGAACTCCACATTTCCCAACCACTCCAACAAGTGGACCATTTCCTATCATACATTTAAGGTATCCCAGTACTATTACATTGACATTTCTCCCTAAATCCTCTATGCACTCATTTAAATCTATCCAAAAGGCCTCCCTTTCTTCTACACACTTCTCACTGCCAGGCCCATATGCACTTACAAAGACCCACATCTCCTTTCCCAGTTTCACCTTCATCCACATTATCCTTGAGGAAACCTCCTTCCACTCCACTACACGTTTACCTATCTCTTCACTTACTAGAATAGCCACCCCTTCCCTCCCTCGTCCTCTCTTCACTCCTGATAACCTCCCACTTACACTCCCAAACTTACACTCACCCTTCCCTTTCAACTTAGTTTCACTCAAAGCCGACACATCCATCTTTCTTCTCACAAACATACTACCTATCTCTTCCTTTTTACTCTCATCTGTACCACATCCATGCACATTAAAAGACCCAAACCTTAGGGTGCTGGTCAGAAAACTCCCAGACCCTCTTATGCCTTTACTTTTTCGTTTAGGAATGTCCCCTGTGGAGCTACAAGGAGAAGGATGCCTAGTCCCAATCCCCGTCCCTTTCTTCTCGCCTCTTACGATCCAAGTGGAAATACTTGGTGGCAGTATTCTTTTCCCCCACCACAGGGAATTCCCCCACAGCAGAAAATGAATACTCAGAGAAATGGTACAGGACAGCAGCAAGGGGTTGGGGGGACAGCATAACGGAGGGACAGTCGTAGTATAAAAGTGTCATCATTTCTCTATGAAGAGTTTTCCTCTATCATAGACAAAATGATGTGTGGCTCTGGTCCGTAGGGGCACCCCATATAGACCCTAAAGTATCAGCTGCATGCTACTTTGCCACAATAACAAGCAGCCAATACCCCAGACGGGTACATACATATACCAAAGGTATACCTCCCTTACAAGGGAGGTAGCCAAAAAACAAAGGCATAAAATCCACTACCACCCATACCATCCCCACATACTCCACTCCCTCCCACCCCCCTCCCTCTTATCTTGGCTCCTTCTGGATGATGGGTCATCCCTGCATCTCACCTACTACCCTGGGTCAGAAGCAGTGTCGCAAGACACAGTATATCCACAGCAAGGCTGCTTCATTTAATTGGTGACCCCCCTCTCCATCCCCTCGTGCAGAAATGGAGATGGGGAGAAATCCCTTCATACATACATACATATACCAAGGCTCTTTCCCCCTTACAAGGGAGGTAGCCAAAAAGGGAAAGGCATAAAATCATTTCCACCCATTCCATCCCTGAATACACTCCACACCCCTCCACCCTCCCTCTTATCTTAGCACCTCCTGGATGACGGGTCATCCCTGCACCTTGTCCACTGCCCTGGGTCAGAAGCAGTGTCGCAAGACACAGCACATCCACAGCAAGGCCACTTCATTAAATCGGCAACCCCCCCTCTCCGTCCCGCCATTGCATAAAAGGAGAGGACGGGGAGAAATCCCTTCGGGCTGCATCAACTTTTGCTCACACATACTACCTCACCCTCACCCCCCCGCCCATTCCACCTCATGCAATCACAACATCATCCATATACAACCATTCTCCATTCACCCCTTCTGTCCTCTCCCGTCCTTCCTCAACAGACATTCCCCTCTTCCCCAAAGCCCCCTTCACCCCAACCATCCACCTCATCCTAGGACGTCCCCTCATGTTCACTCCCCCCACATCTGCCTTCCATACCTCTTTTACTAGTCTTTCTTCACTCATTCTTTCCATGTGTCCAAACCATCCTAATACTCTTTTATCAACCCTATCTCCCAGCTCCTTTTTCACCCCTGTTCTCCTCCTCACCTCCTCATTTCTCACTCTATCTAGCCTAGTAACCCCATCATACTTCTCAGACACCTCATCTCAAACACATTCAAACTCCTTCTCTCTTCTTCTCTTATGTTCCATGTTTCTGCCCCATACAGTGCTGTTGGCACAATCACTCCTTCATACAGTCTCCTCTTAGCATCCATTCCCAAATGTGTATTCCTCATTACACTTTAATCCACCAAGGCATTTACTCGCTTCTCTCAATCTACATTCTACCTCCACCTTCACTCCACCTTTTCCTGCCACATTTGCACCCAAGTATCTAAAACTATCCACTTCCTCCAGTCGCTCTCCCTTAATGCTCACTTCCAGTCTACTGCCATTTTCCCCCCTTGTACATCTCATCGCCTTACTTTTACCCACATTTAGCTTTAGCTTTCTTCTATCACATACTCTCCCAAACTCTGCCACCAACTTCCTCAATCCCTCCTCCGATCCTGCCACAAGCGCATTGTCGTCCGCAAACAACAGCTGGCTCACCTTCAAGCTGCGTCAATTTATTTTCACACTCCCTTCCATGCATCACAGCATCCATACACATCCATTCTCCATTCGCTCCTATCTTCTGTCTTCTCCATTCCTGTCTCAACAGACATTCCTCTGTTTCCCAATGCCCCTTTTACCCCATCCATCTATCTCATCCTTGGTAGCCCCCTCATATTCACTCCTTCTACCTCTGCCTTCCACACCTCTTTTACTAATCTTTCTTCACTCATTCTTTCCATGTGTCCAAACCATCCTAATACTCTTTCATCAACCCTATGAGTATCTCCCAACTCCCTCTCCACCCCTGTTCTCCACCTCACCTCCTTGTTTCTCGTTCTATCCAGCCTAGTAACCCCTATTCTTCTTCTCAGACACCTCATCTCAAACACATTCAGACTCCTCTTCCTCTCTTGTGTTCCATGTTTCTGCCCCATACAGTGCTGTTGGCACAATCACTCCTTCATACAATCTCCTCTTAGCATCTGTTTCCAATGTCTATTTCTCATTACACTTTTTAATCCCCCAAGGCATTTACTTGCTTCTCTCAATCTACATTGTACCTCCACCCCCACTCCTCCCTTTCCTGCCACATTCGCACCCAAGTATCTAAAAATATACTCTTCCTCCAGTCTCTCTTCCTTAATACTCACTTCCAGTCTGCTGCCACTTTCTCCACTTGTACATCTCATCACCTTACTTTTACCCACATTTATCTTCAACTTCCTTCTTTTGCACACCTTCCCAAACTGTCACTAACTTCCTCAGTACCTCCTCTGACCCAGCCAAAAGCGCAGTGTCATCAGCAACCAACAATTGGCTTATCTCCTACTTTTCTCCATTTTCTGTAACCGTCTTCAATTCCCAACCCATTACCCTTGCATCTACCTCTCGCACCACCCCATCCATGTATAAATTGAACAGCCAAAGTGACATAACACCTCCCTGATGAAGTCCCACCTTTACCTCAAATCATTCACTCTCTCCATTTCTGATTCTAACACAAGCTCTACTATGCTTGTAAAAACTCTTGACTGCTCTTAACAGCTTTCCTCCTATCCCACATATCTGCAATACCTCCCACAGTGCCTTCCTATCTACCCTGTCATAAGCCTTTTCCAAATCCATAAAGGCCCAAAAAACATCCTTACCTTTTCCTATAGCTTTCTCACATATCTGTCTAACCACAAAAATATGATCCATGCAACCCCTACCTGTCCTAAATCCACATGTGCCTCACCAATTACTCCCTCTCTTCCTCTCCTAATCCTCTCAATCAAAACCTTCCCACAACCCTTCCCAACTACACTTAACAAACTGATCCCTCTGAAACTACTACAGTCACACTTGTCCCCTTTTCCCTCGTAAAGTGGAACTATACAGGCACTCCTTCCTTTGTATGTAGGTTGTATTTTTTCTAGTTCTAGTGATCTAAGAGGAGGTCACATATTATTCAGATGATACAGAGGGACTACATTCATATCTCCTGCTTAGTGTTCCTACCTATATAAGATAATGCCATGTTCACATGGGCATGAAACTGATCTTTTTTGACTGAAGTTTTTTTTTTTTTTTTTTTTTAAGAATCTTTGAAGGACGTCCAGCACCCCAGAATAAGATTGCAGCCTTGGATGTAGCCCTCCCACATTATGACTCACCAAACTCTTCTATGCCTTTGTACAACCATATGTTAAAACACTGACCTTCATTGAAAGGTTTGCTGTATACACTGGTGGTGAAATTTTGTCTGCTTTGTGTTACGAGGATATCTAGGAAGGGCATTGTATTTACCTAGTTGTATTTTACAGGAAGGGAGCTATGCTCGTGGTGACCCATCTTTGTATCTCTCAGCATCAAGTTTTTTCTTCTTGAATAGTGTTTGCACACACTGTTTTTTTGTCCAATTTGTTCCAAGTATCTATCACTCTGTGTGAGAAGCTTTTTTTTTTTTTTTCAGATCTCTTCTGTAATTATCTTTTTTTAAGTTCTTTTCATGTCCTCTTGCTGTTCCATTGTCCCATTTCAATAAGTCATTCTTATCTAAGATTTCCATTCCCTTCATGATTCTATAGATAGTAAGTCTTCTCTTTCCCTTCTTTGTTTGGTGGTGCAATTAAGTTCTGTGGCTTCTTGCTGTCTTAGTTGGAGGGTTTCCACTTGTTTTCTTTCACTTTTATTAAGATGTCATCACTATATCTACAGTATATCACAGGTTTCTCCATACTTTGGAATACCATCAACTTACATACATATACCTAGGCTTTTTCCCCCTTACAAGGGAGGTAGCCAAAAAGAAAAAGGCATAAAATCATTCCCACCCATTCCATCCCTGAATACACTCCACACCCCTCTACCCTCCCTCTTATCTTAGCACCTCCCGGATGACGGGTCATCCCTGCACCTTGTCCACTGCCCTGGGTCAGAAGCAGTGTTGCAAGACACAGCACATCCACAGCAAGGCCGCTTCATTAAATCGGTGACCCCCCCTCTCTGTCCCTCCATGCATAAAAGGAGAAGACGGGGAGAAATCCCTTCAGGCTGCATCAACTTGGGAGTACAAATTACCTTAGGGGGCAAATGAAGGTGACTTTGCTTGTGCAGCACATCACTAACTGTTTCAGGATATTCTCAGGGATCTTCAACATAGGGGTGTTGTTGTTCCTATATATTTTGTCACAAAATATGTGGTTCTGTTTATGAAGATTTGTTTGAGTAAGGATTCTGTCTCCAATGATGCAGTTAATTCATTTGCATTATTGTATTTTAAGAAGTGTAGGAAAGCACTCACAGAGGTGAAATTGTAGGTAGATGGTATGTATGGCTTGAGCAGGACACAGTATTTTACCAAGAAGGTAAGTTAAAGTGGGAATTTGTGTGATTATAGGCCATAATTTGTTTCTTGGTTGGTGTATCTAATATGCTACACAAGTGAGGCCCCCTTCTCTTACTGGCAAGGTAATTTGGTGGTGTTGCAATGGGCTCTCCCTTGGGTACGCTTTTTGCATATTCCTTCATGGAAAATATAAAGAACCAGATATTACATAGTATGGCAAAACCTGAAATATACTGCAGATATAGTGATGACATCTTCATAAAAGTGTAAGAAAACAAGGAAGTGGAAACCCTCCATCTAAGACTGCAAGAAGCCATAGGATTTAATTTTATCACTGAACACGGTGTGGACAAGACCCTTCCTAGATGTCCTAGTTACAAAAAGTGGACAAAATTTCACCACCAGTGTATACACCAGATCTTCCAATGGAGGTCAGTGCCTTAATGGAAGTAGTGAGTGCCCTGATTGATATAAACAGTCTACCATTGGGGCTTATGTCTGTAGAGTTCTAAAGCACTGTGATACCTGGTCAAAAGTACACCAAGAATTAGAATGTGCAGCCCAGGTCCTAATCAATAATGGTAGTAACTAGTAACTATGACTATAATGGACAAGTGGTATACCAATTCTAACTGAGAACATATCAGGGAAGTAATAAAACTCTATGACAAATCTCACTTTTCATCAGCTTACAAGGACAATGAGGCCATAAAAAACATCATCAATAGAAAAAACTTGTAGATGAAAATGACGTGGTCAAATTAATTATTTATTACAAAAGCAGGAAAACATCCCATTTGCTTTTCCAAAGTAACCCCAATCAGGAAGAGTTAGCTGAAAAACTATGCCATATACATATACAAATGCACCAGAGGGAACTGTGAAACCTTTCTCTCCAGTGTATATTGGCATGATGACTGTGAATCTGCAATCTAGACTGGCTGGACACCAGTGCACAAGAGCTCCTAAAATTTAGCCATGCAATGACATCACACGCATACCACATAATGTGCCAAGCAGTGGTGGATCCAGAATCAAAATATAGATGATGTTTTGTGGAGGCTAACCTGAATTTTGTAAATATAGATGATGTTTGGGGGGGTAACCTGAATTTTGTAAATATAGATGATGCTTTTAAACAGATGTACTATGTACCATGAATACAATGATTTTGAATATAAATTGAAGTATATGTTCTCACTTGATTTAGTTTCAAAATATTGGGTAAAAGTAATACTTAATCTTACATATGTAAAGATTTTCCCTCAATAATGTGTTGAATATCCTTCCTATTATTCTCACTGAAGTGTTTTATTAAATGCTGGAAAAAAAAATTCTGCCACATACCAGTGTACACGAGGCAGGTTTCTCGACCTCTGCAATGAGGTAATGAAAGAAATTTGGTGGAGGGCTTCAGAGTGCCCCCCCCTTGATCCACCACTGCTGCCAAGAACTGGAAAATAACACTAAAATTTTGGAAACATTGATGGACCCAAGGTTAAAGATAATCAAAGCCCTTTACCTGAAAGATTGCAATCCGAGCCTGAATGCACAAGCATTCAATTTATTTGCACCATTCAACATGAGGACACAGGGTAGCCCAGAAGCCTGAGAAAGTGGAAATTTAATATTAATTGATGAGCATTTTCCAGATTACTAGTGAACTCCCCCTGTTACAGCTTAATTGATGGTTAAAGTACTGCCCATCAGTGACATCAGTATCACTTCCTGAAGAAGGCTTAGTTGAGCCAAAATCTGGATGCAAGATGATGAATGCCTATGGACAAGTTCTACAGAATTTAGACCCTCAACTACAGTGAATAGACACATTATTTTTCATGAAAAAGAATTATAGTTCATTCATGACATTTGGTCTACAGCATGTTTTTGACTTCACTAATGATAATGCTGTTCAAACTTTTATTTATCTGTCTGTTGAGGAAGGACAGTAGAAGACAGAAGATAGGGGTGAGTTGAGAATGGTTGTATATGGACAATGCTGTGATGCATGGTAGGGAGTGGGTGGGGGGATGGGGGTTAGGGAGTGGTTATATGTGAATGATATTTTGACACAGCCTAAAGGGATTTCTTCCTCTCTTCTCTTTTTCTGCATGAGGGGATGGAGAAGGGTTGTTGCCAATTAAATGAAACAGCCTTACTGTGGATGTGCTGTGTTTTGCTGCATTGCTGTAAGGCCAGGACTTATTATTTTTATTTATTTGGCTTTTTCTAGAAGAATATACACGTGTAGTGCCAAAATGGAACTGTATTGCTTCTGACCCAGGGCAGTGGTGGAGATGCAGGGATGACCTGTCATCCAGGAGGAGCCAAGAAAAGAGGGAGAGAGGGGTGGTGAATGGGAGTAGAGTGGATGGGGATGAAATGGATGGGAATGGAATTATGCCTTTTGACTTCAGCTACATTCCATGTAAAGGGGGAAAAGGCTTTTGGTATATGTATGTATGTATATATATATATATATATATATATATATATATATATATATATATATACATATACAGTCGAACCTCGAAAGCCCGGACCTCGAATGCCCGGACCCTCGTATGACTGGTCGAATTGAACAAAGGGCGGACTTTTCAAACAAAGTTCCCTATTTGTCCGGTAGGTGGCAGCGATGGCCGTACACATGTACTCAAACCCGGCCCAGTCAAGCCGCCACCAGGGCTGCTGTTTCGTAGAATTTTGTACCAAAATGTAGTAAAATAGCGGCATGTGGCAACTGCACAAGGACATGAGGAAAAATTTTCTACATAGCGGGCTGTTAAAAACATTAAAAAACTCAAACTTTTGTTTAAAATCATAGAACTAGTTATCAAATAATAAATGGTACATCAAAATATGACTTTTATTGGTAATTGTGTTATTCATAAAATATTATACCCCAAAAGATACTTTTTTACGGTGTAGAAAAAAATTCTAAGCTAAAGTTTCAGCTTTCTTTTAGCACCATGGCTGCCGTTTCATAGAATTTTGTACCAAAACTTAGTAAAATAGCGGCATGTGGCAACTGCACAAGGACATGAGAATTTTTTTCTACATATCAGCGGGCTGTTAAAAACATTCAAAAACTAAAACTTTTGTTTAAAAACCATAGAACTAGTTATCAAATAATAAATGGTACATCAAAATATGACTTTCATTGGTAATTGTGTTACTTATAAAATATCATACCCCAAAAGATACGTTTTTACGGTGTAGAAAAAATTCTAGGCTAAAGTTTCAGCTTTATTTTAGTGATAATGATAAAAAAAATTATATCTTACTGAATATGTTAGGGTATGGGGGCCTTATATACATTCAAGAATAAAAAAACAAACTAGAACCAACATTTTGTCAAAGTTTGACAAGTATATCCTGCTATGAAAGTCTGCACACTCCTGAGAAAAATGTATGCCCCGGTATGGCAACACTCCCCTTCTACACGGAAGTGTAGAAAACGTGGCAACCCTGGCCGCCGCCACTGTCCCGCGTGCATACCTTCTGATATTTACAATGTACGTAATAAAAAAATACAGTACAGTACACTGTATGTACAGTACATTTACATGCCTGTATTACAGTTATTATTACAGAATTAGTATTATTACAGTATTGTTATTATTACAGTGTTAGATTATTATTTTTATGTGTTTCTATGCCATATCCTACATTACCTATACGTATACCGCTATGAAAATCTACGGGTGCTAGGGTGACATTTTCGATTACCGGACTTTTTGCATGACCGGACAGCCCTTCCCCCCAATTAGTCCGGGCTTTCGAGGTTCGACTGTATATATATATATATATATATATATATATAATATATATATATACCAAGGCTTTTTTTCCCTTACAAGGGAGGTAGCCAAAAAGGAAAAGGCATAAAATCATTCCCACCCATTCCATTATAAATATATATATATATATATAATATATATATATATATATGATACACTTAACATCAGAAAACAGGTGCATGATGGTCACTTTAGAATGAATTTAAACAATTATAAAAGTAATCAAATTTATTTATTTATCTATTTATTTCCTACAATGAATTTTCTATGATAAATATGCAATTGACTTCAAAATTAATCAAGTACCAATTCTAATAATAAATATACAATTGATTCCTAAGTTAACAAACACCAGTCATTGAAGCCATACACAAAGGTAAATTAGTTGTTGTAGTGACGCAGCCACAGGCGGTCACACACTTCCCATAGTTGGCAAGAGGTGAATATGAGCTAGCCAATCAGGAGCCAGCAAATGGTTCTCGAGCGGCTAGCGACCTCTCTTGCCAACTACGCTGAGCCGCGAGCGACCCTTAAATAGGGCAGCGGCGGCCAATCAGGGTAGAATAGTAGTAGCCACGGCAGCAGCAACAACATCTCGTCCAGTCTTGTAGCAGTCCCATCGAGCCTCGCCGTCATCAGCCGCCACCGCCTCTGACGTTAGGCTCACCGTCCAGCTACGACTGATCAGATCCACTAAGCAGTGGCTATTACTTGTGGTTGTTTTACCAAAGAGATTAGAATAAGAGACCAAAGTGAATTTCATTTTCCCTGGCTTGTTCGAACCATACCACTACAAATTGGTGACCCCGGTGAAGGACAACCAGGATTATGGAAAACTCACAAGTGAAACTTCCCAGTTTCTCCCGTGACTTGGAGAGCTGGCTACTTCACACAGAAGCCTATTTAGCCACTCAAGGTGACGTTCCGGACCACCAAGCCTTCGGCGCGTACATCGCCGCTCTACCAACGGACGTCATCGCCCTTGTCCGTAACGCCGTCTCTTCTCCTCCGGAAGAAGGCAAGTGTGCCGCCCTCAAGACTGCCTTACGGAAGCTATGCGCCAGGCCTGACGACCAGCTCTACCGAGATATCCAGCAGAGCGAACTTGGCGACACCACCCCCTCACAGCTATACACCCGTATGGCCAACCTCAACACCCGGGCAAAGGTGTCATTGCCCAAGGAACTCCTCCGCTCCATTCACCTCTCCAAGATGCCGGACGCCCTCCACTTACACCTGGAAGCTCTAGCCGGCGACAAGGACGACGAACAATACTGCGAAATAGCAGATAGGTTGTTCCAGCGACATACCTCGGTACACAAACCAGTGCATAGTGTTCGTGCAAAGTGTAGTGACAACCCAGGTGTTACTGACCATAGTGCTGTGAGTGAAAACATTCCCATGTCATATAGTGCCAGTGACCAAAGTATGCAGCATCTACGGCAGGAAGTCGCCGACATGAAGACCTTGCTCAACCAGTTGCTTGCCGAGAGGGGAACCCCCCCTCAACCACCACCTAGCCCCGCTCCACGACAGGATACTGCCTCCTGTTGGTATCATACCCGCTTCGGAGCCAAGGCGCTCAGATGCACACAACCATGCAGCTGGTCGCGGGGAAACGCCAAACGCGGGGGTCGGTAAGCACTCCTACCCCCGCTAACCATACTCACACCCTCCTCTCAGTGCGTGATCGCCACTCTGGCCTATCTTTCCTGGTAGACACGGGCTCAGCCGTCAGCATCATACCCCCGACGGAAGAACCCAACCACGGTACACGGTGGCCATCCTACGACCTGCTTGCAGCCAACGGTACGCCCATTGCAACGTACGGCAGCCACCACAGCGTCCTGGACCTCCACGATGTCAAGTTCCCTTGGACATTCGTCATAGCAGCGGTCCAGCACCCCATTCTTGGCTACGACTTCCTCCAGCATTACAATATGGTAGTTAGCGCCAAGGATAACTGCTTGTACCACGGCACGACAAGCATACCGGGAACCACCACTAACGCCAAATCCCACCAGATATCGTCCCTCCAGTCCGCTGGCGATTATGTACGCATCCTGCAGGAGTTTTCCCAGCTAACATCGCCAGACAAGACCAACACCACCACCACCCCTCACAACATCATGCACCACATCCAGACATCTGGACCGCCAGTATACAGCAAGCCTCGACGACTTTCCCCAGAGAAGTTGGCCGCTGCCAAACAGGAGTTCCAAGAACTCCTAGACCAGGACATCATCCAACCATCGGAGAGTGCTTGGGCATCACCACCCCACATGGTTCCCAAGCCACCCCCACCGCCCAACCAATGGCGGGCTTGCGGTGACTACCGTCAACTTAACCGCATCACGAAGCCCGACCGCTACCCCATCCCTCACGCTCAAGACTTCCACTTCAAGCTTCACGGGAAGCAGGTCTTCTCCAAAATTGACCTGGTCAGGGCGTTTCATCAAATCCCTGTAGCGCCGGAAGACGTCCAGAAGACAGCCATAGCCACTCCGTTCGGCCTCTTTGAGTGGAAGATGATGGCCTTTGGCCTCCGGAATGCCGCCCAGACGTTCCAGAGGTTCATAGACCATGCCCTCAGAGACTTCGACTTCATCACCGTTTACATCGACGACATCCTCGTAGCCTCCGATACCCACGACCAACACCGCCAACACCTCCGCCTCCTCTTCCGCCGCCTCCAATATTATGGCCTCCGGGTACATCCGTCCAAGTGTCTCCTCGGAGTTTCATCTCTCGACTTCCTCGGACACCGCATCTCAACAGCAGGTCTGTATCCTCTCCCTCAGAAAGTAGACACAGTCCAAGATTTCCCACAGCCAACAACCATCAAGATGCTCCGACGATTCCTAGGAATCGTCAATTATTACCACAGATTCATCCCCAACGCAGCTGCAAAAAATCGCTCCCTTGAACGACCTCACCAAGAACCATTCCAAGCGGTCGCTCAAACCTGTGAGATGGTCTTCCGAAGCGACCCAGGCATTCGGGCAAGCCAAGGCGGCAATCGCTGAAGCCGCCCGCTTGTCCTACCCAGTAGCTCACGCACCCACATTCCTTACCACTGATGTCTCCTCCACAGCAATTGGCGCCGTCCTCCAACAGAAGATCAACGGCCAGCTCCAGCCTATCGCCTTTTTCTCCAAACGTCTGGACCCTCCTCAAATTCGTTACAGCGCCTTTGACAGGGAACTGCTAGCCATAGTCTCGGCTGTCAAGCACTTCCTTTACTTCCTGGAAGGCCGGCCTTTCGTTATCCTTACAGACCACAAGCCACTCGCCCATGCCCTAGACAGAGTCTCCGACCATCACTCCCCAAGAGTCTCCCGGCAGCTGTCCTTCCTCTCCCAATTTGATACTCGCATTGAATACATCAAGGGAGAGGATAACCAGGTAGCCGACGCCTTGTCTAGAATCACCTCCAGCATCCTCCCTAACCACAACATAGACTACGCACGCATCGCCGCATCTCAGAACAACGACGGTGAACTCCGCCTCCTACGTATGCACGACACCTCATCCCTACAGCTAAGACAGCTTCCCAACAACCCCGTACCATTGTGGTGTGACATCTCCACAGGCAAACCCCGTCCGTACATCCCCGCCTGTCACCGTAAGGACGTCTTCTCCTCCTTCCATGACCACAGTCATCCGGGCATCCGCGCGACACAACGCCTCATCACGAATCGAGTCGTCTGGCCAGGCATCAACAAGGATGTCAGACAATGGACCCAGACCTGCCTCCCCTGCCAGACGGCCAAGGTTACGCGCCACGTCCACGCACCACTCCAGCGTTTTCCTGCACCAACGGCACGTTTCCAGTCAGTTCATGTGGACATTGTGGGGCCCCTTCCGCCTTCTCGCGGCATGCGTTACCTCCTTACGTGTATCGACAGATACACCAGGTGGCCAGAAGCGATCCCCCTTCCGGATATATCCGCCGAGACGACCGCCCGTGCTTTCCTCTCTGGATGGGTATCCAGATTCGGCGCACCTCACATCATTGTCACCGATAGGGGCCCCCAGTTCGAATCTGACCTATGGTCCAGCCTCCTCAAGTTCCTTGGCACCAAACGTAACCGGACCACCGCTTATCACCCCCAAGCCAATGGACTCGTGGAACGGTTCCACCGCCAACTGAAGGAGTCGCTGAAGGCACAACCCTCATGCGACTGGGTCGACGCCCTTCCCCTGGTGCTTCTCACGATTCGCGTCACACCTAAGGTCGACAATGACATTTCCCCATCGCAGCTACTTTACGCTGAGAACCTTCGCCTCCCTGGGGAAATTGCCACGCCTGCCGTCGGCGATCCGGATCGTCACGCCCTCCTCCAACTCATCAAGGACACATTCGCCAACACCCGTCCAACACCCCCTCGTCCACCACAACCACAGCCGGAGCACCTTCCCCCGGCCCTGTCAACAAGTGACTACGTGATCGTCAGGAAAGACTCCACACGAGCTCCTCTTCAGCGCCCATACGACGGCCCCTTCCGAGTCCTCAGCAGATCACCAAAGTACTTCGTGATCAACCGAGGTGCCAAACCGGATAGCGTCACCATCGACAGGCTCAAGCCGGCCCATCTCCCCATCAATCCCCCTACCAAACCTCCAGGGCCACTACAATACTTCTTACAACATGGTCCTAACCCCATCCTCACCACCGAACCAAGTCATTCCTCACCCCCCGAAACACTCTCCCTTCCAAACCAACACTCCCCTCCTGCCCCTGACTCTTCACCATACACAGATCACACGCACACGACAGCGAACCCTTCTCCTTCTCCCACCCCGCAACCACATCCTTCTACAACTGTTCCCGGCACCCCGCAAGATCCTCCCCACCCTACGCCCCCACTCTACCATGCAATGCAACAATTCTCATCCAACCTTATGTCTCCACAGCTCCATACTCAACCGACCCCACCTCGCCAGGCATCTGACTTCGACCACACCACCCTGCATTCGAGCCCCCCTCCATCAAGGCCCTCCTCGCCAGACATGCCCCCTGATCCCTGATGGAATGACCACACGTTTTGGGCGAGTGATACGAAGGCCACACCGATTCAACCACGTCGCGCGCGTCGCTCCCTATCTCCCTCGACGCCCGCTCTCGAAGAGAGGGGGAGTGGTGTAGTGACGCAGCCACAGGCGGTCACACACTTCCCATAGTTGGCAAGAGGTGAATATGAGCTAGCCAATCAGGAGCCAGCAAATGGTTCTCGAGCGGCTAGCGACCTCTCTTGCCAACTACGCTGAGCCGCGAGCGACCCTTAAATAGGGCAGCGGCGGCCAATCAGGGCAGGGCACATCACATCCCCAGCATCGCTTCTGAAGAGATAAGACTGATTCTTGGAGAGCATCCTCGCGTGCATGCTTATCTCCCCGTCTGCGCTCTGTATGCCGTCTATCACCCTAGACTCTAGCTCTGATAGACGTGCTACACCCTATCAAATCCGAAAGTACTGCTACCCGAGAAAATTCCCTCTTCCCGTGGAATCTCGCTCTGGCAGGATTATGCCCCATAATAACTCTCCCTGCACGATCAGCGTGGCCCGTGTGGTTTATTAAAATCGCTTTTACGGCGGGAGAGGGGGGAACCACCGACAAGAAGAATAGCCCGGTCCTCGCACACCCTCGTGCACCCGAGCCTCGTTTTCCGATTGACTGCTTGCTAGATAGACAGGATAAGACACCGTACCAACGCGCTATAACTCGCCCCGTAGATTACGACTTTTTTTTTTTTTCCGCGAGTTGTTGAGGATCGATAGGACACACACATATATATTTACGATTAGGATTATTTTTTTTCTCGTTCTCAGTGCCGCCATGGCGGACACTGAGTCATGGACCTGCGTGTCCAAGAAGCGTCGCTGCGCTCCGAGTTCGCCAGCTCCATTGAGTAGCGAAGCTACCGTAGTGATGGCCCCAGCTAACACTAAGGGTGGCAAGCTCCCCACGTTCAAGGTCGTACCCTCGGCTGGATACGACACTGCGTTTGAAGTGGTGAGAGCACTGGAGAAGGGCCCTCTCCGCGGTCAGCTCTTGTCCCTTCGACCCGTCGGCGATGGTAGCGTGCTTCTGCTACCTAGCAGCTATGACGTTGTCGAGGAGTTGGACAGGACCAAGACGCTCAATGGTAAGCCGTTGAACTTAGAGCGGCTAAACCCTGAAGACCGGAAGCATCGTCTCGTGGTACACGATTACCACACCTCTTTCGATATGGATGTCATTGAGGACCATCCACAGGTAATCGTGGCCACGAGAATGCGCCGGTGGGACAAGACGCCGACACGTCAGGTTCTTATAACTATTAGAGGCGAACCGTTTGATACTATTGACCTGGGTTGGTATGGCAGGCATGATGTACGAACGTACATCCCTGATCCTCTCCGCTGTTTTAAATGTCAGCGCTACGGTCATCACCAGGCGAGGTGCACTGCTAAGCAGCACAGGTGCGGAATTTGTAGCATGCCTCATGCCACGGAGACTTGTCTCGACAAGTTCAAAGCTGGCACTGAGACTGTTCCAAAGTGTCCGAACTGTGGGAAGAAGCATCACGCCTGGAATACCGGGTGCGCAGTGCGTCAAATGCAGGCCATTGCCTCAAAGGAGAGGACAGAGAAACAGCAGGACTTCATACCTGCCCCCCCAGGAACATTTGTATGGGGCAGCAGGAAACAGTCTCCTGCCACTGCACCACCACCACCTACACACAGTGCTCCTGATATGAACAATCAGGCGCACTTCCCAACATTGAAGACAGCTCCCACACAGACACAACCAGCTCCCAAAAAGGCCGCTCCCACCTCCAAACCTGCACCCATCTCCAAATCCACACCTGCCTCTAATCCCAACCCTAAATCTAAAGCCAAACCCACACACCCCGTACCAACCCCACGAGCACAGGACCGACGGTCCTCTCCACCTGAATATCCGTCCGATGTCATCCCCCTCAAAGAGGATGACATCGAGCTGATAGTGACTGGCGTTGTTGCTGCTGTCGCCACGACTTATGGCGATGATGACACCAGCAAGATGCTGGAGCTGGTGAACAGGTCCGTAAAGAATGTGCTCAAGCTCCTAAAAGAGAAGAGGAATCCAAGGCGAAAGGAGAGGACTCCCTCCCCCTCTACCTCCTCCTCCCCTGCCTCCTCCCCTGCCTCTTCCACCACTTCTTCCTCTTCCTCAACCTCCTCCCCTTCCACCTCCCCCAAGCCTGACACACCCGCCTTCACCATTGGGAAAGACACGCCCACTACATCTAAGACCAGGAGAGTGTCTTCTGCTAGGCCCCAACGTCAAATTGCATTGAGGCTTGAAGACTCCTCTTTTGATGAGGAAGAAAAGGCACCCACTGTTTCAAAGTCGCAACCCATCTTGTCCTCTAACCGGGGAGAGCAAGATGAGACCGTCATGGAAACTGACAGGGAAGAACATCGCCCTGTTCAATAATCACTTGAGGTTGCTACAGTGGAACCTTAACGGGTTCCGCAGTAAAAGTTCGTATCTCCTTGCGCTTGCGCAAGAGCATGATTACGATATCATGCTTCTCCAAGAGACATTGGTGAGCGACGAGGTGCGATTTCCGGGATATCGCATCTTTTCCCTCCCTCGTTCACTCACTGCTAGAGGGTGCATGATCTTAGTCAAATCATCCATCCCCTGCAGTGAAATCACGGACCCTGTATCATGTGGAGATGGTGTAGAAGTTCTTGCGGTTCGACTCCATCGGGCCCATGAAACGTACACCATCTACAACATATACAGGGGCCTGAGAGCAGAACTGGACCTTGGAGAAGTGTGTACTCTTGCTGCGGACAGGCTCCTCATCATAGGAGGGGACTTCAACGCCCACCATGAAATTTAAATGTCGTCCCAAGGGCCCAATGTCGCTGGGCGCCACTTAAATTCAGTATTAGACGAATGCCCTGACATTGCGTTGTTGAATGATGGAAATCCGACGCACGTGCAAGGTGGACGACTTGATCTGACCTTGGCGACGGCCACTCTCCTTCCTAGGGTAACCTGGGAGGTGCATCCTATTGTCACTAGCGATCACTTTGGTGTCTCTGTGCACATACGGGATTCACCACCCATACCAGCTGTATTACCTGTTCCCAGGTGGAAGACAGCTTCGGCAAACTGGCCAGTGTTTGAGAAGTCTGTTGAAGAATGGGCAGCGTCCTACGTTCCACCACAGGACGTGGAAACGTTGGAAGCTGACTTTTCTGCAGCCATTCAGGTGGCTGCCAACAGAGCCATCCCAAAGACTCGCCAGTCCCCCAGAGAACATAAGAACAGCTGGTATTATACCCCCGAGGTGAGAGAGGCCAACCATCGGGTGAACATGCTTAGGCGTGTTTTCCGACGGCGCCGAACTCAGACTAATTTGGCCAACTTGCGCGCTGCAGTACATGACGCTCACGTCATAGCTGCAGATGCCAGAAGAGCTAAATTTCTTGAATGGTGTGAGGGCTTTACTGCTCACACCTCCCTAGCAGAGCTGTGGTCTAAGCTCCGTAGGGCTACTGGCAGGACTCAACCACGACGCACTCATCATGCCCCTGATGCTGAGGCGAAGCGGCTGGTGCAGGAGTTTGTCTCTCGCTCCAACAGCACCTCACTCCCGCAGTGTGTTCAAGACACATTGCAGGACCTCCAAGGAGTGAGGCGCCAAGGTGTTGAGGACATGGTGAGTCGGTCGGATGATACTGACGCTAGCTTTACGCTTCAGGAGCTACGGGTCACACACAAGACCAGCTCAGACACGGCACCTGGAGAGGACCTCATCACCTATTCCATGCTGGTCCACCTTGGACCAGCGGGTGACGAGGCACTTCTAAGGGTGATAAACGCGTCTTGGAGGACTGGCAAGCTACCAACAGCCTGGAAGACGGCAATCATAACGCCAATTCCAAAGCCAAAGGAACCTAGTGCTTACCGCCCCATCAGCCTGACAAGCTGCATGGGCAAGACAGCAGAGAGGATGGTGCTAAACAGGCTGCTGTGGAAACTGGGCCCATTGCATGAGCATATCCATGCTTACTGCAAAGGCACTGGTACAGGAAACAGTATAGCAACACTCCTCAATGCTGTCAGTGGAACACCGTCCATTGTGGTCTTTTTGGATTTGGAAAAGGCGTTTGAGCTGGCCAGTCCACTTGTGATATTAGACACCCTTGCTCGCAAGGGCGTAAAAGGCAAGCTGCTTTCTTGGATTGCTGACTATCTCAGTCACCGGTCTGCGAAAGTACGCTTTCAAGGTCACATATCAGAGGCCAGAATGTTGGAGAATGGCACTCCACAGGGGGGGGGGGGTCCTCAGCCCCACTCTGTTCAATGTGCTCGTCTCCAACATTCTGGAACTACCTCTACCACAGGGGTGCAAGGTCATCTGCTATGCAGATGACATTGCGCTCTTAATTACTGGGAAACGGCAGTGCTTCAACAGGGCCCAACGCTGTTTAAGCACTGTGGCGACGGAATGTAGCAGGTTGGGGTTAAAGATCTCCCCTACAAAGTCGAAAGCTATGGCACTGAGACTCAGGATAGAGGGGAAGCACCTCACCATCCAGGACCTTAGGCTGGACTGGGTTCACCAGTATCAGTACCTGGGGGTCTGGATTGATGAGAGGCTCACCTTTCAGAGGGAACTTACCTATCTCAAGGAGAGACTGAAGGCAAGAACCACAGTTATGAGAGCAATGACGGGGAAGGCACTCGGTGCCACGCATCGGGTCCTTCGCACATTCTATGTGCACGCAGTCCGCAGTCTGGTGGACTACGCTGCCCCAGCTCTCATAAATGTGGCGACTGCCAAACTTGAAGACCTGGAGCCTTGCCAAAATGCCGCAGCAAGGATTATCCTAGGAGCTCAACCTTGGACTAAGATCGTTAACCTCCGAATGGAGGCTTCGTTGCCTTCATTAACATCACGGGTCAGAAGGCTGGAGGTCGACTTTCTTGCCAAGTTGGTCCAGAGCCCCAGGATAACTGAGCTGAGTCAGAGCCTTGTGACAGCTCTGGGACGGTTGGGTACTTTTATCCACTCCGATACCTGGCTGGCACAGGCGGCAGGGATCCTGGACTCCTTCAAGCTCACCAGCACTCTCCTTGAGAAAAGTAGGGACTCTCCACATCCAGAGTTCAAGCCCCCACCACCATGGCTGTCGATACCTGCAACTTTCGTTGTCACAAAGCTTCCCAATAAGAAGAAGTTATGTGACCAGGAGAAAGTACGAGCGCAGGCCCTACAAGGCGTCCGCGCACTGTCGAGACCTGGAACGGCGGTCTATTACACGGATGGCTCCGTAGACCCCAACAGGCCTCGCAGTGCGGGAGCTGCTTTTGTGACGGATGGTTTGACCTACGGCAGGAGAGTATCTGATCATGCGTCCACTCTCCAAGCTGAGGCCATAGCGGTCCAAGGAGCGTTAGAGCATGCTCTAATATCTCGAGCTGGTCCTGTGGTGATCCACACGGATTCACAGTCCTTGCTAGGCAGTTTAGAATCGATACAGCCCAGCGACAATGTACGCCTACTGACCTCCATCCTAGCACTCCTGCTGAAGCTGCATCAGCAAGGCAGGAGTGTTACGCTCAACTGGGTGCCAAGCCACGTAGGCGTCCCAGGTAATGAGTTAGCCGACGCCGCAGCAGAAGCGGCGCGCAAAAGACCTGAAGTCGATGTTGTCGTCCCTCTCAGCAGAAATCAGTTGCGTCTACGCACCAGGGCTCTTAACCAGGTACAACGGTTCCTCGAGCACAGACTGGAGGCAGAGGTGTCAGAGAGGGCGAGGTGGTACAGGGCAGTCACAGACTACGAGCCCCTTGTACTTCCTCGCTCCACACCTAGAAAAGTGGAAACTCTGCTTTTCCGTCTGCGGCTGGAGGAACGTTGTTTCTGGGAAATCAAGACTAATTCCACACCTGAAGAGAGAAGATGCCGCCATTGCAGCCACCCCGAAGCCACCCTGAACCACTACCTCAAGCATTGCCCCGCAACTGCTTTTCTGAGGAGAGGGCCTCCGACAACATCTGAGGGTCTTGTGCGCCGCCTATGCAGCCACTTAAGTCAGTTTGAACTGCGTCGGCTGGTGGAGTGTCAGCCCCCCCTTTAAAATATTATATATACATGTCTCTTTTGGAAGGGTGAATTCATAGCGATGTGCATACGTATATTGCATACGTATGCACATCTAATGTATGTATGAGTGTGTGTGACCAAGGCCACACACGCTCATACATTGAATCACCCCCCCCCCTTTAATTTCAATATATATATGCTTATTGTCAGGAAGGGTGTATTCATGGTGATGTGCATACGCATATTGCATGCGTGTGCACATCCAATGTATGTATGAGTGTGTGTGGCCAAGGTCACACACACTCATACATCGGATCACTCCCCTCCCCTTTTCTTATATTATATTCACGAAGATGTCACCACTTACCATCCAATTCAGCTATAGTGAGAAGGGTGCATTCACGGAGATGTGCATGCGCATTCTGATGCGTGTGCACATCTTGTGAATGTATGAGTGTGTGTGGCTGGGCCCACACACACTCGTATGCACAATCACCCACCAAACGGGCTCACACCCAAAGCCCGTGGGAGCCTTAACTCCCAAATTAAACACACACACCAATCAGGGCAGAATAGTAGTAGCCACGGCAGCAGCAACAACATCTCGTCCAGTCTTGTAGCAGTCCCATCGAGCCTCGCCGTCATCAGCCGCCACCGCCTCTGACGTTAGGCTCACCGTCCAGCTACGACTGATCAGATCCACTAAACAGTGGCTATTACTTGTGGTTGTTTTACCAAAGAGATTAGAATAAGAGACCAAAGTGAATTTCATTTTCCCTGGCTTGTTCGAACCAAACCACTACATTGTCAGTTGAAAGATTAATTAGTTGTCAACTATATTTAATTTTTTGTGAAGTCAGATACAAAGAAAGTTTTTTTTTTTTTTAAGTTGTCTTATCACTGATTGTCTTAAAGGAGTCATTTCATTGGTGATCATCTAATTGGTAATTTTATATCAGCAAATCACAATTCTGCTGAGGGTTCGCAAACATATAACATATGCTTCGCCCAGCTGGTCTGACAGTTGCTTACGCGCTGCCGTTCCGAACGGTCGTTAAGACTGGTTACTCTGTCGCACGTAGATTTCAACCGTTCCCTGCTTACTAGTGCTTGACCTGGCATTCGAGTGTTTACGACGCTCAATTTGCAATATTATATAAGCGTTTATGACGCTCAATTTGCAATACAATATAAGCGTTTACGACGCTCAATTTGCAATATAATATTAGCGTTTACGACGCTCAATTTGCAATATAATATAAGCGTTTACGACGCTCAATTTGCAATTAATATAAGCGTTTACGACGCTCAATTTGCAATACAATATAAGCGTTTACGACGCTCAATTTACATAATATAAGCGTTTACGACGCTCAATTTGCAATATAATATAAGCGTTTACGACGCTCAATTTGCAATATAATAGCGTTTACGACGCTCAATTTGCAATACAATATAAGCGTTTACGACGCTCATTTTATCATCTGATAAGCGTTTACGACGATCTCATTTTGAGTTTTAACGAAGCTCACTAAATTATGAGGTAATTACGACAACGTGCATACGACTCCGTCGGTCACAACCGCTATGTCGTCCAAGGTCTAAGTAAACAGGTCTAACCGCTGGAGCAGTTCAGCGCAGCTTCTGACGTCATTTGGATGCGTCCATTTTCTCTTTGTGATACACTGAAGAAAACTGTGAAACGCCAAGGAAGACAGGAACTATAATATTTTATATATTATATATATATATTATATATCATATATATTATATATTCATATATATAGACAGGAACTATAATATTTTATATATATTTATATATATATTTTATATAATATTTGTCAGAATATAACTAATTGCGTGGAGCAGTGCGAGCGAAGGCGACGTCATTTTTGAACGACGGACCAGCGTTGCCGGAATACCACACCTGTCTTTTCCACACGTTTTCTTTGATCGAAAACTGAACAGTGACTAAGCTATTCTATGTTTGTGATTGACGGAATTTCTATCGGCTTAACGGGCACACACAACAATGTGGAATAGGAGTATTGCCACCAACAGAGTTCTGTAAACATTAGATGAGAAAGAAAACACATAAATAATACATAGAGGGATCGGTGACACACACAAAGGAAAGTTTTCTGCAATATCACCACAAAGTAGCTCCAACACTATGCCTCCAATGATTTAAAGAAATTCGCAGGGAAAGCTATAAATATAGACTTTATATTATAAGCAGGTGACGTAATAATACATGAAACAATACACACTTAATTTCTGATGGTGGAATCACAAGTGGACATACACAAGTCACAAATCAACAAACATTATACACACAACATATTTATACTCAAAGTATTAGAACATACTTTTTGAGGGATGAAAATGTACGCATATATCTATACTATAAAGTACAAGAACATATACTTTCTCATAGAGAGAGAGAGAGAGAGAGAGAGAGAGAGAGAGAGAGAGAGAGAGAGAGAGAGAGAGAGAGAGAGAGAGAGAGAGAGAGAATGCAATTACATGGTTAATGTATGGAGTTTATCATTAACTGAGATGGCTTAAAGCTCACACAAGTACCTTTCTCCCTGACAGCCTCTGACACTAAAATTAGTGCATCCTGTTCCTAGTCTTTGTTTTCATTAATGACAACTTTGAGAATAGTCTCTCAGCATCAGCATTTAAAGTTGGTAGGGACACGACCTGCATTATAAAGGAACACAGATACTGAAAATGATGTGTGCCATCGTCGTCTGTTACTTTCCCTAGTTTTTCATAGAACTCTAAAATATTACAGTCGGGTACCAAGTCTTGCGGCAAAGTTACGGAATCTAGGTTCCTCCATTCATTGTCTAGAATTTGGACATCAAAATCGTAAATGCGAGGTACTGCTTGAACTAAATTTGTGAGAGAAGGTAGGGCTGTTCTTGTGTTTATATCTAAAACATTTTTTGGTGATAGAAATGAACATAGGCGGAAAAGTTCATCTTCATTAATTCAACTAAGTGGTCAGCTGTACTGAATGGAAGGTTATGCTCGGCGATGAAGCATGCGAGTAGAATGGTCGCTAATACCACCCCTCTACGAGGACGGGGGGGATCCCCCTGCTGGACATCGTGTTGTTATACTGCTCCTTTTCAGCTGAATAACTGGACCTCACAAACTTACACCTTGACCATGTTACCTTCCTCTGCTAAGCACCCTTCTCTTGTATTATTACAATTTTACGACTGTTAGTGTAAATAGGTTTTTAATGGAAATTTTGGTTATCAGCAATCCATCTTACGTATAACATCCTTCTCTTGTATTATTACAATTTTACGACTGTTAGTGTAAATAGGTTTTTAATGGAAATTTTGGTTATCAGCAATCCATCTTACGTATAACATCCTTCTCTTGTATCATTGCAATTTTACGACTTAGGTTATAGATATAGGTATTTAATGGAAAGTTGGGTTATCAGCAATCCATTTTACGTATAACACCCTTCTCTTGTATCATTGCAATTTTACGACTTAGTTTATAGATATAGGTATTTAATGGAAAGTTGGGTTATCAGCAATCCATTTTACGTATAACACCCTTCTCTTGTATCATTGCAATTTTACGACTGTTAGTTTATAGATATAGGTATTTAATGGAAAATTGGGTTATCAGCAATCCATTTTACGTATAACATTAACTAAACATAACTTTGCATACAATAAGCTAGAGGCCCCAAAGCAGATAGAAAATGTGGAAATATTTTTCCACACTGTGTAGAAATCCGTCCACATTATCCACGCCAGTTGCCAACTCTCGCTAGATTCCGTCACCATGAGCGATATTTCCACGAAACGGCAACGCTGTAGGACCCTCTAACCCCACTTTGAAAAGCCAGGTGACGTTCACGGGCCCGCTGCGCCAACTCCCTCGAAATTCGGTCGGAAGTGGTTAGACCTTATATTCTTAGATCTTGATGTCGTCTTCCGACGAAACGCATACCCATACGACACTCAATTTGCAATATAATATAAGCGTTTACGACGCTCAATTTGCAATATAATATAAGCGTTTACGACGCTCAATTTGCAATACAATATAAGCGTTTACGACGCTCATTTTATCATCTAATAAGCGTTTACGACGCTCATTTTATCATCTAATAAGCGTTTACGACGCTCATTTTATCATCTAATAAGCGTTTACGACGCTCTTATTATGAGTTTTAACGAAACTCACTAAATTATCAGGTAAATACGACAACGTGCATACGACTCCGTCGGTCACAACCGCTATGTCGTCTTCCGACGAAACCCATACCCATACAAGCAGGAAGTCGGGCGCCTCCTCTCACGGAGGAGAAACAAACCAACATACTCACAAATACAAGCATAAATCAAGCAGGTCAA
Source organism: Oratosquilla oratoria (assembly GCF_046742065.1). NCBI lineage: Eukaryota > Metazoa > Arthropoda > Malacostraca > Stomatopoda > Squillidae > Oratosquilla > Oratosquilla oratoria. The sequence goes on from NC_134787.1 coordinate 29,186,656, forward strand.
GCAACAGTACTTCCCATCGGGATAGAAATACTCGCGTTGGCGCTACGCATCGAAGTCTAGAAGACATGGCAACCGCCCCTCCCCCACCCCCCGACAGTCCACGTCACGTACTGCTTTCCAAGTACATGACGACTCCTCAGCCCCTTGGCACACAGTACTGCAAGCCATCGCTGAACTGAAGAGTGATATGGATCAACTAAAAGCGGAGAGGCGGCAAGATGTTTCGCAGAGACCGGAAACCCACAACGATGCCAGACCGGGCACTAGTTCAACCAGGAAGGAAGCAGGGCCTGTTACGGCTTACGCCCTCTCCAGGTAACTTTTCGGTTTTTATCTCCGACGGAAGCAGCAGTGAAGAAGGTGAGTTGCATGAAGATTTCCCCATTGGCAGTATTTTGATGCAGTCCTCTAAGGCTTTCGGCCCAGTTGACGAAGTCTCCGGAGATGTTGCCAAACATGTGGCAGACATGGTCAATCAAATATTTGACCACGGCATGAGGGAGGACACCTATAAAGAAATTGCGGAGGACGAGAGTACCAAGAGGCCCGGTAATTGCCCTGCTCTCTCCCCAGTTGAGTGCAATATGCAAATTTTGGAGGCGCTGAAACAGGACGCTAAAAAAGCAGACTTACGCATGAAGGAAGTCAACAAAGATATAACTAAGGCAGCTTCCATCATCATCAAGTCACTTTCGGTGCTTGACAAAGTGGCCCAGGTGCTCTGGCACTGTTAGGTCATGCCAACTACCGTAACAACTTGGTTCGCCGTTTTAACATCAAACGGGAAATAAATCAAAAGTACTCACACCTATGCTCAGACAAAGTGCCCATGTCACGCTTTCTGTTTGGGGATGACCTCTCGCAATCCGCAAGACAAATCAAAGAGGCGGAAAAACTCGAAAGCAAAATCACAGCCAAATCCCCCTTTCCATCCTGGAAGCCAGGCGCATGGAAGTTTGGAAGTGGGAAGACAAGAACCCAGTTTAAAGGACACACAATATTTCAACCCTATGGACAGCGGAGGCTAGGACATAGGGCCTTGGATTAAAAAAATTCCAAAGGCAAGGGACGCAGCACTCCCCGACAATAAACCAGGCAAGTACCAACTTTGTGGCAGGTTCTGTTCACAGATTTGTGCATGAGTGGCAAAAAATCACTAGTGATACATATATTCTAGACATAGTCAAACATTGTCACCTGAATATTAATGTCAATATCGGTTACCTGTGTTTTGAGAATGTGGAATATAACTTTAGCCTGGCGGAACAAAAAATTAAACAACCACATTCCCTATATCCATTTCAAAATGGAGAACTTTGAACAAGCTATCAGACTGATAAATGAAGGGGACTATATGGCATCTGTGGATCTTATACATGCCTACTACTGTATTAGAATTGCGGAAGAACAGCAAAAATTCCTTTGCTTTCAGTGGTATGGCAAAGCTTATCAGTTCACCTGTCTCCCAAATGGAATTTCAGAAGGACCCAGACTTTCTACCAAACTCATGAAACCTATCTTTGCTACTTTAAGAGAAAAAGGCTTTACCATCACCAGCTTTATTGATGACACTCTTATGAGCAGTGCTTCTCTTTCTGGATGCTATGATTGCATTAATTCTACCATTGAATTACTCACGAAAATGGGCCTTTGTATTAACGTTGCAAAATCTGTGCTAGAACCCACTAAAAGTATCGAATACCTTGGCAATGTCATTGACTCGGACAAAATGATTGTTACGTTACCAATACATAGGAAAGAAAGAATTCTACTTGGATGTAAACACCTAATAGCTAAGACTAGTGACAAAATCAGAGAAGTAGCCAGGGTGATCGGGCTTCTAGTTGCTGCCTTCCCAGCTGTGGAACTTGGAAAGTTACACTATCATCACCTTGAATCGGCAAAGGTTACAGCATTGTGAAGGAGTTATGGGAACTTTGAGGATAAAATGTTGATCACCGATGAAATGAAAACGGACCTGACTTGGTGGATCAAACATGTTGAGACCCAACATAGGCGAATAATTCACCCAACTCCTGAAATTGTCTTATACTCAGATGCTTCAGACTTAGGTTGGGGTGGCTGCATAAATCATCAGTCAGTCAATGGAAGATGGATGTCAGAGGAAAAGAAGCTTCACATTAATACCCGGGAACTCATAGCTGTGCTCCTTACATTAAAATCTCTTGCAAATGAGGTCAGAGGAAAGCACATCAAAGTTTTCTGTGACAACACTACAGCAGTTAACTACATCAATGAAACGGGAGGCACTAAGTCGGTAGCATGTAACAATGTCTCCTCTGATATTTGGAACTGGTGTCTAAACAATGATGCCTGGATCACATGTTCCTACATTCCTGGGAGTGATAATACTTTGGCTGATACAGCATCCAGGAACTTCAATGACAGACATGAATGGAAGTTTGATGAGAAATGTTTTAAGAAATTAAGCATCATTTTTGGCACACCCAACATTGATCTATTTGCATCTAGGTTGAACGAACAAGAGCCTCAGTTTTGCTCCTGGAGGCCAGACCCAGAATCAAATTATTGTGATGCATTCAACCTTAATTGGGCAACATTAGGTCTCATCTACATTTTCCCCCCTTTCTGATCGCTAGATGCCTGCAGAAGTTAAGAGAAGAAGGGGCCAGAGGTTGGATGATAGTTCCATTTTGGACATCACAGCCCTGGATGGGAGCACTACTCAGGCTGCTCGTTGAAGATCCAAGAATCATAATGAGGAGAAAGAAAGTGCTGGTGTGGCCCCTGTCGACGGAAGAACGTCCCATCATGTCCCATACCAGATTGATGGCCTGTCTACTTTCTGGAAAGCCTGCGAGAATGAGGCATATCTGAAAAAGGTACGGACCTTATCTTGGCATCATGGAAACCCGGAACTAGCAAACAATACAGATCACATATCAACAGGTGGGCACAATTTTGTCATAGACGGGACATCAATCCCACTACTCTCATTGTAACTGACGTCATAAACTTCTTAACAGAAACTTTCCACAGAGGTGTGGGTTACAACAGTAGTAACACGGCGAGGGGGGCCCTATCCTCGCTGGGGATAGTTGTGGACGGATGCAGGGCAGGCAACCATCCCCTAGTAATCAGGTTAATGAGGGGAGTTTTCAACCTGAGGCCTTCAATGCCTAGATATAAGGACACCTGGGATGTACCTGTATTAACAAAACTGAAACAGTTGGAACCCTTACAGTCTCTCCCACTGAAAGAACTTACACTCAAACTAGTAATGCTGATGGCACTTACACAAGCTGCCAGAGTTCAGACCCTACACTTACTAGTACTCAAGAATATAAGCATAAAGGAAGAAGCTATTGCAGTCTGGTTAGGGGACAACATTAAACAATGTCACCCTGGATTTAACATTCAGTCTGTGAAGTTCTTTCCCTACACTAAGGAGGAAAGTTTGTGTGAGTGTGCATGACTTTGCGCACATATCTGGAAAAAACAGAACACCTCCAAGACGAGACAGGGAAGAAGGATGGAAGACTCCTCATAAGCTTCATCAAACCGCACAAGCCGGTATCAAGAGACACAATTGCAAGATGGATCAAGCATGTACTTACTATCTCTGGAATTGACTCTACCAAATACACAGCGAACAGTGTCCGCTCGGCTGCTGCCTCTCAAGCTAGATCCATGTCCGTACCTATACGCCACATCATGTCCAAAGCTGGATGGTCAAGAGAATCGACCTTTGCCAAACACTACAACAAGGAAATTGTACAGGAGGGAGACCCATTCCAAGATGCAGCACTGGATTAGCTTGGGCACACTAAATTTGAAATGGAAGAATTATGGAACGGCCCCAACTTCACCTGCCTAAGAACTTCTGAGGCACGACACCCACATGTCTTCAAAATCTCATATGTTTGCGAACCCTCAGCAGAATTGTGATTTGCTGATATAAAATTACTGAAGTACATGAGACTTACCATAGGTTAGTTGAGATGTGCTTCTGGTTTTATGAAGCAAATCAATTCTGCTAAAGGGTAAGCATTCATATGCCCTCCTCTCCTCCCCTTATACATAACCAACTGGGAATCTCTCCATTACAAAATAATAAAGTTCCAGGTTATCATGTGGGTGCTCGTATTATTCAAAGACTGTCGGACCAGCTGGGCGAAGCATATCTCATATGAATGCTTTCCCTTCAGCAGAATTGATTTGCTTCATAAAACCAGAAGCACATCTCAACTAACCTACGGTAAGTCTCATGTACTTCAGTAATTGTCTCATCAGTTGTAAACAATTTGACTAATCAGAAAATACAAGAAGAGTTGGGTGTTTATAATCAACTAATGCCATGCCAGACTTACGGTACCTAGAATGATCTTAAATAATAAAGAAACTTTGTAAATGATCTACTGACTTCTGTGAATTTTGAGACACTACAATTGAACTATAAAAAAAATACATCTATGGGGATAATCATAATTCACTTATTTACAAATATTTCAGAAAGTTGTATGACATTATAGGACAAATGTTGATCTAATGGAACTCTATTTTACGGAAACTTGTATATATATTCTGGCAATATTCATGTTTTCCGCCAATTCACAGAAACTAAGCCCAACCAGTCTACTTACTGGAGTGGCCACTACCATCTTTGTAGTGCTGCCAGTCTGTTTTCAGTTTTAAAACTGTGTTAGCATTCCATTGCAGTGATTCCCAGGATTTGATACTTTTTTGTGATACAGTACCAACAACTCAGCTTGACATGAGCTTTGAGAGGCCATGTTTGTTTTTGTTTGTTGTAGAAGATGAACTAACATTAGTCTGAGGTTAGACCTATCTTGAATGTTGAGTAGGACTAGGACTAAATACATTGTCTTATGTACATACATACATTCATATACCAAGGCTTTTTCCCCCTTACAAGGGAGGTAGCCAAAAAGGAAAAGGCATAAAATTATTCTTACCCATTCCATCCCTGAATACACTCCACACCCCTCCACCCTCCATCTTATCTTAGCACCTCCTGGATGACGGGTCATCCCTGCACCTTGTCCACTGCCCTGGGTCAGAAGCAGTGTCACAAGACACAGCACATCCATAGCAAGGCCACTTCATTAAATCGGCGACCCCCCCCCTCTCCGTCCCCCCATGCATAAAAGGAGAAGACGGGGAGAAATCCCTTCGGGCTGCATCAAATTTTGCTCACACATACTAACTCACTCCCCCATCCCCCTGCCCATTTCACCTCATGCATCACAACATCATTCATATACAACCATTATCCATTCACCCCTGTCTTCTGTCCTCTCCCGTCCTTCCTCAACAGACATTCCCCTCTTCCCCAAAGCCCCCCTCACCCCATCCATCCACCTCATCCTAGGACGTCCCCTCATGTTCACTCCCTCCACATCTGCCATCCATACCTCTTTTACTAGTCTTTCTTCACTCATTCTTTCCATGTGTCCAAACCATCCTAATACTCTTTCATCAACCCTATCTCCCAACTCCCTTTCCACCCCTGTTCTCCTCCTTACCTCCTCATTTCTCACTCTATCTAGCCTAGTAACCCCCATCATACTTCTCAGACACCTCATCTCAAACACATTCAAACTCCTTCTCTCTTCCTCTCTTATGTTCCATGTTTCTGCCCCATACAGTGCTGTTGGCACAATCACTCCTTCATACAGTCTCCTCTTAGCATCCATTCCCAAATGTCTATTCCTCATTACACTTTTTAACCCACCAAGGCATTTACTCGCCTCTCTCAATCTACATTCTATCTCCACCTCCACTCCACCTTTTCCTTGTCTTATGTAAATACATTTTAAACTTACTGAAAAAAACCCTGAGCTACGAGGCAGTTCTGTTACTATAGTCAATCATATTCTTTTTTCTTTTCTTCTTTCTTTTTAAGTTAATGTTGTCATATTTTATCATATCTGCAAGATTGAAAGCATGTGGCCAGGTCAATACAGAGTTATTGATTAATATTTCCAATATGTCCTGGATATACTGTAATGAACTCACCCAAGCCATACAATTGTCCAGCAAAAAAAACAGGGACTTAGCTTGGGGAAAATGACGGAAGAGAAGCAATAAAACAAAGAAGCTTACAAACAACCTAGAAATGGCTATACAGAAATCTTCAGAGAGGAAGAGATTAATTTTGAAAGGGCTCTTGTAGATAAATGTGAAGATAAACCAAAACTCTTTTACAGGTTTATCGATGGTAAATTGAAGTAATCAAGCTAATAGTGGGTGATGAGGTCTTTGAAGAGGTCTCAGTTCAGGCAGAAATGATGAATAAAAGTTTCTGATCTGTCTTCTCAAAGTCGAGCAGTTCCTTAGAGGAAAGTAAGAGGAGCAAGAATTCAGATTTGGAAGATATAGATGTAGAAGTGAGGGAAGTGCTCAATCTTTTGGGGTCACTGGATGTGACAAGAGCATCAGAACCTGACAAGATCTTAAACTGGATATCTAAAGAATGTTGGGAACAACTGGTGGATGAAATTCACAATCAGCCAACCTGAGTCCACTGCTGAACAAAAGCCTCTTCCATTGTATTCCATGATTCACACAACTGCACCAACCTCTGTCACATCACCCCTGCAAATTTCTCTATCTTGTCTCTCCAGCTGTCTGTTCTCCTTCTTCCATGCTTCCCATCTTGCAGCATCCACTCAGTAACACATTTGTTCCATTGCTCTTCAGTCATTCATGCTAATTTACCTGCCCAATTCAACTTCCTCTCTTTTACTGCCTCCACAATATCTTTCACTTCAGTCTGCTCTGTCACCCAATTTTTTCTGTCTCTCAACATTATTCCCACCATTGATCTCTCCATTCTCCTTTACAGCCCCGACATTCACGTGGAGTGGAGCATGCATGGTCGTACACAACCTGACGCTTCTCTACCAGTGCGACCCTGCTTGACCCGACCTAACGTGACCCATTGCAATTATCTTATTATGCACCATGGGTCACTAACTACCCACGTGGTATATATAGCGGCTTCTGCCACATGTAAAATCAGTTCACTCAGTTCACTCAGATCACTTATACCTTACAATAAAGGAGACGAACTCACCCAAAACCACTTTCTCTTCATCAACAATAGCATCGCTACACTGGTGACCCCGGAGTGACCACCCTGGACCCGTCTCCCATTGCTGCCACCCCCACCACCGCTCCATCTCTCCCAACAGCCATGGGGGAACATTAAACCAAGCACAGCATACGTCGAGATGCTGTCCATCGCCCATCCATGGACCCATCTCCCGTTTCTGCCGCCCCCACCACCACTCCATCTCTCCCAACGGCCACAGGGGAACATTAAACTAAGCACAGCATACGTCGAGATGCTGTCCATCGCCCACTTCCTACCCACAGCCGTCAGATGTGACTCCTGCGCCCCCTAGTGCCAGTCCGATCGGTCCTTCACAATGTTAATGATGAAATAATCACCGTAGCAGCAGCGCCAGCCTACTGGCACCAACAACAGATGCTGGACCACTGCAATCTGATGCACTGCAGATCTGCATCTAACCTCTGGGAGTCGCCATGACTCCTGGAGCTTCATCCTGGCAAACATCAGGACACCTCTCCTCGATGCTGACTTTCCCATTCATTACAGGTTACTGGTCAACATCACCAACATCCATCTGGTCTACGCAATAGCTCCTGCCTCAACTGCCCTCCAAACCGCACCGTCATCTACGCTAGACATCTCACGCCCGATACTCACCGCAGCCTTCTGGGGCAACCTCATTATGTCTCCAGCAGAGATGGTTCATCTCAACTCCACTGTAGACCGCATCGCAACCAACCACGGCTACAGCCATCAACGCTAAACATTCCTATCGCCTGACGCTCACCACAGCCATCTGGGGCAACCTCAACATGTCCCCAGTGGAGATGACCAGTGGCCATCCTCTTGCATGCAGAATGCCCTCTTAACCCAAGGCAAATTTAAGAGGGGAGTATTGTATAGCCACAACAGTCACGTGGCATGGAGTGTGCATGGTCACACACGACCTGACGCTTCTCTGCCAGTGCGACCCAGCTTCACCCGACCTAACCTAACCCAGTGCAATTATCTAATTACGCACCACCGGTGACTAACTACCCACGCGGTATATATAGCGGTTTCTGCCGCATGTAAAATCAGTTCACCCAGTTCACTCAGGTCACTTGTACCTTACAATAAAGGAGACGAAGTCACCCAAAACCACTTTCTCTTCACCAACAATAGCATCGCTACACTCCTCTGTGCATTCCTTAGCTTTGTCTCTATCGCCTTCATCACTTTCCAAGTCTCACACCCATAAATAATTGCTGGCATGATGCATCAATTGTAAATTTTACATTTCAAACATAAAGGTAGAGAGCCTCTCAGGATTTTATTATACTTACCAAACATTTTCCAAACAATTGTAGTATACCTTTTTATTTCATTATCATGATCTTTTGTCACTTTCACCATCTGGCCTAAATATACCCTTCAACATCTTCAAGACTCTCACCATCAATTATATTCTCTTTATTTTAAACTTTCATGTTGAACATTACTTTGGTTTTACTCTTATTCATTTTCAGACCTACTTTGAGACTTTCCTTGTTCAGATCACAGTATATCTTGCAAGTCTTCTGTTCTTTCTGAAATAAGAATAATGTTATCTGGAAATCTTAGGTGGTTAAAGTATTCGCCATTAATTTCAAACATTTCTCTTCCCAACTCAACCTTCTGAAAATCTCTTCCACATGCATAAATACATACATACATACATACATACATATACCAAGGCTTTTTCCCCCGTACAAGGGAGGGAACCGAAAAGGAAAAGGCATAAAATCATTTCCACCCATTCCATCCCTGAATACACTCCACACCCCTCCACCCTCCATCTTATCTTAGCACCTCCTGGATGATGGGTCATCCCTGCACCTTGTTCACTGCCCTGACTTAGAAGCAGTGTCGTAAGACACAACACATCCACAGCAAGGCTGCTTCATTAAATCGGCGATCCCCCCTCTCCGTCCACCCCATTGCCTGAAAGGAGAAGACGGGGAGAAATCCCTTTGGGCTGCGTCAAATTTTGCTCGCACATACTACCTCACCCCCCATCCCCCCACCCATTCGACCTCATGCATCACAACATCATTCATATACAACCATTATCCATTCACCCGTCTTCTGTCCTCTCCCGTCCTTCCTCAACAGACATTCCCCTCTTCCCCAAAGCCCCCTTCACCCCATCCATCCACCTCATCCTAGAACGTCCCCTCATGTTCACTCCCTCCACATCTGCCTTCCATACCTCTTTTACTAGTCTTTCTTCACTCATTCTTTCCATGTGTCCAAACCATCCTAATATTCTCTCATCAACCCTATCTCCCAGCTCCTTTTCCACCACTGTTCTCCTCCTCACCTCCTCATTTCTCACACTATCTAGTCTAGTAACCCCCATCATACTTCTCAGACACCTCATCTCAAACACATTCAAACTCCTCTCTTCTTCTCTTATGTTCCATGTTTCTGCCCCATACAGTGCTGTTGGCACAATCACTCCTTCATACAGTCTCCTCTTAGCATCCATTCCCAAATGTCTATTCCTCATTACACTCTTTAATCCACCAAGGCATTTACTTGCATCTCTCAATCTACATTCTACCTCCACCTTCACTCCACCTTTTCATGCCACATTTGCACTCTATGGTGGGGGAAAAGAATATTTCTACCAAGTATTCCCACTTGGATCGTAAGAGGCGAGAAGAAAGGAATGGGGATTGGGACTAGGCATCCTTCTCCTTGTAGCCCCACAGGGGACATTCCTAAATGAAAATCTCTTCCAAGTAAGCCATAAATAATTTGGGTGAAATTGTATTGCCTTGCTGTACTCCTTTCTGGATCTTTATTTATTTATTTTTTTTTGTAGTCAAATTAAAGCAGACCCTTTCACTTAAATCTTTTCTAGAATCCTTACAATCTGTTCATTTGTACCCTGCTTCTGTAGCAAATTTAGTACAGTCAAACCTCGAAAGCCCGGACCCCGAATGCCCGGACCGTCGTATGACTGGTCAAAATGAACAAAGGGCGGACTTTTCAAGCAAAGTTCCCTATTTGTCCGGTAGGCGGCAGTGACGGCCATACACGTGTACTCAAACCCGGCCCAGGGCTGCCGTTTCGTAGAATTTTGTACCAAAATGTAGTAAAATAGCGGCATGTGGCAACTGCACAAGGACATGAGGAAATTTTTTCTACATATCAGCGGGCTGTTAAAAACATTAAAAAATTCAAACTTTTGTTTAAAAATCATAGAACTAGTTATCAAATAATAAATGGTACTTCAAAGTATGACTTTCATTGGTAGTTGTGTTACTTATAAAATATTATACCCCAAAAGATACGTTTTTACGGTGTAGAAAAAATTCTAGGCTAAAGTTTCAGCTTTATTTTAGCGATAATAATAATAAAAAAAAAATTATATCTTACTGAATATGTTAGGGTACGGGGGCCTTATATACATTCAAGAATAAAAAAAACAAAAAAAAAAACTAGAACCAACATTTTGTCAAAGTTTGACAAGTATATCTTGCTATGAAAGTCTGCACACTCCCGAGAAAAATGTATGCCCCGGTATGGCAACACTCCCATTCTACACGGAAGTGTAGAAAACGCGGCAACCCTGGCCGCCACCACTGTCCCGCGTACATACCTTCCGATATTTACAGTGTACGTAATAAAAATACAGTACAGTACACTGTATGTACAGTACATTTACATGCCTGTATTACAGTTATTATTACAGAATTATTAGTATTATAGTATTATTATTACAGTATTGTTATTATTACAGTTAGATTATTATTCTTATGTGTTTCTATGCCATATCATACATTACCTATACGTATACAGCTACGAAAATCTACGGGTGTTAGGGCGATATTTTCGATGACCGGACTTTTTGCATGACCGGACCACCCTTCCCCCCAATTAGTCCGGGCTTTCAAGGTTCGACTGTATTACTATTTGTCATACGGAGTCAAAGGCCTTCTCGTAATACAGTATACAAAAGCTAAACAAAGAGGTATATTGTATACTATCGTTTTCTCGGTTAGTGGATTCATCACCTGCAAATGATCTAGAGTTGAATATCTGCCTCTAAAATCAGCCTCCCCTCTTGGTTTCCACAAAAAACTTGACTTAGTCTTAGTCTTCCAAGTAAGCCATAAATAAGTTGGGTGAAATTGTATTGCCTTGCTGTACTCCTTTCTGGATTTTTTTTTTTTTTTTTTTTTATGTAGTCAAATTAAAGTACAGTACACCCTTTCACTTAAATCTTTTCTAGAATCCTTACAATCTGTTCATTTGTACCCTGCTTGTGTAGCAAATTTAGTATTGCTATTTGCCATACGGAGTCAAAGGCCTTCTCGTAATATACAAAAGCTAAACAAAGGTAGTATATTGTATAATATCGTTTTCTCGGTTAGTTGATTCATCACCTGCAAATTATCTAGAGTTGAATATCTGCTTCTAAAATCAGCCTCCCCTCTTGGTTTCCACAAAAAACTTGACTTAGTCTACTTGTAAGGATCTTGGAGAATACAGAGGGACCTGGAAACTACAGACACTGAAGCAACAGACTTCAGTAATTATGGACAAATTCTGGAGAATATAGATTTCTAATGAAATATGAATATTCATGTGGAAATGTAGCAACACTGAATGCTTTCAGGACTTTTAGTTGTTTTAGTCTGCCCCACACACTCATATATGCACTTAGGGCTACATTACTGAATATTTGTTTAATAATAATAGTATTATATTAATACTGTACCAAGATTTAGGGCATGGGTGTATGATTATATGTTTATTTGCAGTTGTACTAATTACTGAAAACTCTGTTAATATTGGTATAAATAAATCATTTGTGCCATAATTCAGCGTTTCTGTAATTTTTAAAGCATTTGGCCACATCCATATTGAGATAATTAAGATGTGATACACTACTGACAACTTGGCATGAGCTTCAGACACCACGAACTGCCTCATAGTTCATGTTGTCAGTCAAGTCAGCATATCCAGGGCATATCTGAAATCATAAGTAATGTAGTGATATGTAGCCACATGCTTTCAAACTTGCAGAGATGATAAAATATGGTAATATATATATATATGTATTTATATATATATACATATATATACATATATATATATATATATATAAATATATATATATATAATGTAAAGACAGACAAATATGGAGGTGAGGTGGCAAAATGAAACGTTAAGGCTAGAGTATAGAGCTTTATTCAGAACCAGATGTTTTGACCTCTTGGGCATTCCTCACTGGACTGAATACAGAATAAGAATCAAAATCCATCAGCAGCTTACATGGTAATCTGACAACCATGCGTGACCTCATCCTGGTCACGTTGTCACCCCACACTCGCCGACCGCCAGTTGTGCAGACGTTTGAGTCCAGGACATAAACCCCTTACGAGAATTTGTGGTTTTCTCGGTGGCAATGTGTGCCACCTCCAAAGCTTTCCTTTTCTTTTTTCCCATTTTCCTATGTAGAACGTGGGCTTCCTTCCAGTTTGGCAAATGATTTTCTTCATCGATATGAACTACTAGGGCATTTGATGTTCTGTGATGTTTCACATCCCTCTTGTGTTCTTCTAATCTTCTGTCCATGCCGCGTCCTGTCTCACCGATATAAACTTTCTCACAACCTGTACAAGGAATTCTGTAAACAACACTTTTATCTTCTTGCGAATTTTCTATATTTCTGGTAAACTCACCAATTCTCTTCCCCGCTGATGTTACTAAATTTATTCTGGTGTTCTTTAAAAAATTACTAATTAATGGTGAATATCTAGAGTTAGGAACTGAAATAAATATTTTGTCCTTGCTGGTACTGTTATCTGTAGATGTTGTGCTCCTTTTCATAATTTTGATGGCTTTGTGTTTTAATTTTATAAGAAAGCCCAAAGGATATGCTAATTCTTGGAAGGTTTTAAAGATATGGTTAAGCTCATCCTGTAAAATTAAAACAGTGCTGTCGGCACAATCACTCCTTCATACAATCTCCTCTTAGTATCCATTCCCAAATGTCTATTTCTCATTACACTTTTTAATCCACCAAGGCATTTACTCGCTTCTCTCAATGTACATTCTACATCCACCCCCACTCCTCCCTTTCCTGCCACATTTGCACCCAAATATCTAAAACTATCCACCTCCTCCAGCCTCTCTCCCTTAATACTCACTTCCAGTCTGCTGGCACTTCCTCCACTTGTACATCTCATCACCTCACTTTTACCCACATTTATCTTCAACTTCCTTCTTTCACACACCTTCCTAAACTCTGTCACTAACTTCCTCAATCCCTCCTCTGATCCTACTACAAGCGCAGTGTCGTCAGGGAACAACAACTGTCTTATCTTCCACTTTTCTCCATTTTCTTTAACCATCTCCGATTCCCGACCCAATACTCTTGCATTTACCTTGCGCACCACCCTATTCATGTATAAATTGAACAGCCAAGGCGACATAACACATCCCTGACAAAGTCACACCTTTACCTTAAACCGCTCATATATATATATATATATATATATATATATATTTATATATATATATATATATATATATATATATATATATATATATAAAAGAAAAAAGTGAATATGATGAGAGTTAATCATAGTAACAGAACTGACGTGTAGCTCAGTTTTTTTTTTTTTTTTTTTTTTTTTTTTTTTTTTGTAAGATTAAAATGTACTCATACAAGATGTTGTATTTAGTCCTAGTCATACTCCTGCTACTCAGCATTCAAGATAGGTCCATCCTCAGATTTCTCTTTAGTTTGTTTTCCACGTCAAACAAAAACAAATGTGGCATCTTGAAGTTTGCATCAAGCTTTGAGTTGTTGGTAGTGTACCACATCTTGAATCTCGAGACTGATGCAGCCAAATGCTTTACCTTGCAGAAATGATAAAATATAGTGCAAATTATTTATTTATGCCAATATTAACTAAAAACAATGAATACCATCAAAGTTAGTAGTTGTTGGTAATTAGTATGACCCTTTATTCATATACATTACATTCAAGACAAGGAACCTATAGACAAATGCCTTTAACGGGCCAGTAGTCCCACCCCCATTTAGTTTGTAGTTTCCAGGTTCTGTATATACATTTGATAGCAAGTGAATCAGTTGGTAGTTACCAAGGTCTTTCTGATCTTTTTTATGAGGCAAAAACTCTAGAGCATTGTACCAGGATTCAGGAATACTTTCTTGATGTAAACACTGGGTGTACAACTGAGCTAGTCTACAATGAACTTTTTTTCCTGCATCTTTCACAAAATCTATCAATAATTTCTGTTTGGTGTCCTAGTTTCATATTTCTTAGAGCAAACTCTACTTCCTCCTCCATAACTTCTGGTACACCACTAACTACAGCTGAGTTTTAGCATAGGTCATATAGGCGGACCCAGAGCGCCACCACCTGGAAAGGGCACCCATGAGAGCAAAATAATCACGAATATGTACTAATTAATTGATTAAACATTTTCTGCAACATGGTGATATTAGTTTGTGAACTTTGCCACTACCAAATAAAATTGATTGAGCTTATATAAGTGCTATTATAAATTTATAATTATATATATGCATATGCATACATGGTGTATATGTTGGGAAGGTGGGGAAGGGAGCAGACAGAGGGGACACCAAATTCTGATCTCACCAATAGTGCGAAGTACTTGTAGCTAGAACCAGCCCTGCTACATGTATCTACAGATGAATTTACTGACTCAACTACAGTCTTTGAGGAGTAAAGCTCTTAGTAAAATATTTCTACTCTTTTCACCACTGTCTCTGCAATTAATGATCTCTCCATTTCCATCTTTCAAACATATCATTTACTGTCTTCAAAAAAACTGTGCTCAGCCCTTTAATACTTTTACCTTTCCAAATATTTTCCTTTGTTTTATTCATGTTTCTCTTCCTTTTCTCTGATCTCTGTCTTTTGTTAATAAACTTTAGTTCTATTCTATTTTGTCTATATTGCTTTTAATCTGCATAGTCCTTCTTTTAATTAGGTCATTTGTAGCTTTGCAGTATTTGTTTTCTCTAATATTTTTTGTACTTCCTACTTTCTCTGCTGATTCCTTAATGAAATTCACTAAATTCAGATTCATACCTTCAACAGTGTCCTCATTATTTCTTACAGTTGTGAATCCGTTTTTTATTTCTAACTGAAATTCTTTCTTATTATCCTTAACTTAAACATAACATTGCTATCACTCTTGCTCTCATCTTCTAATATGAAATCTACTTAATTTTTTGTTGTTCCATATGGAATTTTTCAGGTCCATTTATGATCTACACACTTTTGGAAGAAAATGTTTATTATTCTCATGTTGTTCTCTGCAAAATTGACCCACATCTTGCCTGTCATTTCACTTACCTACTCCAAACTTCCCAATGCATGACTCATCTTCCACCTTCTTCCCCACTTGAGCATGAAAGTCACCTATTACTAATGTGTATTTATTTTTTCTTGATCCATTACCTGACAAATCATCACAGGACTCAATTTCATTGTCTAAATTCTGTGAAGTTGGTGCATAAACCTTATTTTTAACCTAATCACAATCCAAGCTATCCTGTCTGATAAACTACTGAACTTCACTATATTACCAGCAACCTCTTAGTTTATCAAGAATCCTACTCCACTAAATCTTTCTTTTTCCTTGCCTCTATAATATAACAGGTGGTGACTATCTCATAACTGTATCAGTTTTTCTTCCACTCTTCACACTTCATTCAATCCCATGATACCTCACTTGATAGTCTAGTTCTTCCATTAAAATCTCCAGCCTGTGGTCTTACAAGAGATTTTAATTTCTAACTGAAATTACTTCTTGTTATTTTTAACCTTTGCAAGGCTTATTTCCTTTTTTAAAGCTATTTTATTTTTCTTGGCTCTGAATTTTAATTTGGTTGTGCAACCTGCCATTTTATGGGCACTACCTATATTTACTTTTATTATGGTAACATTGTTAACACACTTGCTTCAATCTCCTAATATGAAGTCTCCATTCTTTGTTGTTCCATTTGGACTTCTCCAGGTCCATTTATGACCTACACAGTTTTGGAAGAAAGTGTTCATTATTTTCATATATCTCTGCAAAATTGACCAACATCTTGCCTCTGTCATTTCTCTCACCTACTCTAAACTTCCCAGTGCACTACTCATTTCCCATCTTTCCTATTTTAGCATTAAAGCCACCTATTACCAATAAATGTGGGTAAAAGTAAGGTGATGAGATGTACAAGGGGTGAAAGTGGCAGTAGACTGGAAGTGAGCATTAAGGGAGAGCGACTGGAGGAAGTGGATAGTTTTAGATACATGGGTGTAAATGTGGCACAAAAAGGTGGAGTGAAGGTGGAGGTAGAATGTAGATTGAGAGAAGCGAGTAAATGCCTTGGTGGTTTAAAGAGTGTAATGAGGAATAGACATTTGGGAATGGATGCGAAGAGGAGACTGTATGAAGGAGTGATTGTGCCAACAGCACTGTATGGGGCAGAAACGTGGAACATAAGAGAAGAAGAGAGAAGGAGTTTGAATGTGTTTGAGATGAGGTGTCTGAGAAGTATGGTGGGGGTTACTAGGCTGGATAGAGTGAGAAATGAGGAGGTGAGGAGGAGAACAGGGGTAAAAAAGGATTTGGGAGATAGGGTTGATGAAAGAATATTAGGATGGTTTGGACACATGGAAAGAATGAGTGAAGAAAGACTAGCAAAAGAGGTATGGAAGGCAGATGTGGAGGGAGTGAACATGAGGGGACGTCCTAGGATGAGGTGGATGGATGGGGTGAAGGGGGCTTTGGGGAAGAGGGGAATGTCTGTTGAGGAAGGAAGGGAGAGGACGGAAGACAGAGGTGAGTGGAGAATGGTTGTATATGGATGATGTTGTGACTGCATGAGGAGGAATGGGCGGGGGGGTGGGGGGTGAGGTAGTATGTGTGAGTAAATTTTGACGCAGCCCGAAGGGATTTCTCCCCGTCCTCGCCTTATGGGGGCGGAGAGGGGGGGTCGCCGATTAAATGAAGCGGCCTTGCTGTGGATGTACTGTGTCTTGCGACACTGCTTCTGACCCAGGGCGGTGGGCAGGGTGCAGGGATGACCCGTCATCCAGGAGGTGCTCAGATGAGAGGAAGGGTGGGAGGGGTGTGGAGGGTATTTAGGGATGAAATGGGTGGGAGTGTTTTTATGCCTTTCCCTTTTTGGCTACCTCCCTTGGAAGGGGGAAAAAGCCTTGGTATATGTATGTATGTATGTATGTATAATAAAAAGTGTAGCGATGCTAAAGACAGAAGAGACAAAGCTTGGAAAAGATGGAAAAAGAGACAAAAAAGAGACTAAATGGCATACATCAAACTGAGAAATGAATAGGTAGACATACAAAGAGAGGAAAAAAGGAACTATGAAAAAGATATGATAGCAAAATGCAAAGATCAACCTAAGCTATTTTACAGATATGTAAATGACAAACTAAAAGACAAACACGAAATAGTGAAACTGTGTGAAGGAAATCAAGAATGCACATGTAGAAATGGCTGAAGTAATGACTAGATACTTTAAGTCTATATTTACAATTGAAAGCTCACAATAATGGTGACACAGAAACTTGAAAGAATACAAAGAGCAATTACAAAATTGGCACCAACACTCTCAAAACTATCATATGAAGAGAGACTAGCAAAACTTGAGCTACAGACACTAGAGCAAAGAAGAGAGAGAGGAGATTTGATAGCTATTTACAGAATCATGAAAGGCATAGAAATTATTGATAGAGAGGATCTAATAAAATGGGATGATAGAAATACAAGAGGACACAGAAAGAAAATCAAGAAAGACAGCTATAGAAGAGATCTGAAAAAGAACAGCTTTCCTCACAGAGTAATAGAGAGTTGGAACAAGTTAGATGAGAAAGTAGTGTGTGCAAAAACAATACATGAATTTAAAAATAGTTTAGATAAAATGAGATATGAAGACGGGACACCACAAGCATAGCTCCCCTTCCCGTAAAATACAACTAGGTAAATACAGGAAGAAATAAGGGACCAAATAAGGAAACTCAATGTCAGAAAGTTACATGGGCCAGACGGAATACTGAAATGTATATTAAAAGAATGCATAGACGAACTCACAGATAAAATATAAAAGATAATTGACTTCTCACTCAAAGAAGGAAAAGTACCACAATACTGGGAAAATGCTAATATTGTACCAATATATAAGGGAGGAAATAAAGAAAATCCAACAAATTATAGACTGGTATCCCTTACAAGCACAATTGCAAAAATATGTGATAGAGTTATCAAAAATAAATGGACTAAACACTTGGACGAAAACAAAATATTAAACTTCAACCAATTTGGATTTAGAAGTAGATCATGTACTACAAACTTAATATGCTTTTACTCAAGAATGCTAGATATAATACAAGAAAGAGATGGCTGGGCAGATTGTGCCTTTCTGGACCCACAAAAGGCTTTTGACAAAGTACCACACAAAACACTACTAAGAAAAATTTCAACAATAGGTGGAATACAAGGAAAATTATTAGAATGGATGAAAAACTTCTTGGAAGGAAGAAAAATTAGTGATACTTTGAGAAAAGAACTCAAAATGGGTAAACATGATAAGTGGAGTACCCCAAGGCTCTGTGTTGGCTCAGATAATGTTTGCTATTTATATAAATGGCATGGATGAAGGAATTGAATGCTATATAAACTTCTTTGCAGATGATGTGAAACTATTGAAGAGAGTGAGTAATGAAGGGATTGCAAATCTTTTCAGGGAGATCTGGACAAAGTCTGGAATTGGAGTAAATAGAACGAAGTGAATTTCAACATTAAAAAATGTAGTATAATGGAATTTGGAAAAAGCAAGAATAGAATATCTGGTCAATACAGAATTGGAACAAAAGAAGTTACAAAAGTAAACCCAGAAAAAGACCTAGGAGTAATCATTTCAGATGACATGACACCAGACAAACGTGTAAACAAAATAGTTGGAGAAACCTACAATTTAAGATCAATGAAAGTGGCCTTTGACTACATGGATGAGGAAATGGTGAAGAAAATACTAGTTACACTGATAAGACCAAAATTAGAGTATGCAGCATCACTATGGACACCCAGTACAAAAAAAAAAACATAAACTAGAAAAAATACAAAGAGCACTAACAAAGATGGCACCAACACTCAGCATGTTGACATACAAACAAAGATTGGACAAACTAAACTTATTAACTCTGGAGCAAAGAAGAGAAAGAGGTGATTTGATAACCATCTATAGAATTATGAAAGGGATGGAAATCCTTGACAGGGATGATCTATATAAATGGGACAGAAGAAATATAAGGGGACACAAGAAGAAACTTAAGGAGGACAGTTACAGAAGAGATCTGAAAAAGAATAGCTTTCCACACAGAGTGATAGATATCTGGAACAAACTGAATGAGGAAACAGTGAGTGCTAAAACTATACACAACTTTAATAAAGAACTTGATGCAGAAAGGTGTAACTGCAGGTCTCTAAAAGCATAGCTCTTCTCCCGCAAAATACAACTAGGTAAAATCCAGATGCAACTGATGAGACTGAAAATATGTTTAGGTGAGGTCAGTGGTAATGGCCAACATAAAAAAATAGATAAATAAAAATAGATAAAAAAAAAAATATGAAGATAAAATAAAAGCAAGCCATAGGAAATGAATTGCAGTAGAACCTCAGTTCTTGAATGTCTCAAGTCATATAAAATTGTTATTGACCAAAAGTTCCCTTTGTTCGCCTGTAGTTAACCAAAATATTGGTTTTTGGCCAACTCAAACAGAATAAAGCTGAAAATGGGGTGAAATTCAAGGTTTTGTGGACAAAATATCATTAAACCTGTATCCAGCAGATCAGCAAACTTGTTTCAGTCCTCAATCAAATTGACTGTGAAATACTTTTCTAGAACTGTGGTTGAGAGCCAAGGTTCTTGGAAGTAACAGGAACACAATTCTACTCCAAAACCCTAAGCACAACCAACAGAATGCAACAACAACAAAAAACTACACCAGCAGCAGAATGCTCAAACATTTACATCATTCTACCACTCAAAACATACACACAGAAACACGTATTAAAAAAGAAGAAAAAAACATAGACCTCTGAAAATAAAACTAAGAACACAAATGATAGTAATTGAAGCCAATGATCAGAATGAGAAGAGAACAGAGATGGAAAAAAAAAGAGTTTTTTTGGAGAGTGCTGGACTTAAGACTGAAAAAATGGTACATAAAAAAAAAAAAAAAAAAAAAATTGAAACTTGAACCAAAAAAGAAAATGAAATACAAGTGGCATACACAAATATTGTTGGTATGATCTCTGGAATCAATGAACTAAATGACTATCTAGAAACAGAAAAACCTGATATCATGGGCATAGTAGAGACAAAATTCAAAGGACTGCTATCAACAAGCACAGTGGGACATGGTCTATATAACCACAGGGCAAAAAATAGAACAGACAAGTAAGGAGGAGGTGTCATGATATTGACCTAAAAAGTTTTAAATGTGACAAAGATTATTAAAGGGCAAGGCAATGTAGAAGTAATTATGATTAAAATTGCAAACAAAAAGATGAAATGCAGAAAATTTGTAGCAGTGTATGTACCACCAAAAACCCATGTGTGGTCAGACAGCAAACATTCTAAATTACTGGAAGAAACAATGAATGTGCTAAACAAGTTACTGAAAGAGGGTGGAAACATAGTAATCATGGGCAATTTCAATGCAAAAGACATAATTTGGGAAGCAATGGTGGTTAAAGGGTGAGATGAACTTTAGAGCAACATTCTACTGGATATGACCATCGAATACACCCTAATGTAATACATACATACATATACCAAAGGCTTTTTCCCCCTTACATGGGGGGTAGTCAAAAAGAAAAAGGCATAGAAACAACTCCCACCCATTTCATTTCCCATATATTCCACTCCCCT
This sequence comes from Oratosquilla oratoria, assembly GCF_046742065.1. Lineage (NCBI taxonomy): Eukaryota > Metazoa > Arthropoda > Malacostraca > Stomatopoda > Squillidae > Oratosquilla > Oratosquilla oratoria. The sequence goes on from NC_134787.1 coordinate 29,207,718, forward strand.
CCACACTCCTCCCTCCCTCCTATCATGGCACCTCCTGGATGACGGGTCATCCCTGCATCCTGTCCACTACCCTGGGTCAGAAGCAGTGTCGCAAGACACAGCACATCCACAGCAAGGCCACTTCATAAATTCGGCGACCCCCCCTCTCTATACCTTCATGCAGGAAAGGAGAAGACGGGGAGAAATCCCTTCGGGCTGCGTCAAATTTTCTCTCATACATACTTCCTCACCCCCCATCCCCAACCCACTCCCCCTCATGCATCACAGCCTCATTTATACACAACCCTTCTCCATTCACCCCTATCTTCTGTCCTCTCCCATCCTTCCTCTACAGACATTCCTCTCTTTTGTAAAGCCCCTTTCACCCCATCCATCCATCTCATCCTAGGATGCCCCCTCATATTCACTCCTTCCACCTCCGCCTTCCACACTTCTTTTACTAATCTTTCTTCACTCATTCTTTCCATATGTCCAAACCATCCTAATACTCTTTCATCAACCCTATCTCCCAGCTCCCTTTCCACCCCTGTTCTCCTCCTCACCTCCTCATTTCTCACTCTGTCTAGCCTAGTAACCCCTATCATACTTCTCAGACATTTCATCTCAAACACATTCAAACTCCTCTCTTCCTCTCTCATGTTCCATGTTTCTGCCCCGTACATTGCTGTTGGCACAATCACTCCTTCATATAACCTCCTCTTAGCATCCATTCCCAGATATCTATTTTTCATTACACTTTTTAATCCACCAAGGCATTTACTCGCTTCTCTCAATCTACATTTTACCTCCACCCCCACTCCTCCCTTTCTTGTCACATTCACACCCAAGTATCTAAAATTATCTACTTCCTCCAGTTTCTCACCCTTAAGGGGGTATGCGACACCTGGGGGGGTGAATTTGGTCAAGATATGGCATTTTTCAAAACTGTGTTCAAAATGTTCGTATACCACTTAGAAATAAATCCCGACAAATAATTTTCCAGCCGCGCGCAATTTAAAGGTCCTGGGTGAGGATTAAAGGGACAGATTTAAAGGCGCAACCCACACTAGAAGGAGGCGTGCCACTTAGGACCTTCAGGCGCAGCGAATAACGTTGAAATTTGATTGAATTTACACTCGCCCAGTGTATCAACGGCCAATACGATTGTGGAGGGGAAGGGAGGAAGGTGGAGGGAGAATATTTCGCCAACTTTGTGCGAAACTAAGCGTTAGTTACCGGCTAGCTCTGAAAAGGGAAGTACGCATGTCTCATGAGCTCTCATTGCAATCTATTACTTTAGCTAGTACATATTACTCTTTAGTACAGTCATCATGGGTAGCAAAAAGAACAAAAGAACATCACAATGACAAAAAACAGCAGTTAAAGATGGCAAGCAGTCAAAGACGACTAAAGATCTCACCACCTCTTACTCCACCACCGCCCTCACCTGCACCTCTGTGACGGTGACAGAGGTAAAGGACAACATTAGACTAAACAATTCAAAGAGGAAGATTAAATCCAAAGAAGAAAGCAAGAGGAAAAAGATCAAGGCTATACAGGAAGAAGAAAGAAGAAGGGACATCATATGATGCTGGAGGGGGTGCCCTACCAACATAGATTGGCGAGGGGAATCTGATGAGGAAAGAGAAGGCGCCCACTACTGGAAAATAAACCTCTTTCCAATGATTTAGATACCCTGAAGACCCCCAGCAGAGAGGTTTCATATGAAGAAACCGCCAAAGGTGCAAAAAAGCAAATTATATGATGTTGTCGTCTGTGCGTCGTCACTACTGTGACATAATTATACTTTAGTTTTTCAGTATTTAAAGTACTTATAATTAAAATATGTTGATAATTTTTACTGTACTTACTTATTATATAATAAGAATTAAGCCATGAAAAAATCAGTCAAATTGGTGAAACTATAAGCAAGTTACAGATATATTCATATTTCAAGTTGCCATATCTCCGTTCGATATTTTTCTACTTTTTTTTAATCATAAAAAATCTAATATACATTAGATTTAGATGAAACTTACAGGGAATATTACTTTTAGTAACTGCTAGGGCCGATCGTTCGAATATTTTGAATAGGATGAAAGAGTTCGGAGTAATAATGGAAACAAGAGCAAAAAAATTGTATTTTTCACTATTTTTGCCAGCCATTAAAATTGAAATGCCTGTATGCAAAAGTATAAAGGAAATTGTTCAATTACTCAATGACCGGCCCTAGGTGTGCCTACTGACTAATCATAGCCAAAATATAAAACAAATTGGTCCACGTATTATGGTGCTGTGCACTTTTAAATGTCGCTACTGGTATACGTATATGTGTACATGTGTACATGTGTACATACATCATTCTGCTTCACCTAAAATGTAGGCAATATGGATACCTATTTACCTGAGAAGTTTCAGCTCTTTACTCTAAATATTTTAGAAAATGACCTCCAGGTGTCGCATACCCCCTTAATGCTCACATCCAGCCTACTGTCACTCTCTCCCCTTGTACATCTCATCACCTTACTTTTGCCCACATTTATCTTCAGCTTCCTTCTTTCACACACCTTCTCAAACTCTGCCACTAACTTCCTCAATATCTCCTATGATCCTTCTACAAGTGCATTGTCATCAGCAAACAACAGCTGGCTCACCTCCCACTTTTCTCCATTTTCTTTAATCATCTCGAACCCCTGACCCACTACCCTTGCATTCACCTCTCGCACCACCCCATCCATGTAAAGATTGAACAGCCAGGACGACATAACACACCCCTGACGAAGTCCCACCTTCACCTCAAACCATTCACTCTCTCCATTTCTAATCCTAACGCAAGCTCTACTACTCTCATAAAAACTCTTGACAGCTCTTAACAGCTTTCCTCCTATCCCATATATCTGCAGTACCTCCCACAGTGCCTTCCTGTCTACCCTGTCGTAAGCCTTTTCCAGATCCATAAAAGCCCAAAAAACATCCTTATCTTTTTCTATAGCTTTCTCACATATCTGTCTTCGCACAAAAATCTGATCTACACATCCCCTATCTGTCTTAAAACCACACTGTTCCTCACCAATTACTCCCTCTATTCCTCTCCTAATCCTCTCAATCAAGACCCTCCCATAAGCCTTCCCAACTACACTCAACAAGCTGATCCCTCTGTAACTACTACACTCACCCTTGTCCCCCTTTCCTTTGTAAAGCAGAACTATACTCCTCCAGTCCTCCAGCACTCTACCCTCTCTTAAACAAACATTAAATAACCTCACCAGCCAGTCCACCATAACTGTACCTCCTTTCTTCAGACATTCTGCATGGCATCCATCCAACCCAGGTGCCTTACCTGCTCTCATCATCTTAACAGCTGCTTTCACTTCATCCTTCCCTATTTCTCCATTTTCCTCACTCATCACTCTCATTTTCTTAGCACTTCCCACTGCAACTACCTTTCCCTCCCTATCCTCCTTCACATTTAGCAACTCCCTAAAATACTCTGCCCACCTTCCTCGCACTGCCTAGATATAGAAACAATGATGAACCATTGAAACTAGACAACTTAATATTAACTTCTGAACCAGATATTGTGAACAAAATAGTGTATAAATCACCAATTGGAAAGTGTGACTATATTCTAATAGAGTTTGAATTAAAAGAACAGAACAATGTAGATAGGAATGATAAACATAGAGAAGGAAGATTTATGTACAACAAAATGGATTTTGTAAAACTAAGAAAAAAATTCCAAAACACAAATTGAGATAAATTTTCTAAAGAGGAAACAAAGATGGAAGACAAATGGAACATATCCAAAGAAAAGTACAAAGAAGGAATTAATAAATATGTACAAAAAAAAGAAAAAAGAGATTTATATAAAATGTTGGTTCAACAAAAGGTGTAGTGAGGCTAGAGCCAGGAGAGACAAAGTCTGGAAAAAATGAAAAAACAAAAACAAAAAAAAAAACATCTAAATGGCAAACATATATAAAACTTTGGAATGAATATGTGAATATATGCAGGAAAGAAAAAAGAGAATATGAAAGGGATATCTTAGACAAATGTAAGGGTCAACCTAAACTCTTTTACAGATATATAAATGACAAACTAAAGGATAAGCATGAAATAGTGAAACTGCGTGAAAGAAATAAAGAATATATAGATGGCAGAAGTTATGATCAGACATTTCAGGTCTGTGTTTACAATTGAGAGCTCACAATCTTGGGAAGATGGACAACAAGAAAGATCACCCATGATGAAAGAAATTAAGATAACACAAAAAGAAATGAGAAACCAAATAAAAAGCTTAGATGTCAGAAAATCACACAGACCAGATGGAATTGCAAATTGGATACTGAAAGAATGTATAGATGAACTGACAGACAAACTCAAAGAGGGGAAGGTACCACAAGATTGGAAAGATGGAAACAGTACCAATATATAAAGGAGGAAATAGGGAAGATCCTACAAACTTCAGACTAGTATCCCTGACAAGCACAGTAGCAAAAATATGGGAAAAGGTTATCAGGAACAAATGGACCAAACACTTGGAAGATAACAAAATAATAAACCCCAAACAATTTGGTTTTAGAAGTGGAAGATTGTGCACCACAAATATAATCTGCTTTTACTCGAGATTAATTGAGATAATACAAGAAAGGGATGGATGGGCAGATTGTGCCTTCTTGGATTTGCAGAAAGCATTTGACAAAGTACCACACAAAAAATTGATAAGTAAAATTGAAAAAATAGGAGGAATTCAAGACAAACTGTTGGAATGGGTGAAAGATTTCTTAACTGGGAGAAAAATGAGAGTGGTACTTAGAGACAAAAATTCAAAAAGGGAAGATGTGAAAAGTGGAGTCCCACAAGGCTCTGTTTTGGCTCCTTTAATGTTTGCCATATACATAAATGATATGGATGAAGGAGTAAATTGTTACATGAACTTTTTTGCTGACAATGCCAAATTACTCGAGAGAGGAAGAACAGAAGAAGATTGCAGATCGCTGCAAGATGACCTGGATAAAATGTGGGAATGGAGCCGGAGATATGAGATGAACTTCAACATAAAAAAATGTAGCATAATGGAATTTAGAAAAGGTAAAAATAGAGTTTCAGGACAATATAAGATTGGAAACAAAGAAGTCAAAAAAGTAAACTCAGAGAGGGACCTAGCAGTAATCATCTCAAGTGACTTGACACCTGACAAATATGTAAATAAATTATTTGGAGACACTTACAACTTATTAAGATCAATGAAAGTGGCCTTCGATTACATAGATGAGGAGATGGTTAAAAAATAATTATTACATTGATAAGACTGAAATTAGAATATGCTGTGTCAATGTGGACACCTAGCACAAAAAAGAACATAAGAAAATTAGAAAGAATCTAAAGAGCAGCAACAAAAGTGGCACTCACACTGTCAAATCTGACATATGAATAAAGATTGGAGAAATTACAGTTGTCAACACTAGAACAGAGAAGGGAAAGAGTCAATTTGTGGACCATTTTCAGAATTATGAAGGGGATGGAAGTTCTCGATAGAGACGACCTATTAATGTGGGACAGAAGAGAAACAAGAGGACACGAAAAGAAACTAAATAGAGTTACAGAAGAGACCTGAAAAAAAAATAGCTTCCCATATAGAGTGATCGATGTCTGGAACAAACTGAACAGAGAAACAGTAAATGCCAGAACTATACACAATTTTAAGAACAAACTGGACATGGAGAGATATGAAAATGGGTCACTACGAGCATAGCTCTCATCCTGTAAAACATAACTAGGTAATACATTTACACCCAGATAACTAATCAAGCCCTTCATGAAAGAAGACCTACTCATTACTACAACATGAACCCCCAGATATAAGTCCCACAGAGAAAACCCTTCCACATCAAACAAAAATCACACTAGCACAACTACACTCTGGACACCATTCATCATTTAAGACAATACCAACACAGAATAGACTATGCGACAGACTCAAAAGTGTACCAGAAGTAACCACCACACAGAAGGTACATAACACCTCATATTACTATGTTGCACACTAGAAATGAACAGACAACAAAATATATTTTCTCTGAGTGACTTATGGTCTACAGTGCTTGTCACAGCATTATGCTGGGTGAGAGCCCCAGCATAATGCAGTGATGAAAAACAATGGCCTACCATATAGGAGGGTCTTTTTCCGTCATGGCATTATGCTGGGTACCAGCTGTTAGCATGATGTCACTGCCTCCCAACAAACACCATATACTGACTCTGCCCGTGTGGCTGCCATGGTGAGAGGAAGTGTTGCGCCTTTGTTCTATCACTTGCCCCAGCTTTTGTCTAGGTTTCCCTTGGTTTCTGGGCTATACCTTGGTGACTATGGGTAAAAAGTTGTGTTAATGCCTGTAATTATAGCTCAGATCATAGGGCTTCACAAAGCTGGGCTCCAGATAAGAGAAATATTGGCAAATGTTGGTGTGAGTGAGGAATCTGTGAGAAACTGGGTGAGGCGTTTCAAGGCCAATGGTGGTATCAAGTTACCATCTGCTAAACCTTAGCCTGGCCCCTCGAAGAAGACATCTGTATGTACTTTGATTGTCCTTAAAAAGCAGCTAGAGAGTACACCTACCATAACTGCTAGAGAACTGAAAGAAAACATCTATGTCTGCTTTCTGAGGTGTCCATAAGAACTGTCAACAGGTGGGTGGGTGAGCTGGGATACAGTAGCCACTGGCAGGTAAAGAAATCCATCCTTACCAAGCAGCAGAAGAAATGTAGGCTGGATTTTGCACTTAAATATCATAATTGGACTCCTCAATAGTGGTTTGACGTACTTTGGAGTGACGAAGCCACCTTCACCATCACCTATAACTGTGGTGGACATGTGTACCGGGCCAGAGGTAACAACCCACCAGACCCACGGTGCACCTGTGGGACCATCAAACACCTAGACTTGCTCATAGTTTGGGGGTGTTTCACTGCCCAGAGTGTTGGTGAACTCATAGTGCTCCCCAAAAACAAGTATATGAACCAATATAACTATCTGGAGGTGTTGGATTTACCTAGTTGTATTCTATGGGAAGGGAGCTATGCTTGTGGTGATCCTTCTTTGTATCTTTCAGTATCAAGTTTTTCTTAAAATCTTGAATAGTGTTTGCACACACTGTTTCTTTATCTAAGTTATTCCAGATATCCAGCACTCTGTGGGAAGCTATTATTTTTCAGATCTCTTCTATAGTTATCCTTTTTGAGTTTCTTTTTGTGTCCTCTTGTTTTTCCATTGTCACTTTTTAGTAAATCATTACTATCAAGGATTTCCATTTCTTTCATAGTAGATCACATCTTTCTCTTCTCTGCTCCAGTGTTGGTAGTTCCAATTTGGATAACCTTTGTTCATATGTTAATTTGGAAAGAGCTGGTGCCAACTTTGTTGTTGCTCTCTGTATTCTTTCTAATTTCTTTATATTCTTTTTAGTACTGGGTGTCTGATTATTACTCCAAGGTCTCTTTTCGAGTTTACTATTTCTAGTTCTTCACCAATTTTATATATTTATATATTCTGTTATTACTTTTTCCAAACTCCATTATACTACATTTCTTGATATTTCTTTAGTATTTTTGCGTTATCTGCAAAGAAATTCATATAACACTCCACTCCTTCATCCATATGTGACAATTTACCTGATGCATTTGACAAGTGTAGGGTTACAGTATTTATGCAGGATGGCACACCATGTCACACTGCCAAATCTGTAGTTGGGTGGCAAGACTGTGATGTGAGCTTTGATGATTGGTCAGGCAGTTCCCCTGACCTGAACCCCATTGAAAACCTGTGGTCAGTAGTGAAGTTTAATGGGCAAAGATATTAGTTCTATTCCACGGCCAGAGTCTGCTATATGTGAGGCATGGATTAATATACCTCCCCAGACCCTCAGGAATTTGTATGAGAGTCTTCCTAAATGGCTGAGGGATGTGGTGAAGCATGAGGAAGGCAGCACCAAGTACCTCAGCAAGTGTGCAAATATGTTTTTATGGTATGTGTTTGTGTTTTGGTAAGTGTGTGTGGGGCGGCCAGCATAATGCCATGACAAGCACTATAAACTGGAGGCTTTTGCTGGATTCTTGGAGGCTGCGAGTCTTCTGTATGAGAGACCTCGGGTGATGGATTGATTGATCTTGGAAGTTTGCAGGAAAAGAAAAGAATAGAAATACTTGGATTAGAAAAGATACAAATAAAGGGAACTTGTTAAGAAAGAAAGTGTATGTGTGGGCTGCCAGCATAATGCTATGACAAGCACTATAAACTGGAGGCTTTTGCTGGATTCTTGGAGTCCGCAACCTCCGCAAGTCTTCTGCATGAGAGACCTAGAGTGATGGATTGATTGATCTTGGAAGTTTGCAGGAAAAGAAAAGAATAGAAACATATGGATTAGAAAAGATACAAGTAAAGGGAACTTGTTAAGAAAGCTAAGACCAAAAATTATGAGGATAGAAGAAAAACCATAGTTTATTTGGAGAGTTCTCAATCAGAATTAGTTAAAGGTTCAAAAAGAGACAGGAAGACAATATGTCACAGGAAATAATGCAAGAAAACTAAAAGTAGCCTATGCTAATGTAGATTGTTTACTATCAGCTAGGAGATAGATGAGCCTGAAATTTTATGCTCAATAGAGATCAAGCTCTCAAAAAATGTTGATCAACAGATGTGAAATAATGGATATGAGATCTCAATAGAAAAGAGACAGAGAAGATAAAATATGTGGTGGGTTAATGGTTGTGAGAAATGGCAAGGCTGAAGCAACCCGCCTGAAAATTAGGACTAAAGAGCTGAATAGTAGAGACCTCATGGTGGCAATGATAAGAGTTTGGGATGAAGCAAAGTATCAAAAACTGTTGGACACAACTCCTTAAAAAAATTCTGTACAGAATGAAATTACATTCCTTGTGGGATACTTAAAGCACAATAATGTTATCTGGGAGTGGTGCAAGAAAGTGGCAAGGCAGATTCCTGGGATAATGTCCTATTAAATATAGCAATGCAGAACACATTGACCTAATTGATAAAGGAAGCAACTCGGTAAGTGGGATGACATTTCAATGAGGTTGCACCTGCTGTTTACCAAAGGACCAGACATCACTGGCTCTTTGAAATACCTTTGTCTCATCAGAAAATTGTAGCATTATAGGTGTGTACGGTAGTTAGTCTTCATACAAACAGTGAGTTATGAATATTGTTTTGTTTGTCATGCATAAACTACTCAAATATTCCATTACTTACACAGATATCCTTGTAATTACAAGAAGCAATCACAAATATTCCAGAATGTCACTACACTAGGATCTCAAAACTCAACAGGGTTATGGCATTTTTCATGGCATTAAAATATGATTTTTCATTACCTGAATTAACTCTATCTTAGTAGACAAATTGTGCACTAATATGAAAGGTATTCACATTAAAAAAAAAAAAAAAATTCAATACCTCAAAAACCATCCCAACCCTATCATATTTTGAGACCCCAGTGTACTGGATATGAATACCCATGCATCATGATGAAACAACAGTCCTTTATATCCTACTGTTGCATATAATAGTCTGGACTGTATGCCATTGTTACTTGTCACAGTAGATACTCGTATATATATATAACATGTTCAAAAGTATCCATTGAATCCATTCTTGGAAATCAGCGGCAGCATGTGTATAGGTACTGCAGAACTGCAGCACCCCCTATTTTCACTCAATGTTATCAATAACAATCAATGTAATTTTGTTTTGTACTTGTTACTATACTTGTTATACTTTTTATAAATTTATACTTTATAACCTGCACAATATATAATCCTTAACCATATGAGCCAAATTCTCATGTGCAGCATCAGATGCCTGATGTATGATGATTCAATAATGCATCACAATACACATGTTACAAGATATAAAGTTACTGCTAATTTACTTATTCTCTTTCATTCTGAGTAATAATAAACACAGAAAATGCAATTAAGCCAATTCACAGAATTTGGGGGTCACTTACCTACAACTACAAAATAAATATAATCAGGATGCCAATACCAGCATCCTGGCATATCCACTTGCACCTCGTGACCCTATGTAGGCATCATCATATGGAAGATTGATTGATTGATTTATATTAAAATAGAGATGACGTTTCAACAGCAAAGGTCATTGACATCATATGAATAAATATATACTACTTTATATCACCATAGTAATGTGTATTCATTTATGGATATTACATATTTACCTAGTTGTATTTTACGAGAAGGGGAGCTATGCTCGTGGTGTCCCGTCTTCATATCTTATTTTATCTAAACTATTTTTAAATTCATGTATTGTTTTTGCACACACCACTTTCTCATCTAACTTGTTCCAACTGTCTATTACTCATACATATACATATGTACATATATATATACACATACACACACACATATATATATATATATACATATTTTTAACATATATACTATCACATTCATGCTAGTATATTATGTGTATATTTTAAAATTCATTATAGAGGTTGACTTCTTTAAGAAAATTGAACAAGTTATTTGGGTTGCAGTCTTTACCAATTATTTTCTCTAAAGTATAAATCCCTTCAGAGTTTTTATTTTCAGATAGAAACTTGTCTCTGTTTTCTCCCAAAGTTGGGCATTCAGCCAGCAAATGCTTCACGGTTTTGGGGACCAGACAATCATTACAGAAGGGTGGTGGCTTATTTTCCATCAGGAAACCATGAGTTAGACGTGTGTGACCTTTTTCTGAGATGGCACAACAACGTCTTTTCCCTTCGAATTTTGGAATTGTATTTCCATGGGAACAAGGTGGGAGCAATCTCTCTCATTTTATTATGTTCTTCCAGTTTCCATAAAAATTGCCAGTTACGAACTGTTGCTGTTTTAATGTGGGGTAGATAGTCTCCACTAGGCAGAGCACAATCTTTTGGTGTTAGGGTTAAGGCAGCAAACTTGGCGACTTCATCAGCTTTCTCGTTTCCTAAAATTCCCACGTGGGCAGGGACCCAACAGAATATCATTTCTTTATGTCTTCTGTTAGCTATAACTAGCCACTCTAAAATTTCTATCACTAGGGGGTGGACAGGATTAAACACTTCTAGTGCTTGTAGGGCACTTTGAGAATCACTTAAGATTACAAATTTTTCTCCTTCCAAAGGGATGATGCACTTTATTGCACTTAAAATAGCATGAAGTTCTGCTGTAAAAATAGAACTGGCTTCAGGCAAAGCCCCGTATCGATAAAGGTCCTTAAAAATTACTCCAAAGCCAGTGCCAGCATCAGATTTGGAGCCATCTGTAAAAACTTTGTTGAACCCTTTATGTTCTTCAACATGATTTAAAAATTCTGTACGGATGACATCATCAGGAAGATAATTTTTGTTACACATGGGAATCTGGCAATATTCCACTTTGATTAACCTCCATGGTGGTACTGCTGAGTATTTATGAGGAAGGACTTTGCACTGGTTGATTTCATGATCTACTAAAGATTTTACTCTAAAGCCAAAGGGTTTTATTGATTTGGGGTGGCTTGCATAATATCTGTGGAATTTGGTATTAAAAATTTCTTTGTAAGAAAGAGAAGCTGGGAGTCTCTGAGTTCGCAACCAGTAACGAAGCATGGAATTTTCTATACACATCTGCAATGGGAATTCTCTTGCATCCACTAATAAACTGTTTATTGGGGAAGACCTGAAGGCTCCAGTGGCATATCTGATTCCTGTATGGTGTATAGGATTCAAGATTTCAAGTCTTGACTTTGTTGTTGAGGAATAGACTTCGCAGCCATAAAGTAGTTTGGGTAGCACTAAAGCTTTGTGGAGTTGAAGTAGGTGTGTACAATCTGCTCCCCAATTGGTATGACTTATGACCTTTAATATTTCCAAAGCTTTGAGACACTTGTTCTTGAGGTTTTTTAAATGTGACTCCCAAGTTAATTTTCTATAAAAAATTAGACCTAAAACTCGGACTTCTTCAACACAAGATATTCTATGATCTTTCAAGAATATATCTGGATCTGGGTGGACATTGCGGACTCGACAAAAATGCATGACTGAGGTTTTCAATGTGGAAAATCTAAAGCCATGTCTTTCTGCCCATGATATTATTTTATCCAAGGTCAGCTGTATTTTTCTTTCTGCTACTGCCATTTTAGATGCTGCAAAGGAAATTGACAAGTCATCTATGAAGAGTGTATGCATTATATCTTCTGGTATTACTGAGGCTATGTCATTTATAGCTAATGCGAACAGAGTGACACTGAGTACGCTTCCTTGTGGTACTACTCCTTCTTGGATATTTAGTTCCGAAAATGTTGTCCCTATTTTAACCTTAAAATTACGATTTGATAAAAATGACTTTACAAAGAGTGGTAGTTCTCCTCGGAGATCACAGTTGTGTAGAGCCCTCAGAATGCCATACCTCCAGGTGGTATCATATGCTTTTTCCAAGTCAAAAAAGACAGTAATTAAATGCTGATTGGAAGCAAACGCCTCACATATAGTAGCTTCCAGACGAATAAGAACATCTGTGGTGGAGTGCATTTAAACCACACTGAGTAGGGGAGAGGTATCCTTGCGTTTCCAAATACCACATCAATCTTTCATTCACCATCTTTTCTATAAGTTTCGAGATGCAAGATATTAGTGCAATAGGTCTATAATTTATTGGAAACTTACTTTCTTTTCCTGGTTTGAGAAAGGGTAGTACAACTGGAGTTTTCCATAATGTTGGGTATGTGTTTTCTTTCTAAGTTCTGTTGATAAGTCCCAATAAGAAGAGTTTTAGGTCTTTTGATGAATTTTTCAACATTGAGTATGAAATGTCATCAGGTCCTGGAGCAGATTCTTTGCATTTCGACAGTGCTGATTGGAGTTCTTTCATTGTAAAAGGTAAATTATATGATTCTATTTTGGATGCCTTGAAATCAATGTGCAATTTCTCCTTTCTCTTACGGTCTTCAAAATATGGTGAATTAACATTTGTTTGAGACATTTTTGTAAAATGTTCTCCAAAAATTTCACATACAGACTGATGGTCAGAAAAAAGGTCCCCATTGACTTGCAACAGTGGTGAGGGGTGAGGGTTAAATTTTCCAGCTATTTTTCTCACTTTGTTCCAAATTAGTGATAATGGAGTTTTCCAAGTTATGGTTGGCAAGAATATTTTCCAAGATTCTCGTCTTGCTTTCTTTACTTGATATCGGAAGTGGGCCCAGGCTTTCTTATATGATACTAAATAGTTCATATATCTATGTTGTTTGTATCTTGTGTAGGCAGCTCTCATGGCCTTGTGAGCTATGGCACAAGCCATATTCCACCATGGGACTGGCATGCGGTGAAATCTGCCAGTTGTGCGAGGGATAGCAAATGAGGCTGCTCTCAAAATAATATGTATTAAATTTAGAGCGTCTTCTACAGATGGGTAGTCATTGACGCTTTTGCAGTCAAGAACCGTGAGCTTTTCAAAATGCACCCAATCTGCTTTTTCCAGACACCACCGTGGTGATCTTGGTGCTGGTATACTATCATTGATGTTAATAATGATTGGAAAATGGTCGCTAGTGTGACATTCTTCGGTTACTTCCCAATTGAAGCCTAGGTAGCAATTGGTACTGCATATAGATAGGTCGATTCTTGAATAGGAACCATTTTTGAATGTGAAAATGAGTTGGTTCTCCTGTGTTTAGGATAGATATATTTTCTTTTTCGACAAAAGTTGCTATCATTTTGCCTTTTCTGTTTGAGGTTTCATCACCCCACATTACATGTTTGCTATTGAAGTCCCCTAAAATGAGGAAGGGAGAAGGAAGTTGCTGAATTAAGTTATTTAAATCTCTTTCATTCACATCTATTCCAGGAGGCAAATATAATGACGCTATTGTATATTTCTTTTTCAAGTATATTTGGACAGCTGTTGCTTGTAAAGTTGTTTGAAGGGTTATAGGAGTGTGTGTCACATCATGCCTAACCAATATGGCACACCCACCATGATGCCCTTTGACTGGATCATAATCAGTTTGGTAGCCAGTATATTCTTTGGGGCAGGGTAGCCTACTATCCCCTATCATAGTTTCCTGAAGAGCCACGCAAATTGGGGAATGATCATGTAGTAATAATATGAGCTCCTCATATTTTGCATGGAGCCCTTGGCAGTTCCATTGTATTAGAGCTGGGAATTCTATGGTTTAGATTTAAGAGATCTTTTTCCCAGTGGTTTCTGTGTACTATACTTGGAAATGTTTGGGTGTTTTGGGTCAATGTCTTTTATTTTTATCTTTATTTTTTTGTCTGAGGGGTTGTTTGATTTGGTATTATCTAAAGAGGCATCTGGTGGTAACTTTTTTCCATCATTTTTGGAGACAGTGGTCTTTTCAATGTTTGGCAAACAAGGTTTTTTTTTTTATAATTTTTGGTCTAGCTCCTTGGTTATGCATTTCCTCTTTCTCTAGTGTTAGAACAATAGTTGAAGTTCCACATTCTTTTGAAGAGTAATCTGGTTTGTGAACCTCGGCTTGAACTATGATAGGGCACAAGGTGTCTTCAGTCTCTTTGGGAATAGGGGTCTCTTTTGATGCTGGTTTTGATGGTAAATCTTCGTCTATTGCCATACCCTTTTCATCATCCAAGGATGCAAATCTGTTTGTAGTTAATATGTTCTGGACTTTTGAGGGTTTATGTAGTTCTTCAGCACTTGGACAACGCCGTTTCAATGGGGCTGAGGACTTTTCTTTATCCTCTTTGTTCTCATTGGCTCCAGGAGTCTTAGAATTTAAATCTTTAGTGCTGGCAGCAACATTCTTGATTTCATTGGGGGTGTATTTTGTCATCTGATTCAAAATTGTTGAAAAAGTGATGCCAGGTCTGATAAACATACTCAAGACTTTCTTTTTAGCCTCTAAAAAGCTTATTTTTCTTTTGTTCGAATACTCTGAATTTCCCTTTCCATGATGAACCTATCATATCTCATGGATGAGGATGGATGACTTTCTTTAGTTTACACAAGAGGGCGTGATATTGCATATGCCATGGTCTTCTTGGCCGCAATTGACACATATGCTCTTTTTTCCTTTCAATTTCCACCTACAACCATTGCTCACGTGGCCAAACTTCTGACAGTAGAAGCATCTCCTAGGAGATGGAATGTATGGTTTAACCTCAATCTTCAGCCATGCTGCCTTTACTTCCTTAGGTAACTTTAAAAAAATTGAGGGTTAGAACATATACTGGCAAAGGTATTAGTACTCCATCTGTTTCCCTCTTTAGCTGTTCTACTCTAGTTACACCTTGTTCTTCCAATTCTTTTTGGATTTTCTCTTCAGAGTATTTCAGTAGGTAAGTGCAACGGATGACTCCTTTGCACTGATTAAGAGTTTTGTGTGGCATACATTTTGCCCTATTTCCATCAACAGAATTTAATTTCATTAACTTTTCACTTTCTTCGGGTGAAGCAACCTCAACAAGCAAGCTACCATCACTCTGGAAGTTGATTTTTGGTTCTCGACCACAAGCACTTATAATTTCTTTGTGAACTTCAAACATGTCTATATCTTGCATTTTCTTATCATCATCTAGTCTGAGTGTAAGGAAGCGGTTATAACTGGAAGGTTCAAATACTCCAGGCATGACCTCTAGTCTATGATTTTTCTTAAAACTTTTACTTTTCCTGTCTTGGAGAACAGGATAAGGCTCCAGGGTTACTAATGAGGAACCTTCAGTCCAAAGCCATGTCCTTGTTTGGTCCAACAGTCGGCAAAAGGTATGGGGTTGATGAAGGAGACCCCTCTCCTTTAGAGTTTAGAGGTGTATAGGCATTGTTGTTGGGTGAGCCCAAAACACCCAAGGCCTTTTTGGGAGGGCCTGCTCCACAATTAGATTTTTCTGTATCTTGACCGCTATGAGGGTGACCTTACTGGGGGCAGTTCCCCAGTCAGGTAGTTGTGAGGCAAGCTATGTTTAGGGCACCTTTTCTAGCACCCTCCCCATGTGGGGTGAGCAGAGTGGATCCTGTATAGGACTGCTCAGTTGTGTGGGTAGCTGCCGAGCTGTGTTGTTGCCTCTATCCCAACAAAGAATGACTATCTTGCCCATACCGCCAATGTGCAGTTTGTGACTAGAGGCTCCCAGAGATCACTTTCTCCTGCCCCCATCATCACTAGCCATCGCCACAGGACTTTCGTGCCAAGGTCATTAACTGTGTCTATCTTGACAGAGGAAGAAGGAAAGAAAGGAGTTTCATAGTATTAGGAGAATAGGCCTGACAAAATTTGTTAGGTGGGATGGCAGGGGAGCAAGTCCTTAAGTATTTAAGGAGTCGATCCCCTGCCATCCACCTCTAAGCCCCCTGACGAGCATCAACGGGTCAGGAATCCAGGGGGTCATATGGAAGAGGTTAAGTTTAATGTCAGTAGCCATCCCCTAGTTCATGGAGGAAAAAAAAAAAAAAAAAAAAAAAAAAAAAAAAAATTATTGTATGGAACTGTGTACTTCACAGTTCCAGTGATGCAGTGTTTGGCTGTTGTGGACGTTCAAGATAAGAAGCTATATGGTAGGTAGAGTACTGTTGTGCAAGGGGTTATCACACTGGGCTATTTTTCCTTCCACATCCTACCTCCAACCTCCATTTGAATAACTAGAACATGAATTGACTTAAAGAAATCTAGAATTAAGAACATTTCAACAGTATGTCTAACATTTTATAGGTTATCTCTTGGTTCATCATTCCGCTTTGCTATATATGATGGAAAGATAATTTGATATTTGGAGACTTGAAAAATAAAATATTGTAACTGAAGTTGTTTTTACTCACACACTCAACTATTGGCACTGATGAAGCCCATGGAAGAGCACACATCACAGTAAGGATAAATCAATAAGAAAACAACAGGAAGAGGAGTGCACTGAATATATGTTTATTGGTTCCTACTTTTTATTGCCAGGCAATGAAAACTTGAATTACATTTTTCTTCATTTAAAAACTATACTTTTACATTGTGGCCACTGTATTATAGGCTGGTGACAAAGAGTCCTTACTAATACAATACAGACACTTTCTTCCCAGAGGAGGGCCCAAGGAATGATGTCAGCTGCTTCATGGCTGCAAATTTCCAGTCATTGAAACTCAAGGCAATAATCATTATCATTATAAAAATAATGACAAACCTGTTTCTTTTCAAAGGGGTCTATAGGAGGTCCCAAGGCTTGTTACCAGCTGATGTGGGGCAGTGGGTTTCCAGTCCGTGAAACTCAAAGCAATACTATTACAATCTGTCATCATCATCATCATAATAATCATCACCAGCACCACTGCTCATCATCTGCTCCTGCTACTGCTGCATTGCCTTTGACCTGAGTAGTGTGGTGGAGGACAGAGTATAGTCCTTCATTCATGATGACCTAATATGGATGGGACAATGAATGGATTTTTGGATGTATATGGGATAGGTGTAGGGTGAGTATGCTTTTTGGTATATGTGCATGTATGTTTTATCTTCATCTATATATCTGATTCTATATCCAATCTCACTTTAATGAAAAGTATAAGAAAATCAGAAATGCTCATTAGCTGAATAGGTTGGAGCATCTGTATTTGTGGTAGAGGTTGAGAGTGGAGGCAGTTCAAACCTTGCCTTCCTAGCAAGTTTGTGATAGACATACTACATTAATTCCCCGTTTCAAAATGTTCTCTGTAAGGGAACACCATCCTAGCATCCTCTGAAGGGAGATTCATTATGTTAAACCAAAGTCACCATTGGGAAAAAAAAGTAGTTTCATGCAATGCTCTGATATATAGGGAATACAACTATATAAAAGGTGTGATGATTTATCCCTATTAAAGGATACACCATAATCAAGTAATATATCTTTTGGCTAATATACAATGCACCATTAACCCCTTCCATACGGTGCCGCACACGTAGGCGTTATGGGGAGCGAGTGTATTCGCGAGGCTGCCATATCGGTGTCTTGATTATATTTATTGTAGTCGCCCCTCCATAATGACATTCTTTCTAATTCTTTTGTAATCGCATTTTCTATGGTTATCAAAATTCACGGGTGAAGAGAGAACAATCGATATAAGCGGTGACTATATTTTATGATGCGAGTATTATTACGACACGTCGTACGGCTGGCATTGGTTGCTGCCACCGAGATCTAAGTCCATGACGCCTACGTGTGCGGCACCGTATGGAAGGGGTTAAAACAATATATAACTATTTTCTTAATATGAAAAAACAGACATGTGCAAATAAATGTAAATAATGAAGAGACATGACTCTGCTAATTACATAGAAAAGTGTGCAGAGTTTTGAAGGCATAATGGGATTGCTTTCCAAGTACTAATCACATGAAGAACCACATCATTCTAAAACATTTGCTGACAAGTTTTTTCTTATCAGCTCACCTTTCAGAGATTACAATACAAAACCAAAAGTATTAACCTTACTATTTGTCTTCATCCTACAACTCAAACTGAATGTGAGTCATGATGAAGGCCTGGGAAACTGCACAGTGAAATATTGTTAAGAGATTAAACTTGTTCATATTTTTTTCAACAGTAGTCAACAAGACAAATATATTCAAGAAATTCTTTGACTCATCATCTACATTTCCCACTAATCAAACTACTTGTCTGTCTGTTTTATAATGTTCCCCTACAAAAGTCCCTTCTATGTCTAAACCTTATTGTCTTGTAGATAAATTATTTCCTGTGTGCTCCACATAAAGCATTTCTTCTTTATTACAATTGTGCTGTCACCATTTCACTGACATGGAAAAAATTACACAGATTTATTTTGCACTAGTCCACTGAAATGAAACCTAATTTTTTTAATTCATAGTACCAATAAAAAAATACATAAGCTAGATATAGTTCAAACTCCACTGACTGATATGTTGGGAGAAGATGACCCTTTTAATACAATGTCATTCCTGTCTACCTAAACCAAACTAGCCATCAATACAAGTACTTGACAGTTCATCTAAAATATGTTCCTGAAAATACATTTGCCAAGTACTGCTCCAACTTCACATTACAATATTCACTCTTTTCATTAGTGACACTGTCCTCTAACACTGCTTGGACTTGGCCTTTTCATCATCAGGGTAGGCTTCCCTTGGTGGAATAAATGAAAGCATCATAACATGACGTGAAAAACATTTTGATGCACGGAACTTGTCATCGGTACCATGCAAGAGGTCAAGAACTCCCAAGACTCCATAGCACTGATTGAATCTGTAAATGAAAGGTATAAACAATTAAACCTTTAAAGTCAGAAGGCCCTTCATACATTATATTTTTTGTCAAAAATTATAACCCCCCCCTCATATGTTGTGGATGCTGAGGTCAGGGGGCACAATAAAATTAGGTTAATATGATGATTATACACAGCTGCAAGAATTCTATTCCTACTAGGCACTAGCTAACAATACAAATGAAAATAGTACATGGCAATCATAATTTTTTTTATCTGAAAACAATAATGTATTCACGTGAATGTCAATTTTTACATTAAGTTCCTGTTTATAGTGGAACCTTGAATGACAATCTTAATCTGTTCCATGACTGTTCTGCATAGTGGAACCTTGGAACAAACTTAATCCATTCCATGACTGTTTTTAAACTGAAATGTTCATTAAACAAAATTATTACATCAAACACACCAAAGAACTACTGAGCCAGTAGGATTGTATTTACTTAGTTGTATTTGCCTAGTTGTATTTTATACTATGACTGTCCCTCCGTTATGCTGTCCCCCAACCTCTTGTTATTATCCTGTACCATTTCTCTGAATATTCATTTCCTTTTTTCGCCTACCCTGTGGTGGGGGAAGAGAATACTACCACCAAGTCTTTCCACTCAAGTCGTAAAAGGCAACAAAAAATGGGATGGGGGATGGGATTAGGAGTCCTCCTACCTGTAGCCCCAAAAGGGGACATTCCTAAAAAAAGTAAAGGCATAAGAGGGTCTGGGAGTTTTCCAACCAGTACCCTAAGGTTCGGGTCTTTTAATGTGCATGGATGTGGTACAGATGAGAGTAAAAGGGAAGAGATAGGCAGTATGTTTGTGAGAAGAAAGATGGATGCGCTGGCTTTGAGTGAAACTAAAATGAAAGGGAAGGGCGAGTTTGAGTTTGGGAGTAGCGGGGAGGTACTCAGGAGTGAAGACGGGATGAGGGAGAGAGGGGGTGGCTATACTAGTAAGTGAAGAGATAAGTAAGCATGTAGTGGAGTGGAAGGAGGTTTCATCAAGGTTGATGTGGATGAAGGTGAAGCAGATGTTAAGTTACAATGTCAACAAGGAAAATCTTGGAGTTATGTCACTTGAGAGAAAGCTGTCTTGGACTACAGTTGTCACACAACCTTGCAAACCCATAATACAGTAGTCATCCCTTGCTCATTTTCTGTTGATCACACCTCTCAGCACGCGTACTGAACAGGTACCACAGTGAGATGTTTTCGCTTCACACTTCACAAACTTACCACTCTTCCCCCACTACTCTGATCCTCAGGTATGTACGTTGAGATCTGCTTCATGGTTCCAGTGTATTTGTAATCTGATTTTGTAGTCTGATTCAAACTTTCTTCTCTGCACTGCTGTTTCTCCTACTTCTACTGTCTCTCATCCCTCTGCTGTCTCCTTCCTGTTGTGCCTCTCCTCCCTGTTGTGCCTCTCCTCCCTGTCGTGCCTCTCCCCCCTATCGTGCCTCTCCTCCATGTCCTGCCTCTTCTGTCTGTCCTTTCTCCCCTCCCCCTGGAAAATCTTCTGCTGGCGCTCACGGTGTGCAGTATTTTAGTGTGGTCTGGTGACTTGTCTGTGTGGTGTGCAGTGTTACTGTGGTGTACAGTATGACTGTTTTGTATGCAGTATGAGTGCATAGTGCGGTGAATGACTGTGTGGTTGCATTACTACGTTGTGGTGTGTAGTATGATTATGTAAACTGCATTTTTTTTCAAATTCCAGAAAACGATGGCTTCCTTGGGCAAGAAATACAGCGAGTTTTGCATCAAATTTGGCTTCATATCTATTAACAAGCAAGGCAAGGATTTGCTGCAGTGTGTGATCTGCCAAAAAGTTCTTTCAGAAGGATCCATGAAACCTAGTCTTCTCAAGTGCCACCTGTCCAGCTGTCATCCAGAACTTTCTGATAAAGACCAGTCCTATTTTGAGAGAAAGGCACTTGTTCTCAAGCATATCAGATTTGATCATACCAGTCAGGTACATAAAAAAAATTAAGCTAGCCTCCATGCTTCATAAATGGTTGCCTTGAGAGTTGCACAAAATAAAAATCCCCACACAATAGTTGAAACTTTTGTCTTGCCATGCTGCAAAAATAATGTTGGCTGCTTCTTGGGGGAGAATGCAGCACAGAAGCTAAACACCTTGCCATCGTCAAATTATACTGTGCATCGAAGAATATGTGACTTATCAGAGGACATCAAGCAACAAGTTATTGCGGAAATCAAGGAAGCTCCTCTAGGTATGTTTGCAATTAAACTTAATGAATCAACTGATATATCATCTTGTGCCCAGCTTCTTGCCCACATGAGGTATATAAAAGACTCAGATTTTAAAGAAGAGTTTTTCTTCTGTCACCCATTGGAATCTACAACAATGGGAGAAGACATCTTTGAAGCAGTGTTCAGCTTTTTTGAAATAGAAGGGCTTTCTTGGGCAAACATGGTGGGATGTACAACAGATGGTTCCCCTGCAATGCTAGGCTGTTGGTCTGGCTTCCAAGCAAGGGTGAAAGAAGCTAACCCCAGGGCAAGCAAGATGCACTGCATGATTCACTGTTATGCATTAGCTCTGAAGACCCTACCTCCAGACCTTAAAACCGTACTTGATGATATTGTAGCCATGGTCAACTTTATCAAAAACAGTCCGCTGCATCTTTTGTGTCAAGAACTTAATGCTGAGGAAGAGTCACTCCTTTTTCATACATAAGTAAGATGGCTATCGAGGGGTAACGTAGTGGCTCGAGTTGTGACATTAAAGGGGGAGCTGAAGGAGTTCAAGAGAAATCAGAAGGAAAAAACATGGAAGTTTGTGAACAAGCTTTCAAACAAGTGGATCACAAAACTGGCTTATCTCAATGATATATTTTTTCACATCAATGCAGTCAACAGATCACTTCAAGGTTACTTGCCAACTGTGATTGATTTTGTGGACAAGCTGTGAGCCTTTCAAATGAAACTCAAACTTTGGCAAGAAAAAGTCACAGCGGGTCGGTATGATGCTTTTGAGAATAGGAGCAATAGCTTGTCATCCAGGAGGTGCCAAGATAAGAGGGAGAGAGGAGGGTGGAGGGGAGTGGAATATATAGGGAATGGAATGGGTGGGAGTGGTTTCTATGCCTTTTTCTTTTTGGCTACCCCCCATGCAAGGGGGAAAATACCTTTGGTATATGTATGTATGTATGTATTTTGTGGGAGAGCTATGCTTGTAGTGACCCGCAGTTGTATCTTTCTGCATCCAGTTCTTTCTTAAAATAATGTATAGTTTTAGCCCTCACTATTTTCTCTTTCAGTTTGTTCCATGTATCTATCACTCTGTGTGGAAAGCTGGTTTTTTTTTCAGATCTCTTCTGTAACTGTCTTTCATAAGTTTCTTCTCATGTCCTCTTGTGTTTCTTCTGTCCCATTTTAGTAGGTCATCCCCATCAAGAATTTCCATCCCTTTCATAATTCTGTAGATGGTTAGCAAACCACTTCTTTCTCTTCTTTGTTCCAGAGTTGATAAGTTTAGTTTGATCAATCTTTGTTCGTATGTCAACTTGCAAAGTGTTGGTGCCATCTTTGTCTTTGCTCTCTGAATTCTTTCTAGTTTCTTTATGTTTTTTTTTGTATTAGGTGTCCATAGAGATGCTGTGTACTCCAATTTTGGTCTTACCAGTGTAACTAGTATCTTCTTTATGATTTCTCATCCATGTAGTCAAAGGTTACTTTCATTGATCTTATTTAGTTAAAAGTTTCTCCAACTATTTTGTTAACATGTTTGTCTGGTGTCATGTCATTTGAGATAATTACTCCTAGGTCCCTTTCCGAGTTAACTTTATAACTTCCTTTGGTACCAATTTTATGTTGACCTGATATTCTATTTTTGCTTTTTCCAAATTCCATTATACTACATTTCTTAATGTTGAAATTCACTTCGTTCTTTTTACTCCATTTCCAGTCTTTGTCCAGGTCTTCTTGAAAAGATTTGCAATCTTCTTCTGTACTTACTCTCTTCAATAGTTTCGCATCATCTGCAAAGAAGTTCATATAACATTCCATGCCTTCATCCATGTCGTTTATATAAACAGCAAACATTATCAGAGCCAATACAGAGCCTTGGGGGACTCCGCTTATCATATCTACCCAATTTGAGTTCTTTTCTCTAAATACCACCCTCATTTTTCTTCCATTCAAGAAATCTTTAATCTATTTAAATAATTTTCCTTGTATTCCATATATTGTTTCAATTTTTCTTAGTAGCTTTTTGTGTGGTACTTTGTCAAAAGCCTTTTGTAAGTCCAAGAAGGCACAGTCTGCCCAACCATCTCTTTCTTGTATTATTTCTATTAATCTTGAGTAAAAGCATATTAAGTTTGTAGTACATGATCTTCCACTTCTAAATCCAAATTGCTTGGGGTTTAGTATGTTGTTCTCTTCCAAGCATTTAATCTATTTATTTTTAATAACTCTTTCACATATTTTTGCAATTGTGCTTGTAAGGGATACCGGTCTATAGTTTGTTGGATTTTCTTTGTCTCCTCCTTTGTATATTGGTACAATATTTGCATTTTTCCAATCTTGTGGAAAAATGTAATTATTGTACCAATATACAAAGGAGGAGATAAAGAAAATCCAACAAACTATAGACTGGTATCCCTTACAAGCACAATTGCAAAAATATGCAAAACAGTTATTAAAAATACATGGATTAAACGCTTGGAAGAGAACAACATACTAAACCCCAAGCAATTTGAATTTAGAAGTGGAAGATCATGTACTACAAACTTAATATGCTTTTACTCAAGATTAATTAATAGACTGGAAACATTCATTCATTATTTCTGCCTGTGCTGCAGCCTCTTCAAAGACCTCACCACCCACTATCAGCTTGGTGATTACTTCTCTGTATCTCAATTTACTATTGATTAGGACAGTTTCAGTTCATCTTTGCATTTATCCAGAATACTTCTTTAAAATTACTTTCTTCCTCCCTGCAGATTCTTGTATAGTCATTTCTAGCTTCTTTGTAAGCTTCTTTTGTTTTACTGCTGCTTTTGTTCCTCCATTTTTCCCAAGCCATGTCCCCGTTTTTTTTTTTTTTTTATAACTCCGCACCTTTTGTTGAACCAGTTGTTTCCGCTTCTTCCTTCCAACAATCTTTGGCACATGTTTGTTCGCCCCTAGGTGGTGTCAAGAAATACTTCCCCTTTCCTCATTATTCCCATAGTATTTATGAGTTACTCCCAGTCTACTTCTTCAAAGAATTTCTTCAACGCTAAGTAATCTAGTTTCTGAAAATTGAGTTTCCCTTGCCTGTATGATTCATTCTTTGGCTCTATTTTCTCATCCTCCAGTTGAAATTCAATTGTTACATGGTGGATTGCTCAGCCTTGCATTCACTCAGATTTGCTTCTTCCACCATTATGTCACTTATCACAAAACCATTACCCCTCCATCCATTCTATCTTCTCTGTCTCTACTTTAGGTGGTGTATCTATTGTTCCCCAACTGTAGATAAATATTTTTGGGGAGTTTGGTCTTCACTAAACACAAAATATCTTTGTTTTCTTGATTGTAGGGAACCATGCTGTGAAGATGTAGCTCAGTGTGGTTCTTAGAGGCCATTTGGATACTGTAATTAGTATTTCTGCTGAGCAAAATATGTGCTTCCTACTGATCTTAATGTATTTAATTTTATGTTAATATTCATTGTTAGGTCCTTGTTATATAGGCTGAAGGACATGTACACATACAGAGTGAGGGATAGGATTTTAGGGATTTAAGGTTTTGGTCAAAAAAAGAAGTTGGCCATATAATTTGACTGTTGGATGTTTCTTTGATTCATGGCCGTCCAGGAGTGAGCAATGTCACTGATGATTTCTGAGAGGATGCTGCCATTCTGTTTTGTCTCAGCAGCTGTTCTAGTTTATCAGGCATGTTTTTTTTTTTTTAGCTGTTTTGTATTTACTATGCACAGCTATTATTATTAGGTTATCTACATAGGTGAGAGCTTTGATATTATGCTCTGGATTAGGAGTGAGGTGGTTATTTATGAAGAGGTTAATCTTCTCACCATTCACTACCTCTCATTCTGATCCTTCCCATCTTCCTCACCCCACATCATCTTTGTGCACTTTGTCACTTCCTCCTCAAAGCATACCCATCTATCATCTACTTCCCCATTATCCCTCACCACCTTCCACATTTCTCTCAGTTTCTCTTGTTATTCTTTCTCTTTAAAAAAAACTCTTCCCCCTCCCTCTCCTCTGAGAACACAAATGCCCAGAACTCATCCAATCCTTCCTTTGGATACCACTATAATCTATCCCCTATCAACCTCTCTTCTGTCCACCACCCTTTCCCTTGCATAATAATGCTCAGCTCTCTTCTTAAACACTGTTTGCTATCACCAACTCCCTTTCCAAACACATCTCCAACATCATTTCTCCACTAAGGTTCTTAACTGGCACCTCAAACCTCTGATCACCCCATCCATGTGCATACTGAACAGCTATGGCAACATAAACCTTGGTGTAACACCATCTTTACCTCAAAGCACTCACTCTCATGATTCCAACTATAACACAAGCTTTACTCATATAAAAGCTTTCAACTACTCATACTAACTTTGCCCCTATCGCATATACCTCCCACAATGCCTTCCTGTCTACCCTGTCACAAGCCTTTTCTGTCTCTATAAAGGTCCAAAAAAACATCCTTACCTTTTGCTAAAAAATTCTCGCAAATCTGCCTTGCTAAAATAATTTTATTTACACACCCTCTACCTTTCCTAAATCCATACTGTTCCTCACCAATTACTCCCTCAGTTCCCCTATGATTCCTGTCAATTAACACCCTCCTGTATGCCTTTCCATCTATGCTTAATAAATTGATTGCCCTAAAACTGCCATAGAGATTACTTACTAAATTGTGACAGAAGAAAAACAAGAGGACACGAGAAGAAACTTAAGGACAATTACAGAAGAGAGAGATCTGAAAAAGAATAGCTTCCTACACAGAGTGATAGATATCTTGAACAAACTGAATGAGGAAACAGCGAGTGCTAAAACTATACATGACATTAAGAACAAACTGGATATGGAAAGATACAAAACCAGGTCACTACAAGCATAGTTCTCTTCCTGTAAAATACAACTAGGTAAGTACAAACCAATCCACTATAACCAATCCTTCCACTGTCAGATACTCTGGATGGCACCAAACCAACCCAGGTGCCAAACCATCTTTCATAATTTTCTATGTTCTTTGTACCTCATCTTTTCCTATAGCCCTGTCATTTTCCTCTCCCATCATAGTCACCTTCCTAGCCCCTCCCACTGCCTCAATCAATCCATCTCTAACCTTCTTCACATTCAACAATTCTCTGAAATATTCAACCCATCTTCTCTTTACTGCTTTCATTTCCATCAACATCTGTCCATGTGCACCCTTTAGATTCTCCTCTCAGTCTCTTCTCTTCCAAAACATCTCTATTCTTTTCAAAATCTGTCAAACCCCTACCCCAGTTTATATTTGCTCTCCTCTTTGCCTCCCTCACCTTACATTTTGTTGCTCCTCTCTTCTTGTACCTCTCATATGCTTCCCTTGTTCTACCTTGCAACCAATCCACACATGCTTGCTTCTTTTCTTCTGATACTGCCTTCACCTCTTCATCCCACTATTTACCATGGAGAAATACCCAGCAATGAAGAAGTTGACAAAATAGTTTGAAAAGTAGCATCCACCAGTTTTGATGCTTCCACTCCACTGCCTGAAACATATTACCCAGTACTTTGATAAACAATGCTAAACATGTACTATGGATGCTGGGAACAACATCCAGCAAATCATCTAAAACAGTCAAACCCCACACACATTCATTGCTGTCCTCACATCAACATCACTGACATCTTAAAACAATATTAGTATGTCTAAGAACAGAACATTCCTGCCTCATACATATCCACCTGACAGGAAACTACTCGAGTGTTCAATTGACAAAACACCCTGCAACAACCACCTCTGTCATTTACTCCTTCAAACAGCAATGACTATACCAAATCCTGGCAACAAAACAGTAAAACTTCTATCATATCTCTAAAATTTACTACAATCAGGACTTTTAACCAAACAAAATACCCACAACTACCTAAACCAATTAAATCTAAGACAATACAAAACAGCAAATGTGAGATTGTCCCCACTGATAAACTATAGTCCTTAACAACTTCCAGTACCACTTCATCCACTTTTTGGTTCTTCATAACTAATAGCATCACACCTTTTCCCTGTCACCTCTATCCCATCTCCTATATCGTACAATCCACTGCCTAAACTGATATTGAGATCTTTCCTAATTTGGTTTTACATATATACATATATCAACAGCTTTTTCCCTCTTACAAGGGAAGTAGCCAAAAAACAAAAGCATAAGATCCACTCCCACCCATTCCATCCCCATATACTCCACTCCCATCCAACCCCCCTCCCTCCCTCTTATCTTGGCTCCTACTGGATGATGGGTCATCCCTGCACCTTATCCACTGCTCTGGGTCAGAAGAAGTGTTGCAAGACACAGTACATCCACAGCAAGGCTGCTTCATGAAATCAATGACCCCTTCTTCATCCCCTCATGCAGAAATGGAGAAGATGGGGAGAAATCCCTTCAGGCTGTATCAATTTATTTTTCACACATACTCCCTCACCCCCCCATCCACCACCCACACCCTTTCATCCATCACAGCATCATCCATACACAACCATTCTCCATTCACTCACATCTTCTGTTTTCTCCCATCCTTCCTCAACAAACATTCCCCTCTTTCCCGATGCCCCTTTTACCCCATCCATTCATCTCATCCTTGGATGCCTCATGTTCACTCCTTCTACTTATGCCTTCCAAACCTTTCACTAATCTTTCTTCACTCATTCTTTCAATGTGTCCAAACCATCCCAATACTCTTTCATCAACCCTATCTCCCAACTCCCTTTCTACCCCTGCTCTCCTCCTCACCTCCTCATTCCTCACTCTATCCAGCCTAGTAACCCCTATCATACTTGTAAAACAGCGTGAAGGAGATAAAGAATATATAAATGACACAGAAATGGCAGAAGTTATGATCAGACATTTCAGGTCTGTTTTTACAATTGAGAGCTCACAATTTTGGGAAGATGGACAACAAGAAAGATCCCCTAAAATGAAAGAAATAAAGGTAACACAGAAAGAAATGAGACCAAATAAAAAAAAACCTAGATGTTAGAAAATTGCATGGACCAGATGGAATTGAAATTGGACACTTAAAGAGTGTATAGATGAACTGACGGACAAATTATACAAGATAACAGAATTTTTACTCAAAGAAGGAAAGGTACTGCAAGATTGGAAAGATGCAAACATAGTACCAATATATAAAGGAGGAAACAAAGAGGATCCTACAAACTTCAGACTGGTATCCCTTATAAGCACAGTAGCAAAAATATGCGAAAAGGTTATCAGAAGCAAATGGATCAAACACTTGGAAGAGAGTAAAATATTAAACCCTAAACAATTTGGGTTTAGAAGTGGAAGATCATGTACCACAAACTGAATATGTTTTTACTTGAGATTAATTGAGATAATACAGATTGCGCCTTCTTGAACTTGCAGAAGGCTTTTGACAAAGTACCACATAAAAAATTAATAAGAAAAATTGAAATAATAGGAGGAATACAAGGTAAGCTACTGGAATGGATAAAGGATTTCTTAAGTGGGAGAAAAATGAGAGTGGTATTTAGAGACAAAAATTCGAACTGGGAAGATGTGATAAGTGGCATTCCGCAAGGCTCTGTATTGGCTCCTTTAATGTTTGCCATATATATATATGATATGGATGAGGGAGTGGTGTTACATGAACTTTGCTGATGATGCCAAATTAATCAATAGAATAAGCACGGAAGATTGCAGATTGCTACAAGAAGACCTGGACAAAATATGGGAATGGAGTCAGAGGTGTACCCGCCCTTGACCTGAGTGGGTGTGCCACCATTGACGAAGAAATGGTGCTGCAAACAGCCCTTGATGACCACACCTACCAGTCACTGGTGTCAAGAGTAAGCAGTGGTGACTGGGAGTCCCACAGGTCATGGGAGCCTGCCTGCCTGCGGCCCTTCTATGGTGCACGAGACAGACTGGCAGTGTTCCGTGGCCTAGTCACCTATACCTATGATCAGGGATGTGTGCGGCTTGTCATACCTGAGGCTCTGCGACAACGAGTGGCAGCTAGCCTTCACGCCAGCCATCAGGGCCTTGACTCCATGCTAAGAAGGGCCAGACAGACAGTGTACTGGCCTGGAATGTAGGATGACCTGCAGCATCACAGGGCCATATGTAACTCCTGCAATGCCAACACACCATCACAACCACCTGAGCCCCTCATTCTCACTCCACCCACCCGATTACACCTTTCAGCAGATGGTGGCAGACCTCTTCCAGCTGGCAGGTCAAACATACCTAATCTACACCGACTGACTCACTGGTTGGCTAGAGGTTGCCCACCTACCCTCGGGTGCCATGTCCAGCAAAATCATGAAGCACCTAAGGCACTATTTCACCAGATGGGGGGCCCCAGAACAACTCTTTACTGATGGAGGTACGAACCTAGTGAGTGGGGAAATGACCGCTTTCCTCAGGAGATGAGGCATCACGACCCACCTCTCCTCCGCTCAGTACCTTCAGTCCAATGGCTGAGCCGAGGCTGCCGTGAAGACAGCCAAGAGGATTCTGCGAGACAACACAGGGACCAGTGGCAGCCTGGACAACGACAAGGTGTCGCTTGCCCTCCTCCAATACCTCAACACCCCGCTATGGGAAGGAAACGCATCCCCCGAACAATTGACAACTGGCAGACAGCTACATGATGGAGTTCCCATGGCCAAACAGAACTACAGTCAATTGTGAGTGGCTGCGGACCCTGGAGAAGAGGGAGACTCGGATGGTGCAACACCATGCAGAGATATGACAGAAGAGCATGGGCCAGCAATATCGATGGCGCCACCTGCAGCCAGGAGCCCGTGTGTGGGTTCAGGACCAGACTACTAAGGCATAGAGCAAGTCTGGTACCATAGTCGAAGTCTACCCACACCGCCAGTATGCAGTGAGGATGCACAGAAGCGGTCACATCTCACTGCACACCCATGGCCACTTGAGAATGGCTGTGCCACCACGGGGGCCATTATCCCCTGGGGGTTCACCCAAGCCGCAACCACTGACCCAGGGGATGCCTCTGCCTGCTTCCCTGAGAAGGGAACATCCTCAGAGGCACAGGTCTCAACCGAGATGGCTGGACGACTACGTAAAATAGCTTTTCAATTTTGTTCATAATCTATGTCATTGGAATTACCATTTATGTTGTTATGTTTGATGCAGTCAGATTGTCAAGGTATTTGATTTGTTTTGTTTTTCCCTCACAATCTTGGGGGGGAGATGTAGGAGCGTTTAGTGTGAGAGCTGGTAACTGCAAGCCACGCTCGTAGACGCTGCCTCAAGCGCGGGTAGTTAGTTACCTGCCAACAGCCATTTTGTAAGGTGGCTTGAATAAAAACCCTAACAGTGGGGGTCAAATAGTTGGGAAAGGAATTATGCCATTTGACTTTGGCTTTCTTCCTTGTACAGGGGAAAAAAGCCCTTGGTATATGGTATTACCATTGTGCCTAATTTTACCTCTTCAGTTGCTGGGACATTCCACGGCAAAATTAATTTTTTCTACATTTAGAGCAACTTTTCCCATAAGCAGGATATTCATTTTTAAAACATATATGTTTCTGGCCACAAAACTTACAGTTTTTCAGATTTACAATTTTGGAGCTAGTTACAGCTTTTTCATTTTGAGAATTTGAGCTAAGCCATGTTTAAGCTGTACAGGCTTATGACTTTCTATCTGCACAGTGTCAACATTGCTCATCTTATACACAGACATTTGCTTTCTATAAACTTGGTAATCTACACAAACATCAATCGTTTTCTGTAAATCTAAATTTTCTGCATCAAAGAATTTCTTTCTCAGCTCATCACTGCAGAAAAAAATCTTAAAGCCTTGCCACTCAATTGGGGCAAGGGTCCCAATAAGCAAAATCGAATGTGGGAACCCACTGGAATAGTACAATGTTTGTTACTGGTTCACTTCATTCTGAATCTCTATGTAGCAACATATATTTCACAATACTTTCTTGTTGGCATAATAATAACCAGTGATTTTAATTATATATCAGTTCAGTCCCTACGTCTGAATGGTAAAAAACGCTAACAATACTTCCCAGTCAAAGGACCACAGCTGGAGACAAGAGCAGGTATCACATAACTACATACATACATACGGTCAACTTGAATATTCAAATGAAGGAATGTGTAATACCGTATATACTCGTCTATAGGTCGATCTCGTCTAAAGGTCGACCCCCCATTTTTGGCAAAAAAATCTGGAATTTTCCATATACCTCATGTATAGGACGAGTGGCTTGTTTTTGTTTTGGTGCTATGAGCATTCCACTGTCTTAATGCTTTGAAGTGGTGTGGCTTGCCTGGTATAGCAATTGATTATTATGGTTTTTTCACTTCATTAATTCTAATGTATTTTGGTTTATGTTTTTTCAAGTTCACTGATTTTAATATCTAATAAGTTTCACTGAAGTTGCCATTTCAGCAGAGTGAAAAACGTGAACAGATTACCAAGTTCTTTTTTATGAAAGTAGCAGTTGCCGACAAGACTGACGAGTTAAACACCATATGAGGACGGAGCCTTTATTTGTACGACGTTTCGTTTATTACAGCCCTTTCAAGTAAAAGTTGAGATACATATGCTTGAGATTAAATATGGGGAAAGGAGGGAACGGGAAGAGAAAAGAAGTAGGAGGGAAGGGAGAGGAGGAGGAGGAGGTGGGGGATTGAACACTGGGAAAGGTTGAGAATGCTGGCCCAAATGTCTGTGGGCAAAATGTTCACAAAGGGTGGTTTAAATATTTTAATTTTTTTTTGCTGGCCATGGGTATTAGGGGAATTATGTGGGGCGAGATGTTGAACATGGCCCTATTTTGTTCAATAGTGTTCGTTCCTTGAATGATTGCTGCTTCTAAACACTTCCTGCAGATTGTCCAGTTCTCATATCAGCAGCTCTGCATTCTTCCAGTCCATAAGATGGTTTTCCTTGTTTCTGTGTGTCACACATGCATTGGTGGTGACATCATGCCTGATGTCGTAACGGTGTTCACATATTCGTGTATTCAGGTCGTGTGACATTTCTCCGATGTAAACTTTATCACATCCTGAACACGGAATATGATAAACACCTGCTTTGGTGCCCGGTGTTTGATTGTTGTGTATTTTCGTCTTTGTGATGTCTTTTATCGTCCTGTTTGTCTGGCACACTACTTCCGAATTGGTGGTTCTTAAAATATGTGTCAGGTTGGTGACAACGTTACTGGTTGGCAACACAAGACGTCTTGTTGTGCAGCAGGACAGCACAACAAGACGTCTCGTGTTGCCAACCAGCGACATTGCCACCAACCTGACACATATTTTAAGAACCACCAATTTGGAAGTAGTGTGCCAGACAAGCAGGAAGATAAAAGACATCACGAAGACGAAAATACACAACAACCAAACACCCGGCACCAAAGCCGGTGTTCATCATATTCCGTATGGGGTTACCATATCTAGAAGGAATTTCACATGTTTTGGTACATACCGTGTATTTTATGTCCCCACTGTTTACTGTTAGTAACTAGTAGGTAAATATTTTGATTTCTGAACCTAAAGAAAAGGTAAGACTTCTTCCTAGCCTTTCTTGTCATGTCTGGATTTCAACCTAACAAGATTATTACTTGTATATATGTCGATCCCTAGGTTTTAGCCTAAAAAAAATTCCTTAAGATTTCGACCTATAGACGAGTATATACGGTATCTTAAACAATTATTTTAGCTTGGTATTCATAAACGAAACACCTCAAAGTGAATTCCAAACTGAAACCTGTGAAAAGTCTGGGGTAAACTTACTACGGTAAATATAACAAAAGAAAAAATTAAAAGGTGTATAGACAAACTCAAAGTTAATAAAACACCAGGGCCTGACGGTTGGCATCCAAGAATTTTAAAGGAAATGAAAAATGAGATTATTGTTCCATTAGAAATTATTTTCAAGAAATTCATCATATCCGGAGATGTCCCAAGAGAATGGAAGCTAGCTAACGTTACTCCCATATTCAAAAAAAGGTGACAAAAAGAAACCAAATAACTATAGGCCTATAAGTTTGACTTCAATCGTAGGAAAAATAATGGAAACTATCATCAGAGATGCTATCGAACATCATTTAGAAAGTAACCGTTTGATAAATGATAGCCAGCATGGTTTCAGACGGAAACGTTCTTGCGTGACTACTTACTCGAATTCTACAACACAGTTATCTCGAATTATGACAAAAGAAACAATATAGATTTAATATATCTAGACTTTGCAAAAGCTTTTGATACCGTCCCACACGAAAGACTACTTACTAAATTAGGTTTGCATGGAATAAGTGGTAGCCTATTTGGTTGGACTAGTAATTGGTTGAATGGTCGAAAACAGAGAGTTGTTTTAAATGGAAAAACTTCTGGATGGAAAAGTGTTGCAAGTGGAGTTCCTCAGGGTTCCGTTCTTGGGCCACTTCTATTCATAGTATATATAAATGATATAGACCATGGACTAAAATCTACTGTTTCCAAATTTGCTGATGATACAAAACTGTGCGGAGTGGCAAATGATCACTCAAACCAATTAGATATTCAAGAAGATTTAGATCAATTACAGCAATGGTCTGAAAAGTGGCTAATGAAATTTAACACAAGTAAATGCAAAGTAATGCACTTAGGTAAAAATAACAGTAAGTACGATTACAAGTTATTTGGAAATTCGTTAACAAAAGTGGATAGTGAAAAAGATCTCGGTGTAATTATCAGTAACGACCTCAAATCATCCAAGCAGTGTATTTCAGCCTCTGAGAAAGCAAATAAGATTCTGGGACTGATTGTGCGATCTTTTGATTTCAAAAGTCCGTCACTCATTAACATATACATACATATACCAAGGCTTTTTCCCCCCTTCCAAGGGAGGTAGCCAAAAAGGGAAAGGCATAAAAACACTCCCACCCATTTCATCCCTAAATACACTCCACACCCCTCCCACCCTTCCTCTCATCTGAGCACCTCCTGGATGACGGGTCATCCCTGCACCCTGCCCACCGCCCTGGGTCAGAAGCAGTGTCGCAAGACACAGTACATCCACAGCGAGGCCGCTTCATTTAATCGGCGACCCCCCCTCTCCGTCCCCCTTTGCATATAAGGCGAGGACGGGGAGAAATCCCTTCGGGCTGCGTCAAAATTTACTCACACATACTACCCCACCCCCCACTTCCCCGCCCATTCCTCCTCATGCAGTCACAACATCATCCATATACAACCATTCTCCACTCACCTCTGTCTTCCGTCCTCTCCCTTCCTTCCTCAACAGACATTCCCCTCTTCCCCAAAGCCCCCTTCACCCCATCCATCCACCTCATCCTAGGACGTCCCCTCATGTTCACTCCCTCCACATCTGCCTTCCATACCTCTTTTACTAGTCTTTCTTCACTCATTCTTTCCATGTGTCCAAACCATCCTAATATTCTTTCATCAACCCTATCTCCCAAATCCTTTTTCACCCCTGTTCTCCTCCTCACCTCCTCATTTCTCACTCTATCTAGCCTAGTAACCCCCACCATACTTCTCAGACACCTCATCTCAAACACATTCAAACTCCTTCTCTCTTCTTCTCTTATGTTCCACGTTTCTGCCCCATACAGTGCTGTTGGCACAATCACTCCTTCATACAGTCTCCTCTTCGCATCCATTCCCAAATGTCTATTCCTCATTACACTATTTAAACCACCAAGGCATTTACTCGCTTCTCTCAATCTACATTCTACCTCCACCTTCACTCCACCTTTTCCTGCTACACTTGCACCCAAGTATCTAAAACTATCCACTTCCTCCAGTCGCTCTCCCTTAATGTTCACTTCCAGTCTACTGCCACTTTCACCCCTTGTACATCTCATCACCTTACTTTTACCCACATTTATCTTTAGCTTTCTTCTATCACATACTCTCCCAAACTCTGCCACCAGCTTCCTCAATCCCTCCTCTGACCCTGCCACAAGCGCAGTGTCGTCCGCAAACAACAGCTATATAAATCGTTAGTTCGTCCACATTTGGAATATGCTGTTTCCGTATGGTCACCAAATCTCATTAAAGACATTGACAGACTGGAAAAAGTACAACGGCGAGCCACAAAACTGATTCCAAATATCAAAAATAAATCATACGAAAATCGACTAAAGCACATGAATCTGTTTTCCCTAAAAAAGCGTAGACTCATAGGTGACTTGCTACTGGTCTTTAAGATTTTAAAGGGAATTGACAACATCAAAAGTGACCAAATTTTCACATTGAATGAGAATCAGACAAGAAACAATGGTCTCAAACTGTCCGGAAATAGATTCAATTTGGAAGTAGGTAGAAACAACTTTGCCAACTGTGTAGTTAATGAATGGAATAAACTTCCTGCACAGGTAGTGCAATGTAGTTCAGTTCGAAGCTTTAAGAATCATTTAGATAAATACCTAAGTAAGATGCTGTAATGATTATAATTTATGTTATATTATTTGTTTTTGTTTTGTTATAATTTGTCTGTCTGATTTTCATTTATTATTAGTTATATGTCAATTTATCATCATTTACTATTTACCTGTTTGTTTATTATTTTAACTATACCTATGCATTTATTTATGTATTTTATTTGTTATTTACATTATTATAGTTTTTATTCATTATTTTATTATTAATGATTTTTTTTTTTTTTTTTTTTTGCATCCGACCTAGATATGGATCAAAAGGTCTCCTGTCGGCATGCTCCGCCTTTGTAATCCTTTGTAATCCTTTATATACCAAAGGCTTTTTCCCCCTTACAAGGGAGGTAGTCAAAAAACAAAGGCATAGAAACCACTCCCACCCATTCCATCCCCTACACACTCCACCTCCCTCCACCCTCTTCCCTCCCTCTTATCTTGGCACCTCCGGGATGACAGGTCATACCTGCATCTTGTCCACTGCCCTGGGTCAGAAGCAGTGTCACAAGATATGACACATCCACAGCAAGGCCGTTTCCTTAAATCAGCAACCCCCTTCTCCATCCCATCATGCAGAAAAGGAGATGGGGAGAAATCCCTTCAGGCTGTGTCTATTTATTTCTCATACATACTCCCTCACCCCCCATCCCCCACTCATTCCCCCTCATCTATCACAGCATCATCCATACACAACCATTCTCTATTCACCCCTATCTTCTGTCCTCTCCCGTCCTTCCTCAACAGACATTCCCCTCTTTCCCAATGCCCCTTTTACCCCATCCATCCATCTCATCCTAGGTCACCCCCTCATGTTCACTCCTTCAACACCTCTTTTACTAGTCTTCAATCATTCTTTCCATGTGTCCGAACCATCCCAATACTCTTTCATCAACCCTATCTCCCAACTCCCTTTCCACCCTTGTTCTCCTCCTAACATCCTCATTTCTCACTCTATCCTGCCTAGTAACCCCTATCACCTCATCTCAAATACATTCAAACTCCTCCTCTCTTCCTCCCTTATATTCCATGTTTCTGCCCCATACAGTACTGTTGGCACAATCCTTCATACAATCTCCTCTTAGCATCCATTCCCAAATGTCTATTTCTCATTACACTTTTTAGTCCCCCAAGGCATTTACTCATTTCTCTCAATCTACATTCTACCTCCATCCCCACTCCACCCTAATTAACAATATTGTTACTCTTCCTCAAAACACTTGCCCCATTACATTCTACAATTATATAAGGTATTCAAAACAAAGAAAAACTCTCATATCTTACTTCAGGTGATGGAAGTCATGGGCTTCAGGTGATGGAAAGAAGGGAAGATGATAGCCACTATGTGAGTTCAGGGTATTGAGAGTGGCCAGAGAAATCCAAAGCCACATAGTTGCAATGTGTGAACCCATAAGCAATGGTCCACAGAAGATGGGCAGGAGATTTGCAAGAACATGTTCAACAGGGTGGGTATATATGGCTGTGACTGACATAGGACTCTGCCACTCATGATGCATCTTGTGGAAATGCTTGTACAGCAAACGATGGTGAAACAAACTGCAACAGAAAGAGCATAACATTCTATTATAATTCTTGTATTGTGAGAGGAAAGATGGATGTGTTGGCATTGAGTAAAACCAAGTTCAAAGGGAGGGGTGAGTGCGAGTTTGAGAGTGTAGTTGGGAGGTTCTCTGGAGTGAAGAGAGGATGAGGGAGAGAAGGGGTGGCTATACTAGTAAGTGAAGAGATAGATAAACGTGTAGTGGAGTGGAAGGAGGTTTCTTTAAGATTAATGTGGATGAAGGTGAAACTGGGAAGGGAGATGTGGGTTTTTGTAAGTGCATATGGGCCTGGTAGTGAGAAGAGTGTAGAAGAAGGGGAGTATTTTTGGATAGATTTAAACGAGTGCATAGAGGGATTAGGGAGAAACAACAATGAAGTGGTATTGGGAGACCTTAATGCTAGGGTAGGAAATAAACCAATAGATGAAGTGGTTGGAAAGTGTAGGGTTCCAGGAAAGAATCGTAGTGGAGAGTTGATGGTGATGGAAAGAGAGCTGATGATAGTAAATACAGTGTTTAGAAAGAAAGTCAAGCATAAGAACACTTGGGAGAGGGTGGTGGATGGAAGGGTGGTAAATAGAGCATTAATGGACGATATAGTGGTAAATAGGAGTATATTAAGAAGAGTTAAGGATGTACATGTTCTAAGGGGAAAGAGTGAGAGAATATATAATTTTTTCTTTTCAGTGGAAGGTAAGCTGGGAGTGGTGGATAGATGGAGAAAGAGGAAAAGGACATAAGGTAGGGAGGTGCTTAGAGTGAACTGCTTAAATGAGAAAAAAAAGGAGTAAAAGAAAAAGCTGAGAGAGGAATGGGAGAGAGTAAAGGATAGAGTAGAACTAGGAGTGGAGGAGGAATGGGGATGGTTCAAGGAGGGAGTCACAAGGAGTGGAAAGATGGTGTGTGGAACAAGGAGGACGGGAGATCAGGTAAAGCACCTGGGTTGGGTGGATGTCATGCAGAATGTCTGAAAAAAGGAGGTACAGTGATGGTCGACTGGCTGGTGAGGTTAATGTTTGTTTAAGAGAGGGTAGAAGGCTGGAGGACTGGAGGAGTGCCTGTATAGTTCCACTTTACAAGGGAAAAGGGGACAAGTGTGAGTGGTTTCAGAGGGAGCATTTTGTTAAATGTAGTTGGGAAGGCTTATGGGAAGTTCTTGATTGAGAGGATTAGGAGAGGAACAGAGGGAGTAATTGGTGAGGAACACTGGGGTTTAGGACAGGTATGGGCTGTATGGATCAGATTTTTGTGGTAAGACAGATATGTGAGAAAGCTATAGGAAAAGGTAAGGATGTTTTTTGGGCTTTTATGGATTTGGGAAAGGCTTATGACAGGGTAGATAGGAAGGCACTGTGGGAGGTATTGCAGATATATGAGTATTAAGTGAGTATTAAGGGAGACAGACTGGAGGAAGTGGATAGTTCTAGGTACTTGGGTGCAAATGTGGCGGGAAAGAGAGTGGAGGTGGAGGTAGGATGTAGACTGAGAGAAGCAAGTAAATGCCTTCGGTGATTAAAAAGTGTAATGAGAAATATACATTTGGGAATGGTTGCTAAGAGGAGATTGTTTGGAGTGATTGTGCCGACAGCACTGTATGGGGTAGAAACATGGAACATAAGAGAGGAGTCTGAACGTGTTTGATGAAATGCCTGAGAAGTATGATAGGGATTACTAGGCTGGATAGAGAAATGAGGAGGTGAGGAGGAGAATGGAGGTGGAAAGGGAGAAGGGAGATAGGGTTGATGAAAGAGTATTGGGATGGTTTGGACACAGGGAAAGAATAAATGAAGACTAGGAAAAGAGGTGTGGAAAGCAGAGGTGGAAGGAGTGAACATGAGGGGGTGACCTAGAGTGAGATGGATGGATATGGTAAAAGGGGCAATGGGAAAGAGGGGAATGTCTGTTGAGGAAGGACAGGAGAGGATAGATGATAAGGATGAATTGAGGATGTTTGTATATGGATGATGCTGTGATGAATGAGGTGGAATGGGTGGAGAATGGGGGGTGAGGGAGTATGTGTGAGAAATAATTTGACGCAGCCCGAAGGTATTTCTCCTTTTCTGCATGAGGGAATGGAGAGGGGCCACCGATTTAATGAAGCAGCCTTGCTGTGGATGTGCTGTATCTCATGACACTGCTTCTGACCCCGGGCAGTGGGAGAGATGGATCATCCAGGAGGTGCCAAGATAAGAGGGAGGGAAGAAGGTGGAGGGGAGTATGATAGGGATGAAATGAGTAGAAGTGGTTTTTCATGACTGTTTTTTGGCTACCTCTCTTATAAGGGAAAAAAAGCCTTTAGTGTATGTATGTACTAAATGTTTAGGAGGATAGGGAGGAAAATGTAGTTGCAGTGGGAAGCACCAAGAAAATGACGATGATGAGTAAGGAAAATGGAAGAGAAATAAGGAAAGATGAGGGGAAAGCAGTTATTAAAATAATGAGAGCAGGTAAGGCACCTGGGTTAGGTCTCATGTGGTGTGTCTACAAAAGGGAGGTACAGTAATGGTGGATTTGCTGGTGAGGTTGTTTAAGGTTTGTCTAAAAGAGGGTAGAGTGCCCAAGGACTGAAGGAGTGCCTGTATATTTCCACTTTACAGGGGAAAAGGGGACAAGTGTGAGTATAGTATTTTCAGTAGTTTCAGAGGTATCAGTTTGTTGACTGTAGTTGGGAAAACTTATGGGAGGGTTTTGATTCTGAAGATTAAGAAAAGAACAGAGGGAGTAATTGGTGAAGAACAGTGTGGGTTTAGGACAGGTAGGGGTTGCATGGATCAGATTTTTGTGGTAAGGCAGATATGAGAAAGATTTAGGAAAAGGTAAGGATTTTTTTTTTTTTTTTTTTTGCTTTTATCGATTTGGAAAAGGCTTGTATAGAGTGATTGTGCCTACAGCACTGTATGGGGCAGAAACATGAAACATAACAGAGGAAGAGAGAAGTTTGATTGTGTTTGATGAAATGCCTGAGAAGTATGATAGGGTTACTAGGCTAGATAGAGTGAGAAATGAGGAGATGAGGAGAACAGGGGTGGAATGGGAGTTGTTGTTGTTCCCTAGACTGTCTGTCTGAGCAGTCCCGTCTCCCCAAGGAATGCCACGGCTGAAACGGGGTTTTCCCACAAATCCTTTATGGAGTGTATGTTGTGTTGTTTGCATGCGTGATTGTGTATGATGCAGTCTTCCATGATGTGTTGAATAGTATAGGGTGAAGTGTTACATCCTGGGCATTTGTCCACAATGCGGTCATCCAGTCTCTTCTGGTAGCTTAGAAGGGCTGGGTGATGGCTGCATAACAGTCTGGCCAGGTGGACTCTGTCCTTTCGTGGGAGGTTTGGCATGCAACAATGTGTTGTCTTTTAGTGTGTTAATAGAGCAGTGAGTGAAGTGATTATGAATGTGTTTCCAGAGGCTGATATTTGGTGGTTTGGAGAAAGAGAAGAGAGTATTTGTGTGTGATATAAGTATTTGGGTGTTTTTTTTTTAATATTTCTTGGTGTGTGTGGGTGTTCTGCTATGTAGTGTAGTGGGTGTGCTGTGTTTGTGGAGGCTGCAGCAAGTGTTTGTGTCCCTCACATGTCAAGGTGATCTTTGACTTTCAGGACTTTTGTTTCATAGTGTAGTCTGTAGGTGTTGTATATGTGCAGCCTGTAATTGTTTTTAAGGCTTTGTTTTGTATGGTCTGAAGGGTGTTGAGGTATGTCTCACTGAGATCAGGTACCCATGCTGGACTCGCATAATTCATCACTGAGCGTATGCATTGTTTGTACATTGTAGTATTAGTTTTTTTGTTTTTTTTTTGTCCAAATGTTGTTCCAGTGATTGATTTAAGTGTGCTGAGTCTAGGTGTACATTTATTTTTTATGTATGTGATGTGTTGTTTAAATGACATGGATGTATTGTATATTACACCAAGAATTTTCAGGGTGTGTGTGTGTGTGTGGTATTAGAGTGTTGTTGATATAGAGATGAGGAATGTATTTTTTTTCTTTTTTATCCAGTTGGTGCGAAGTGTTGATGTAGATTTGGTTGGGGCTATTTTGAGTCTGTTTGTAATGAACCATATGTTGAGTGTATCAAGGTATGGCTGTATTATTTCTGTAGCTTTGTCTATGTTACAATGTGTACATGTGATTGTTATGTCATTTGCATAGGAAGAGATGTATTTCTGAGGTGTGGGAGATAGGGTTGATGAAAAAGTATTGGGATGGTTTGGACACATGGAAAGAATGAGTGAAAAAAGATTAGTGAAAGAGGTGTGGAAGGCTGAGGTGGAAGGAGTGAACATGAGGGGTCGATCTAGGATGAGATGGATGGATGGGGTAAAAGGGGCATTGGGAAATTGGGAACAAGGGGAATGTCTGTTGAGGAAGGACGGGAGAGGACAGAAGATACGAGTGAATGGAGAATGGTTGTGTATTTACTTAGTTTTATTTTACGGGACGAGAGCTATGCTCGTAGTGACCCATTTTCGTATCTCTCCGCATCCAGTTTATTCTTAAAATCGTGTATAGTTTTGGCATTCACTGTTTCTCTGTTCAGTTTGTTCCAGACATCAATCACTCTATGTGGGAAGCTATTCTTTTTCAGGTCTCTTCTATAAGTGTCCTTTAGTTTCTTTTCATGTCCTCTTGTTTCTCTTATGTCCCACTTTAATAAGTCATCTCTATCGAGGATTTCCATCCCTTTCATAATTCTGTAAATGGTCAATAAATCACCTCTTTCTCTTCTCTGTTCCAGTGTTGACAGATGTAGTTTCTCCAATCTTTGTTCATATGTCAGATTTGCCAGTGTAGGTGCCATTTTTGTCGCTGCTCTTTGGATTCTTTCTAATTTTCTTATGTTCTTCTTTGTGCTGGGTGCCCACAATGTTGCGGCATATTCTAGTTTAGGTCTTATCAGTGTAACGACTATTTTTTTAATCATTTCTTCGTCTATGTAGTGGAAGGCCACTTTCATTGATCTTAGTAAGTTAAAAGTCTCTCCAAATAATTTGTTGACGTGTTGGTCAGGTGTCAAGTCGCTCGAGATGATTACTGATTTGACTTTTTTGACTTCTTTGTTTCCAATTTTGTATTGGCCTGATATTCTATTTTTGCTTTTTTCACATTCTATTATGCTACATTTCTTAATGTTGAAGCTCATCTCACATTTCTGACTCCATTTTCCTATTTTGTCTAGGTCTTCTTGTAGCAATCTATAATCTTCTTCCGTTTTTACTCTTGAGTAATTTGGCATCGTCAGCAAAGAAGTTCATGTAACAATTTACTCCCTCATCCATATCATTTATATATAAGACAAACATTAAAGGAGTCAATACAGAGCCTTGCAGGAGTCCACTTTTCACATCTTCCCAGTTTGAATTTTTGTGTCTAAGTACCACTCTCATTTTTTTTCCAATTAAGAAGTCCTTCATCCATTCTAGCTGCTTACCCTGTATTCCTCCTATTTCAATTTTTCTTGTTAATTTTTTATGTGGTACCTTATCAAATGCCTTCTGCAAATCCAAGAATGCGCAATCTACCCAGCCACCTCTTTCTTGTATTATCTCAATTATCTCGAGTAAAAGCAAATTAGGTTTGTGGTACACGATCTTCCACTTCTAAAGCCAAATTGTTTAGGGTTTATTATTTTATTTTCTTCCAAGTGTTTGGTCCATTTATTTCTGATGACTTTTTCACATATTTTTGCTACTGTGCTTGTAAGGGATACCGGTCTGAAATTTGTAGTCTTCCCTATTTCCTCCTTTGTATATTGGTACTATATTTGCATCTTTCCAATCTTGCAGTACCTTTCCTTCTTTGAATGAGGAGTCTATCATCTTGTATAGTTTGTCTGTCAGTTTGTCTACACACTCTTTCAGTATCCAATTTGCAATTCCGTCTGGTCCATGCGATTTCCTGACATCTAGGTTTTTTATTTGATCTCTTATTTCTTTTTGTGTTACCTTTATTTCTTCCATTTGGGGTGATCTTTCTTGTTTTCTATCTTCCCAAAATTGTGAGCTCTCAATTGTAAAAACTGACCTGAAGTGTCTGATCATGACTTCTGCCATTTCTTTATCATCTATATATCCTTTATCTCCTTCACGCATGAGGGGGAATGGGCTGGGGGAAGGGGGGTGAGGAAGTATGTATGAGAAATAATTTGTTGCAGCCCAATGGGATTTCTCCTCATCTTCTCCTTTTCTGCATGAGGGGATGGAGAAGGGGCATCGCCAATTTATTGAACCGGCCTTGCTGTGGATGTGCTGTGTCTTGCAACACTTCTTCTGACCCAGGGCAGTGGACAAGATGCAGGGATGACCCGTTATCCCAGAGGTACCAAGATAAGAGGGAGGGAAGAGGGTAGAGGGGAGTGGACTATGAAGGGGATGGAATGGGTGGGAGTGGTTTCTATGCCTTTGTTTTTTGACTACCTCCCATGTAAGGGGGAAAGCCTTTCGTATATGTATGTATGGAAAAGGCTCACGACAGGGTAGACAGGAAGGCACTGTGGGAGGTATTGCAAATATATGGGATAGGAGGAAAGCTGTTAAGAGCGGTCAAGAGTTTTTGTGTGAGTAGTAGAGCCTGTGTTAGAATTAGAAATCAAGAGACTGAGTAGTTTGAGGTAAAAGTGGGACTTCATCAGGGATGTGTTATGTTGCCTTGGCTGTTCAATTTATATATGGATGGGGTGGTGGAAGAGGTAAATGCAAGGGATTGGAGATACTTAAAGAAAATAGAGAAAAATGGGAGATAAGCCAGTTGTTGTTTGCTGAGGACACTGGACTTGTAGCAAAGTCAGAGGAGGGATTAAGGAAGTTAGTGACAAAGTTTGGAAAGGTGTGCAAAAGAAGACAATTGAAGAAAAATGTAGGTAAAAGTAAGGTGATGAGATATACAAGGGGAGAGGATGGCAGCAAATTGGAAGCTAGTATTAACCTCTTCACTCTGGGGCACATCGCATGTCGGGCAGCTAATCTGCCTGACGTGCGATATTGTGTCATAATAATCGCATTATAAAAAATAAAGTCAGTGCTCCATCGTTCGTTCTCTTTCACCCATGTATTTTAATAACCATAAAAA
The DNA here is from genome assembly GCF_046742065.1 of Oratosquilla oratoria. NCBI lineage: Eukaryota > Metazoa > Arthropoda > Malacostraca > Stomatopoda > Squillidae > Oratosquilla > Oratosquilla oratoria. The sequence continues at coordinate 29,252,238 of NC_134787.1, forward strand.
ATATGATGGTCAGTTTAGAGAGAATGGAGGTTACGTAGGTATGACTACAATAAATATAATCAAGATGCCGACGTCGGCATCATCGAGTACCCACTTGCTCCTCATGCCGCCTACGTAGGCGTCACCGCATGGAAGTGGTTAAGGGAAAGACTGGATGAAGAGGATAGCTTTATATATTTGGGGGTGAATGTGGCAGGAAAGGGAGGAGTGGAGGTGTAGGTAGATTGTAGATTGTGAGACGCAAGTAAATGCCTTGGTGGATTAAAAAAATGTAATGATAAAGACACATTTGGTAATGGGTGCTAAGAGGAGATTGTATGAAGGGATGATTGCACTGACAGCACTCTATGGGGCAGAAACATTAAACATAAGTTAAGGAACAGGGAAAGGGTTTAAATGTGCTCGAGATGGAATGCCTGAGAAGTATGGTAGGGGTTACTAGGCTGGATAGAGTGAGAAATGAGGAGGCGAGGAGGAAAGCAGGGGTGGAAAAGGAGTTGGGAGATAGGGTTGATGAAAGAGTATTGGGATGGTTTAGACACATGGAAAGAATGAGTGAAAAAATATTAGTAAAAGAAGTGTGGAAGGCAGAGGTGGAGGAAATGAACATGAGGGGGCAACCAAAGATGAGATGAATGGATGGGGTGAAAGGGGCATTGGGAAAGAAGGGGAATGTCTGTTGTGGAAGGGAGAACACAGAAGACAGGAGTGGAGAATGGTTGTGTATGGATGATGTGATGAATTGGAAGGGAGTGGGTGGGGGATGGGAGGTTAGGGAGTCAGTATTTACATAATTGTTTTTACCTAATTGTAGTATACAGGAAAGGAGCAAGGCTCATTGGGTCCTGTCTCCTATTCTCTAATCTTCTAACATACCTAGACTCAAGTCCATGTACAGTTCCAACTTAATCTATATCTTTGATTTCCAATCAAGATATTTACATTTGAACTCATGTACTGTTTAAGCTAGAGCTATATCACCTTCTAAGCTATTCCACATATTCATACAGCTATGTGGAAAACTATTTCTTCAAATCCTTTCAACATGTGGTCTTTCTTAATTTACTTCCATGACCTCTTAAAGCCCTCCCACCTTTAATCAGGCGATCTCTTCTATCAATGCAATCTGTCCCCTTTAGTGACCTGAACACAGTAATCATGTCATCTCTTTCTCTTCAATCTTTCAAAGCTGGTAGGCCCAGTACTTTTAGTCTTTCCTCATATGGTTTATCTGCCAGGTTGTCGACCAATTTGGTTGCTGCCCTTTGTATTCTCTCAATCTTGTTTATATCCTTCACTCTGTGTGGGGACCATACTATTGTGTGGATTATATTTTGATGCAGCCCAAAGGGATTTCTCCCTGTCTTTTATTTTTCTGTACAAGGGGACAGGGGGGGGGGGTCATCAATTAAATGAAGCAGCCTTGGTGTGGAAAGGCTGTGTCTTGCTGCATTGCTTCTGACCCTGGGCAGTGAGTGAGATGCAGGAATGACCTGTTATCCAGGAGGTAAATGGTAATGGAGTACGTGGGGTTCAAATGGGTGGGAGTAGATTTATGCCTTTGACTTTGGCTACCTCCCTCGTATTGAAAAAGCCCCTGATATATGTATGTATTTACAAATTCTGGACACGTGTATGTATGTATTTACAAATTTTGGACACATGGAGAAAATGAGTGAAGAAAAATTAGTAACGGAAGTGTGGAAGGCAGAGAAGAAAGATTTGGGAGTTTTGATAAAAGACAACCTGTCACCTGACAGACATATTCGCAAGATTGTGGGAGAGACATATGGACTACTGCTGAAGATTAAAATGGCTTTCCACTATATGGATAAAAAGATGATGAAAAAATCTCATGGAAACCCTGATACATCCGAGACAGGAATACGTGTCAGTAGTATGGTTCCCACAAAGAGTGAAAGATGTAAGACAGAGAATACAAAGGGCAGTAACCAAATTGGTCTCCAGCCTGGCAGATAAAGCATACGAGGAAAGACTAAAAGTACTGGGTCTGCCAACATTGAAAGATCGAGGAGAAAGAGGCGACATGATTACAGTATTCAGGTCACCAAAGGGGATACTGCATTGTTAGAAGAGATCTCCTGATTAAAGATGGGAGAGCTTTAAGAGGTCATGGAAGCAAATTAAGAAAGACCACATGTCAAAAGGATGTGAAGAAATACAGTTTTTCATATAGATGCCTAAATACTTTAAATAGCTTAGGTGATATAGCCCAAGCTCAAACAATACACTAGTTCAAATTAAAATATGATAATTGGAAATCAAAGATATAGATTAAGTTGGATCCATACATGAATTTGAGTCTAAGTATGTTAGAAAATTAAAGAATAGGAGATGGGACCCAACAAGTATTGCTCCATTCCTGTATACTAAAATTAGGTAAAACAAGTACAGTACTGTACAGTAATGCACTGTACAAGACATAAACAACTGTTATTAACTGCTGTGAATATAACATGGAACAGGGAGAGGGGAGTTGGGAGAGACGACAAGATGTGTATGCCCAAACTACTCCTGTAAATAACAAGTGGGGTTCAATAAATGTATCTTAACAACCTCTGGATATTGCAAATTTTCATCTTTAGCGATCACATTTCTCCATATGTGTTTATGTCAAGGGTTTACTATATCTTTTTTTACCACTGGTTTCTACAATACTACAGCTGATTTCTGTAATGAATTACACTTAATATAAAACAAAAGGAGCATAATGGATAACAAAAACTATTGGTGATAATTTTTTTTTTAGAATACTTTTGGATTTGGAATGTAAAATTGCATGAAAACAAAGTGTCCTTTTTCTTGGATAAATTCTTTGTTGATCAGGAAGGGACAGCACACTTTGGAGTATTGGTCCTCACTGATCTTTACACATGTCTGATACCATTTATTCATATAATCAATAATGAACTAAAATTTCCTTACCGGTGAAAATAATAAAATCCAATTTCTTCAACAAGAATGTAAACAATGAGTTCAAAAAGAACCCAATGGAAGGTGGGTAGTTGACGTGAGGTGTCATAGCCTCTGTAGCTGAAGACATAATAACAGAGAGCAGACACAGGTGTGCCTATGAAGATCTGATTGAAGTTCACCCATAAAATACACTGTAATAAAAATCAATAATAGTACTGCTAATATGCCATCATTGTCATCATCAATGCTATCAAATAAACACTACTAGCAAGGGGGTCCGAAAATCTGTGATTGTGGAAAATGGACAGAATTCGAGGAAGTAAGGCTCTAAAGTGGAATAGAGTCCCAGAAACAGATTCTACACATTCTTAGCTTTCTCCTTTTTTTTATGTCCAAATCAGTTAATTTTTCATTATTTTAGCAGACTGAAATGCCCCCATTTCTCATGCTTCCAAGGTTTGTTTTGAATGTGTCACTTTGCTAAACTCCAAGTAGCAGCACAAAAAGTTGTCTACATATCCTATTTCACTATTAGTGCAAATGAGTTTTAAAAATCCAATTTATTCATAATACAGGTGATTTTTTTTGTGAGTAAATGTTAGAGTGACACAGAAATACAATTTTGTTTTTATTATTTACAAATATTTCAAGTGAAGTATTAATAAATCTTTATCTCATTCAAAGTTAGAAACATTCACAGGATGTAGTCTACCAATCATACATAATTATAACATTAATTTCCAGCTACCAAAAGCCAAATACCACAAGCAAAGGATCATGATCAGTCAAGTAATCAATATGAAGTGTTCTTAGATTTAAGGGTACAGCTAGATATTAGATAAGTGCATAGAATGTTTACAGGCTTATAAAAGCTCTACTACAGGCAAAATAAAAGATTGGGTTCTACTAGGGACACTCAAACAGCCACAACATTCATCTAAAGCTTCCAACCACCAGATACCTGAAACATAAAATTCTACTCATTTGTAACCTTCACCAACCATGCACATGATCCACACACATGCAACATGATACTCATCTTTACAAGACCCCCCAATCTTGCAGACTTCACCAATTTCCCAATCTCAAAAGAACTGACTAATGCAATGTAAGACAACAAGAGGATGTCTCTGCAGTATTGCCACACGAGATGCCTAATGTCACCAGACAGACCCATTGAACCCCTTCTCATACCTACACCCATTATATTACTGTAACTTAATATATACACAACATATCTAGCCATGCCCACCAACCATACAACTAACCCCTATTTAACGGAACTAACACCCATAATTATATTTGATGAGTAACAAATCTCACATATGGCAACCCACAAAACCTTACCCCTCCCCCTTTATTAGGAATGGCTATGCCATTGGAGCCAGGATTGCCGAGGTCAAATCCCAGCACTAAGAGTGCCCAGGTCACACACCTAGCACTAGAACTGTCTAGGTCAAGTACCTGGTAGGACAGTCTAGGTCAAGTACCTGGTAGGACAGTCTAGGTCAAGGACCTAGTTAGTAGAGGTAGGGAGACCCTCTCCCTCTCTCTTTGTACATAATCTTTCGTACCTGAAAATAAAACCACAAAATCTAACAGAGACTTTACCTCACCTGCTAAATCACCATTTCATGTAGCAAAAGACATTTGCTTTGTTACATCATTAACATGCAATTATATAATTTGTAAAATACTGAAGATGCATGCAAAATTAGGCTATTTTGAGACTGAACAAGATTTTTTTCATGCCAGTTAAAACATATGTACATATATGAATTGATAACCACATATTTTGAGCCCTGTGAGTTATTAATAAAAAATATTCATGCAAATTCTAATTGATTATAATTTCATTGGGAGTTGATGACAGCTAACACAATGTTTAGGAAGAAAGTCAAGCACAAGTGCACATGGAAGAGAGTGGTGGATGGAAAGGTGGTAGATAGGGCTTTAATAGACTATATAGTAGTAACCAGGAGAAGAGTAGGAAGAGTTTTTGATGGACATGTTCTTAGGGAAGAGAGTGGGGGAATATCAGATTATTTTTTGGTGGAAGGCAAGTTGAGATTGGAGGATAGATGGAGAAAGAGGAAAAGGACAGGAAGTAGGGACGTGCTCAAAGTAAACTGCTTAAATGAGAAAGAAAAGAAAAGTACAAGATGCTGAGAGAAGAGAGGGAGTGAAGGATTGAGTAGAACTAGGAGTGGAAGAGGAATGGGGATGTTTCAAGGAGGGAGTCACAAGATATGCAAAGATGGTGTGTGGAACAAGGTGGATGGGAGGAAATAGAAGGAAGGGTTGTGAGTTTACTTGGTTGTATTATACAGGAAAGGAGCTATTCTCATAGTGACCTGTCTTTGTATCTTTCACCATCAATTTTTTCTTAAATTCTTTTATAGTATTTGCACACACTGTTGCCTCATCCAATTTATTCCAGATATCCACCACTGTGTGGGAAGCTATTCTTTTTCAGATCACTTCCATAACTATCCTTTTTGAATTTCTTTTAATGTCTTCTCATTTTTCTCTTATCCCAATTTAGTAAATCATCTCTGTCTACAACTTCCATCCTTTTCCTAATTCTGTAAATCGTCAGTAGATCTTCTCTTTTCTCTTCTTTGTTCCAGGGTTGGTAGTTCCAATTTGGACAATCTTTGTATGTCAATTTAGAGAATGTTGATGCCATCTTGTCGTTGCTCTTTGTATGCTTTCTAATTTCTTTATATTCTTTTTAGTACTGGGTGTCCATAGTGTTACAGCATATGCCAATCTTGATCTTATCAGTGTTACTAATATTTTCTTTACCATTTCCACATCCAAGTAATCAAAGGCCACTTTCATTAATCTTAGTAAATTGAAGGTTTCTCTATTTTGTTGATATGCTTGTCTGGTGACATGTCTTTGCTGATAATTACTCCTAGGTCCCTTTCTGAGCTCACCGTTTTTTTTTTTTTACTTCCTTTGTACCAATCTTATATTGCCCCAATATTCTATCTTTACTTTTTCCAAACTCCATTATACTATATTTCTTGATGTTGAAGTTCACTTCACACCTTTGACTCCATTCCTATACTTTATCCAGGTCTTTCTGTAGTGATTCACAATTTTCCTCTGTACTTACTTTCTTTAGTTTTGTATCATCTGCAAAGAAGTATATATGCATTTCACACCATCCATGTCATTTATATATATGACAAACATAATTGGAGCCAATACCAAACCTTGTGGGACTCCACTTATTATTACTTCCCAGGTCGAGCACTACCCTCATTTTTCTCCCAGTCAAGAAATTTTCCATCCATTCCAATAACTTTCCTTGAATACCACCTATTGATTCAATTTTTCTTAATAGTTTTATGTGTGATACTTTATTAAATGCTTTTTGATGATCTAGGAAAGCACAATCTGCCTATCCATCCCTTTCTTGCATTATTTCTATTAGTCTTGAGAAGCAAATCAAGTTAGTGGCACATGATCTTCCATGTCTAAATCCAAATTGTGTTGGATTCAGTATATCATTTTCTTCCAGATATTTAATCCATCTACTTTTGATAACTTTTTCACATATTTTTGCTATTGTGTTTGTAAGGGAGACCAGTCTATAGTTAGTTGGATTTTCCTTGCCCCTTTTATATATTAGTACAATATTTGCATTTTTTCAATCCTGTGGTACCTTTCCTTCATTTAGTGGGTAATCAATTATCTTGTATATTTTGTCCATTAGTTCATCTATGCATTCTTTTAATATTCAATTTGCAATTCCATACAGACCATGTGATTTTCTGACATCGTTTTTTTTTTTTATTTGGTCTATAATTTCCTTTTGTGTCACAGTTATTTCTTTCATTCTTTCATTGGGGGGATCTTTCTGTATTTCCTCCCAATTTTGTGTACTTTCAATTGTGAATACAGATTTAAAATATTTGTTCATAATTTCAACCATTTCTACACCTGTATATTCATTATTCCCTTTGGCGCAGTTTTACTATTTCTTGTTTGTCTTTTAGTTTATCATTCAAATACCTATAAAATAATTTAGGTGGTCCTTGCATTTTTTATTACATCTTTTTAATAGTTTCTCTTTTCTTCCCTGCATATTTTTACATACTCATTTCTTAATTTGATTTATATTAGCCCCCCCCTTTTTTTTTTATCTTTCTTCCATATTTTCCAAACTTTGTCTCTTCTATCTTTAGCCTCACTACACTTTTTGTTATACCAGCACTTAATGTACACCCTTTCTTGCTTCTGCTTTGGTACATATGTTTATTTCCTCATTATAAATTTCTTTTAATATGCTCCATTTCTCTTCCATCTTTGTTTCTTCATTTAAGAAGTTTTCCCAATTTGCATTTTGAAAGAACTTTCTGAGTTTCTCAAAATCCATTTTGTTGTACATTAGTCTTCCTTTTCTATGTTTCTCATGTCTTCTCAAATCAGTTTGTTCTTTTAGTTCAAACTCTATTAGTATGGGGTCACTCTTCCCAATTGGTGTTTTCTACTCCATTTTGTCCACAATTTCAGGCTCTGACATATATATTAAATGTAGTCTTGACAGTTCCTCATTGTTTCTATATCTGGTATTTTCCTTTACCCATTGAGTCATCATGTATTCAATGGTCATATCCAGTAGTATGTTTCCCTGAAGGTCTTCACCTTTCACTGTCATTTCTTCCCAACATATTTCTTTTGAGTTGAAGTCAGCCATGATTACTATGTTTCCTCCTTCTTTCAGTAAATCAGTTAGTGCATTCTTTGTGTCTTCCAACATTTTGGAATGATCACTCTCTGTCCAAGACTGTGCTTTTGGGGGTATATATATTACTACAAATTTTCTACTTTTCATGTCACTGTTTTCAACTTTTATCATAATCATTTCCACATTATTGTTTCCTTCTCTTATCTCTGTTACATTTAAGCCTTAGTAAAAAACATGACTCCACCCTGTTTCTCCTTTCTATTTTTCATCCAATGGTTGTATAGACCTTGTCCCACAGTGTTTGGTGGTAGTGGACTTTTTAATTTCGTCTCTAGAATTCCCATTGTGTCTGGTTTCTCTGCTGCCAGATAGTCATTTAATTTGTTTACTCCTGAAATCATGCTGTCTATGTTGGTATAATATTTTTAATTTTTTCCTTTCTCCTCCTCTTTTATTATATTTCCTTTCCTTTTTTTTTTTTTTTTTTTTTATAAACCATTTTCTCAGCCTCAGGTCTAGCACTCTAAAAAAATTAAACCCATTCTTTTCAGTCTCTGTTCTTTTTTTTTTTTATTTGCTTCACTTCCAAGTGTCTTTTCTTTCTCTTTTCCTTCATTGCTCTTTTCTTTTCTTTTTTTTATCCATCAACTTTTGTAATTTTCACTATTTGCCAGCTTTACTTTTTTTTTATAGTACTTCTGCTATCATTTGAGACCTTAGTTTGATTGTTAGTGGAATGAGGAAGCAAAGATGGTTGTAGATGAGAAGAAATGAGCTTTCATAGATTGGTTACAAAATAGGACATGAGAATCATATGAGAGGTACAAAGAAAAAAGAAGAGAAGTAAAGCATAAGATAAAGGAGTCAAAAAGGAGAGCAGATGTGAAATGGAGGAAGAGTATGGCAGAATTTTTTTTCATAGAAATATGTTTTGGAAGGAAATTAAGAGAGGAAGAGGAGGCAAATCACGTAGAGAAGAAAAGGTAAAAGGTGCAGATGGAGAGATGATAATGGAAGAGATGGCAGTAAGAAGATGGGCATAGTATTTTAGTGAGTTGCTAAATGTAAAGGAGGATTGGGAGGGAAAGGTAGTTGCAGTGGGAGGCATTAAGAAAATGACAGTGATGAATGAGGAAAATGGAGAAATAAGAAAAGATAAGGTGAAAGCAGTTATTAAAATGATTGCATGCAAGGCACCAGGATTAGATGGGTGTGATGCAGTGTCTAAAGAAAGGAGGTACAATGATGGTGGACTTGCTGGTGAGGTTATTCAAGGTTTGTCTAAAAGAGGGTAGAGTGCCAGAGGACTGGAGGAGTGCCTGTATAGTTCGACTTTACAAAGGAAAAGGTGACAAGTGTGAGTGTAGTAGTTTCAGAGGGATCAGTTTGAGTGTAATTGGGAAGGCTTATGGGAGGGTTTTGAATGAGTGGATTAGGAGAGGAACAGAGGGAGTAATTGGTGAGGAACAGTGCGAGTTTAGAAAAGGTAAGGGTTGCATGGATCAGATTTTACTGGTAAGGCTTTAGGAAAAGGTAGGGATGTTTTTTGGGCCTTTATGGATTTGGAAAAGGCTTATGACAGGGTAGATAGGAAGGACTGTGGGAAGTATTGCAGATGTATGGGATAGGAGGAAAGCTGTTAAGAGCAGTCAAGAGTTTTTATGAGAGTATTGAGCCTGTGTTAGAATTAGAAATGGAGACAGCGAGTGGTTTGAGGTAAAGGTGGGACTTCACCAGGGATGTGTTATGTTGCCTTGGCTGTTCAATATATACATGGATGGGGTGGTGTGAGAGATAAATGCAAGGGTAATGGACTGGGGATTGGAGATGGTTAAAAAAAATGGAGAAAAATGGAAGATAATTCAGTTGTTGTTTGCTGACAACATTGCACTTATAGCAGGATCAGAGGAGGAATTAAGGAAGTTAGTGACAGGGTTTGGCAAGGTGTGCAAAAGAAAGTTGAAGATAAATGTGTGTAAAAGTAAGGTGATGAGATGTACAAGGGGAGAGGATGGAAGCAAAGTGAAATAAGTATTAAAGGAGAGAGGCTGGAGGTGGAGGTAGAATATAGCCTGAGAGAAGCAAGTAGATGCCTTGGGGGATTATAAAGTGTAATGTGAAATAGACATTTGGGAATGGATGCAAAAAGGAGATTGTATGAAGGAGTGACTGTGGCAACAGCACTGTATGGTGCAGAAACATGGAACATAAGAGAGGAAGAGTTTAAATGTTTTTGAGATGAAATGTCTGAGAAGTATGGTAGGGGTTACTAGGCTGGATAGAGTGAGACACAAGGAAGTGAGGAGGAGAGTGGGATTGGAAAAGGAGTTGGGAGATAGGGTTGATGAAAGAGTATTAGGATGGTTTGGATGCATGGAAAGAATGAGTGAAGAAAGATTAGTAAAAAAAAGTGTGAAAGGCAGGTGGATGGTGTAAGCATGAGGGGGCGACCAAGGATGAGATGGATGGATAGGGTGAAAGGGGCATTAGGAAAAAGGGGATGTCTGTTGAGGAAGGGAGAAGCCAAAAGATAGGGCTGAGTGGAGAATGGTTGTATATGGATGACACTGTGATACAAAGAAGTGAGTGGGGTGTGGATGTGGGGGTTAGGGATTTCTCCCTGTCTTTTCTTTTTCTGCATGAGGAGACAGACAGGGGGGGTCACCAACTAAATGTAGTGGCCTTGCTGTGGATGTGCTGTGTCTTGCTGCATTGCTTCTAACCCTGGGCAGTGGGCATGATGCAGGAATGACCCATCATCCAGGAGGAGCCAAGAAAAGAGGGAGGGAGGGGTGGGGAATGGGAGTGGAGAATGCGGGGATAAAATAGATGGGAGTGGAGAATGCGGGGATAAAATAGATGGGAGTGGAGAATGCGGGGATAAAATAGATGGGAGTGGAGAATGCGGGGATAAAATAGATGGGAGTAAAGAATGCGGGGATAAAATAGATGGGAGTAAAGAATGCGGGGATAAAATAGATGGGAGTGGAGAATGCTGGGATAAAATAGATGGGAGTGGAGAATGCGGGGATAAAATAGATGGGAGTGGAGAATGTGGGGATAAAATAGATGGGAGTGGAGAATGCGGGGATAAAATAGATGGGAGTGGAGAATGCGGGGATAAAATAGATGGGAGTGGAGAATGCGGGGATAAAATAGATGGGAGTGGAGAATGCGGGGATAAAATAGATGGGAGTGGAGAATGCGGGGATAAAATAGATGGGAGTGGAGAATGCGGGGATAAAATAGATAGGAGTGGATTCATGCCTTTTGACTTTGCCTGCCTTCCATATAAGGGGAAAAAGCACTTGGTATATGTATGTACTTATTATAAGGTGGCTAAAATACCCAGTTTAATTTTCTTTTAAGGTTTTGAGAACATTAACCACTTCAGTATGATGAAGCCTACATGGGCATTATGAGGTGTGAAAGGGTACACAAGGATGCTGGTGTTGGCATCTAGATTATATATATATTTTTGTAGTTGTACACGAGTTACTCCCACATTCTATGAACTGGTTTGATCACATTTTCTGTGTTTATTATTACTGAGAGTAAAAGAGAACGAGTAATACAGCAAGGACTTCATATTTTATAATGCAGGTAATGTGATGCATTGTTCATATGGCAGTCGATGCTGTGCACGTGAATTTGACTTGTACTGAAGTGGTTAATGTATCTGAAGCTGAACTGAAACAGAATTTGCTCTAATAAAATGGAATATTGGGTACCCTAACTACTATCACAATCATAAGTTCCAAATTAACAAGAATAGTTATTTTCTGACATTGTTTTTTGTCAATCAGGTTGAGATTATTGAAGGTTTCATATCAACCAGTTGTATACAAACATATACCAAAGGCCCTTTCCTCATTATAATTAACCACAAATACCTTTGTAAGTTTCCAGTTATCAACTGGTTCATTAGTACCAGGCTGAATTTTGTACCTCCTCAAGAATTTAGGTCTCTGAGTCAAGTCCATGAGCACATACAACATTCCAAAGGCCCAGTAGATGATGTATGACAAAATGGTTGTACCTTCAATGAAAAAGAACAAGCCATCACTTCAAAATCTGAAATTATTAAAACATTACCATGATTTCAAACTTTACTGATCATAAATTCCTTTGAAATTAATAAAATTAGATGGCAGGCCCACCATCTACGCCTTCTGGTTGGGTTGGGGGTCTTCAGTCATCTGGTTAAGCTTAGTTTGTGGGCATAGTTTGCAAAATGTGGATTTTTGTTTCCTGTTCAAAAATATAAAATTTGGTAAAACAAAGTGTTATTGTAATGAAGGGATTATGAATGGTATGTGTTTTTGTAGGTGCTTCAAAACCCTGATAAGCAAAAATTTGTAGCGTTTTATCTATTCAATTTTTTCCCAAATCATTTCTGATGAATGTAAATTTATATTCAGATTATTAGCAATGAGGAGTTCTATCATACCAAATCTTGCTCACTACAATGGATGTTTCAGATTCATAATTTTTCATTAAGGGAGCATCGCTAGCAATCATTCGAAAAATTCTGATACATGAGCGAATTTTAGGTAAACATTTCTAAAGAATTTCTATGATGGTGGCAACACTAATACAAAGTTATACAACTATATTTCGTTTCTATATATTCATACATCATAAAATAGGTAAAATATTGGCAAGCTCTGGCAATCCCATTGCTTAAAAAAACATTCTGTATATTGAAATAGAGTCAACATTTCTATAGCTATTTCATTTTTTGCTACAGAATTGTGTTTATGGAGATATTTGACATTTCCTCCCACCAGCATACCCCACAAAGACAGTGGACAGGGCATCAGTACTTCTGAAAAGGTCAATGGTGACGTCGCTCCTGGCGCTCTCACTGTATGCAACAATTTTTATTCCTTGCCCTGTATTGTTGCTGTGATCATAGAAAAATTAACAAGAAACAAGAAAGTGAAGTGGCAGAATATAGAGAGGGCCTGTGAGTGCCTGAAATAGAAACAAGAAGGAAAAAGATAGGAGAAAAACAGCACAGCTGCACACAGCACTCCACAATCTACTAGCCATGCCCACCTTACACCTCCTCCACCCATGCCACACCACTCACCCTCACCTCACACCTCATCAGCAAAGAGGAAATTGGAGATTTGCTATACATTGCAACCATTAAACAAATGGTCGAGAAAAATGGTCACGAAAATTTGATTCCCCTGTCCTGTAAAGTTTATGTTCTTGTTCTTCCTGTTGTAATATCTTTGGTTGTTCTTTATGGATTTTTGTCATTTTTGTTTCATTTAAAAGGAAACATCATGTTCTCTATTTTCTACAGTAAAAAATACAAGGAAATGTATTTTTTTATTTTTTATTTATGAAACCTGAATTTTGCAGCATTTTTGCAGAGATTTTTGTCATTTTTGTTTCATTTGAAAGAAAACATGTTCTTTATTTTCTACAGTAAAAAATAAAATAATTTTTTTTTTTATGAAACCTGAATTTTGCAGCATTTTTTAATTATTCAGAGAAACAAATTGATAAAAAATCAGAGGTATTAGTTTGATAAAATGTACTCAATAATATTCCCCAGACTCTAAGCATTCATTTCATACCTAGCTGAATGATGTGGAAGGATTTTCCATTAAGCAATTAGAGCTTCACTAGAGCTCACTATATCTTCACTAAATATACACTATGCCTTATATATACATGTGAGGAAGACAATACTCTGAGAAATTACACACTAATGTAAGGGGTAATTATACCTAAGTTCATCAAATACATATTTGAACATTTAATTACACCACTCTGTAAAGCAATGCGACACTCCCTTAAAATAATAAAATTTGCCAATTTTTGCCAAATTAGTCTATTTCCAATCAAGAGAGTGTGTGTGAGAGAGACTGAGGCACAGAGTAGAGATAGAAATCCAAAGGCTAGTCCTACTTTTTCACTCTTATGAATTTTATATCATCTGCAAATATCAATAGCTTGTACCTTACATCATGTCATTGCATAGATAAGAATCATTATTGGTGCAAGCATTGAACATTGTGGAACTCTACTCATTATTGCTCTCCATCTTGACATCTTATCCTTTACTATTGTCCTCGTGTATCTTTCCTTCAAAATATATTTCATCCATTAAAGTAGTTTGTCTCTCAGTCTTCCAATGTGCTCCAATTTCCATGTAAGTCAACTGTGAGGTACTTTATCATAATCCTTTTCTATGTGAAGGTCCACCCATCCCTCTCCTGCAGTTCATCAATCACTCATGAATAAAAGCTTAGAAAGTTTGACACACAATCTTCCAGATCTGAAGCCACACCGAGTGTGTCAGAATATTCATCTCTTCAAGATATTTGGTCCATTGATCTTTCACAATCTTTTCATAGTTTCACTATTGTGCTGGTCAGCAATACAGGAGCCTATGATTTAATGTTTCCTTACTTCCACCTTTGTAAGCTGCAGAACTAGGAGCATTCCTCAGTGTGTTCCTCTGTGTCCTGACTGTGTGTGTCAGTCAGGACACCAAAGGACGCACCTAGGAATGCACTGAGGAATGCACCCAGCTCTGGTAAATTGGTACCACATTTGCCCTTTTCTAATCAAGTGGCACTGTGCCTTCTTTCAATCAACATTTAATAAAATTGTGAATCTTGTCAGCTAATGGTTCTCTACATTCCTAAGTATCCAGTTTGAGATCCTGTCATGTCCTAAAGCTTTTGTTACATCTGATCTCAAAAGATTGAACATTTCCTTCACTTCTATATTTATATCTTCTAAACCTGAATTCTTGACCTCTTTCCTTAAAAAAAGCTGTGAAAACAAATTTAAATCTTTCATTATTTCTGCCTTAGTAATTACCTCCGTGTCTCAATTTACTATTGATAAACATGTAAAATAGTTTCAGTTCATCTTTGCATTTATCTACTACATCTCTTTCAAATTACTTTCTTTCTCTGCGAATTCTTGTTTGTAAGTTTTTTTGTTTTATTGTTTCTTCCCTTCCTCTTGTTTTCCCCAAGCCACATCCCTGACCTTTTCTTCAATCTCACACCTTTTATTGAACCAGCCCTGTTTCTGCTTCTTCCTTTCACTAATCATTGGCATATGTTTGTTCACTCCCCCAATGTAAATGTCAAGAAAGATTTCCCATTTCCTCCTTATTTCTATGGTGTTCATGTATTCCTCCCTGTTTGCTTCTTCAAAGATTTTTTTCAACCCTAAGTAATCTGTTTTCTCAAAATTGAGTCTTCCTTGCCTGTGTGATTCATTCCTTGGTTCTACTTCCTCATCCTCCAGTTGAAATTCAATTGTTACATGATCACTTTTTTGTATGGGACAAAGGTGTGAGTAATTCAAGGAAATGATTATGTCTGGCTCTTTGGTTAATAGATCTAATCTAATGGCAATGTCATCTCATCTTACCTGGGTCACTACCCTTGCCCACTGGGTTATTGTGTTCTTCATTTCTATACTTTACAGGGTACTTCTACAGGAATCTACTTTGCCACATGCTTCCCATTCATCCCAGTTGACCTCACTGCAATTAAAGTCTCCAATAAGGACTAAACTGCTACTTTGTTCAATAGTTTTCCTTAGAAGAGTTGTGTCCAATAATATTTCTTATATTCAGCTATCAGATACCCAAGCACTTGTCTTGGGGGGACATATGCCACCACAAAGCCTCTTCTATTCTGCCCTTTAGTTGTGTATCACCCACTTTGAAAAGCAAGTGCCCTCCTTGTGGCCACCTGTGTAATGGACCCTGGATACACCACTGGGAGACTGCTGGTCTTACCTTTACTCAGATTTGCTTCTTCCACCATATATTTATCTGTATCTACCTAATTGTAGTTTACAGGAAAGGAACAACTCTCATTGGGTCCCATCTATTCTCTAATTTTCTAACATACTTAGACTCAAATTCATGTATGGTTCCAACTTAATCTATATCTTTGATTTCCAATTATCATATATCCCTGTCTAGGGCATTGGCTGCATGTTTTTGTGGGGTTAAAAGCTTAGTAGTACGCAGCCGATACTTTAGGGTCTATATAGGGTGTCCCTATGGACCAGAGCCACATATCATTTTGTCTGTGGTAGAGGAAATCTTTATTCATAAAGAAATGATGATACTTTATTAACACTTTATTATACTGTGGCTGTCCCTCAGTTATGCTGTCCCCATGCTCTTGTTACTGTTCTGTACCATTCTCTAAATATTAATACTACCACCAACTCTTTCCACTTGAGTAGTATGAGGCAGCAAAAATGGGATGGGGATAGGACTAGGCATCCTTCTCCCTGTAGCCCCAAAAGTGACATCCTTAAAAAAAAAAAAAAAAAAAAACATGGGGTTTTGTGACAAGTTTTCCAACCAGTACCCTAAGGTTTCGGTCTTTTAATATGTGTGGATGTGGTACAAATGAGAGTAAAAGGGAAGAGATAGGCAATATGTGAGAAGATGGATGTGTTGGCATTGAGTGAAACCAAGTTTAAAGGGAGGGGTGAGTGTAAGTTTGGGAGTGTGGATGGGAGAATCTCAGGAATGAAGAAAGGATGAGAAGGGGTGGCTATACTAGTAAGTGAAGAGATAGATAAGCATGTAGCAGAATAGAAGGTTTCTTCAGGGTTCATGTGGATGAAGGAGAGGAACAGAGGGAGTAATTGGTGAGGAACATTGTGGGTTTAGGACAGGTAGGGGTTGTGTAGATCTGATTTTTGTGGCAAGACAGATATTTGAGAAAGCTATAGGAAAAGGTAAGGATGTTTTTTGAGCTTTTATGGATTTGGAAAAGGCTTAAGACAGGGTTGACAGGAAGGCACTGTGGGAGATATTGCAGATATATGGGATAGGAGGAAAGCTGTTAAGAGCAGTCAAGAGTTTTTATGATAAAAGTAGAGCTTGTGTTAGGATTAGAAATGGAGAGAGTGAATGGTTTGTGGTAGAGGTGGGACTTCATCAGGGGATGTGTTATGTCGCCCTGGCTGTTCAATCTATACATGGATGGGATGGTGCAAGAGGTGAATGCAAGGGTGGTGGTCAGGGGTTGGAGATGGTTAAAGAAAATGGAAAAAAGTGGGAAATAAGCCAGTTGTTGTTTGCTGATGACACTGGTCTTGTAGCAAGATCAGAGGAGGGATTGAGGAAGTTAGTGACAGAGTTTGAGGTGTGTGAAAGAAGGAAGCTGAAGATGTGGGCAAAAGTAAGGTGATGAGATGTACAAAGGGAGAGACTGACAGCAGGCTAGAAGTGAGTATTAAGGGAGAGAGACTGGAGGAAGTGAATAGTTTTAGATACATGGGTGCGAATGTGACAGGAAAGAGAGGAGTGGGGGTGGAGGTAGAATGTAGATTGAGAGAAGTGAGTAAATGTCTTGGTGGATTAAAAAGTGTAATGAGAGATAGACATTTGGGAATGGATGCTAAGAGGAGGTTATATGAAGGAGTGATTGTGCCAACAGCACTGTAGGGGCAGAAACATGGAACATAAGAGAGGAAGAGAGGAATTTGAATGTGTTTGAGATGAAATGTCTGAGAAGTATGATAGGGGTTACTAGGTTGGATAGAGTGAGAGATAAGGAGGTGAGGAGAACAGGGGTGGAAAGGGAGTTGGGAGATAGTGTTGATGAAAGAGTATTGGGATGGTTTGGACACATGGAAAGAATGAGTGAAGAAAGATTAGTAAATGAGGTGTGGAAGGAGTGAATATGAGGGGGCGTCCTAGGAAGAGATGGATGGATGGGGTAAAAGGGGCATTATGAAAGAGAGGAATGTCTGTTGGGGAAGGATGGGAGAGGACTGATGATAGGGGTGAATAGAGAAGGTTGTGTATGGATGATGCTGTGATGTATGAGGGGGTGGGGGATGGGGGGGTGAGAGAGTATGTACGAGAAATAAATTGACACAGCCCGAAGGGATTTCTCCCCATCTTCTCCTTTTCTGCATGAGGGGATGGAGAGGGGGGGTTGCTGAATTAATGAAGTGGCCTTGCTGTGGATGTGCTGTGTCTTACAAGACTGCTTCTGACCCAGGGCAGTGGACAGGATGCAGGGATGACCCATCATCCAGGAGGTGCCAAGATGTGAGGGAGGGAAGAGGGTGGAGGGTAGTGGAGTATGTAGGGGATGGAATGGGTAGGAGTGGTTTCTATGTCTTTTTCTTTTTGGCTACCTCCTGTGTAAGGGGGAGAAAAGCCTTTAGTATATGTATCTGTCAATTTATTATTATTTACTATTTACCTGTTTATTATTTAACTGTACCTATGCATTTATTCATCTAATTTATTATTATCTATATTATTATATTTTTTATTTATTTATCATTATAATAATTTTTTTCGCATCCAACCTAGTTGTGGACCAAAAGGTCTCCTGTTGCCTTGCTCCGCCTTTGTAATC
The DNA here is from genome assembly GCF_046742065.1 of Oratosquilla oratoria. Taxonomy (NCBI): domain Eukaryota; kingdom Metazoa; phylum Arthropoda; class Malacostraca; order Stomatopoda; family Squillidae; genus Oratosquilla; species Oratosquilla oratoria. The sequence goes on from NC_134787.1 coordinate 29,270,265, forward strand.
CTTTGCAAATTGACGAAGTTTTAAAGCAGTTTTACTGCTATCCATTGAAGTCAGTTACACTTTCTGGATCCCTGGTTCTAGTCACAAGAACAGTGGTAACATGTGACCTGATGATGCTACCTTCAACTTCACCCAATAATATAATCTTCCCTGAATCCTTACAAAAATCCTTTTTCATTGACAGCTTACTAATCAGAAGTGGACAACTGCACTCAACAACATTGGTTGACAGCTCCGATCTCACACCTCCAATCCAACATAGAAATACACGTTTAATGGATCTATTGGTTACACCATCACCAAACATAAATGTACAGCTAGATTTTTTTTCTCTCTCCATGGCCAACTCTTCATCACACAGGTTGTTTAAATAATTATCCAACCACTGTTGACTGCTAACTGTAGTTGAGCAACCAGTATCCAATATACCACAATTTCAAGACTCCTTAACCAAACGGATAATCTTGGTCTGTTTGACATTTTCATCACTGGCATTTGTATCATGTGTTCTATTACTACTAGTATCTCATTCATTGATAGCCCTAAATGACACCTCATTATTCTCTTATGAATGCAGACAATATCGAGCCCACTGGTAATGTGAATTACATATCTCACATAGTGAAACTTGGTTATCACGATCCAGAGAACTGAGTCTTCAATTAGTCCCTTGGCTGCTGAAGTCAACTTGTGTCGACATTACTGCTCCTCTTCCTCTTCTTCGAAATCTGTATCTCTGTGATGATCTATGTGGTCACTGTCCATAGGTGGCATAATAGGCCTCTTTATTGCCAATCAAGACAGGCTCAGTTTTAATGCTTGAGGGACACTGCACCTGTGTCCACATCTGACTCCTGAGTTGAGTGCACATTCAACTGCTGACCCTGGACACATTTTAAAGTATATTTCATACTAGTATAGTTGATTTCTGAGATCGCTGACATCACAATTTGAGTCTCATGCTCAGCTAAGTTGCTTGAAACAAGAAGCATAAAAGCCATCACAGAGTCTGGTATGTCATTTCTTACTGTATAAACTTAAAGTATCTATGTTCAAACTCACTCACATATTCATTAATATTTTTGTTATTTCTTCTGAAATTATATAATTTATGAAATGCTGCAAATTGAAGTTGAATTTTATCAGGCAAGAACAATGTGTCCAGTTTCTCAATAATGCTCTTTACACCCTTTTCACTCTTCAGAACTGTTAATTCAATTTCAGAAGATGCCATTCTAGCTTGGCCATTTAAAGATAAGTATATGGCTAGTGCCTGCTTATTCTTATTTAAATCAGTTAACTCACACTATATGATTACATTCTTTTTCCAATTTCCATATTCAGATTCATTATAACTTTGGAGGGCACTTAGAAGAGGCCATAACTATTAACCCCTTTGTTACCGACCCGTCAACCTTACGTAAACAAACGTTTCAAACCGTCCCACGAATGGCTGGGGCCTTATGTTTGTAAACACAGACACTTGCCACCACGTGGGTAGAAATAACCCAGAAACCGAGGCCTTGAGAGCCCTCAATACACACAGCTTAAAACTGTGACACGTGCATGTCACGGGAGGCACGCCCAGTTCCTGGCGGGTGCACTCAGCCGTGACACGCAGGTGTCACAAAACACACATCTGGTACTCAAGGGGTTAATAGACTAAACTTGCTCCATTCACCACTTCCTTTATACTGGGGACCCAGCACTCCACATAGTAGGTCAACAACACTGCCACTTGGTATCTGTTCACTGAACCACACAAATCCAATAAGGCTGTCCTTAGCCAAATGACAACAATGAACACTCCAGCACATCGGATAAACTGAATGTAGCCATGCTGGTGTAGTTCTTGGTTCCCTGAGTAAGTTTGGTTGTCTGTCTTGAAGAGCTTGTTTTGTTATCTGTGCACCTATGTATTTACCTAATTGCAGTATACAGGAGAGGAGCAATGCTTGTTGGGTCCCTTCTCCTACTCTCCAATTTATCATACCTAGCCTCAAATTCATGTACAGTTCCAACTTACTCTATATCCTTAATTTCCAATTATCATATTTAGATCTGAATAAATGTATTGTTCCAGCTTGGGCTGTATCACCTTGGGCTGTATCACCTAGGCTATTCCAGGCTGGGGACCAGTTTGGTTGCTACTCTTTGTGTTTTTGTATGGATGTACTGTTAAGTGCAGGTGGGAGGTTGCTGTAGATGCTTGAATAGTTTGCTTCCAGTGTTCCTTTTCTTTTTAGTAGGTTGTGCTAGTGCAATGCCATGAGATGAGTGGGTATAATTGAGGGTTTTTTCACAGAATTGAGTGCCTATTATTTTCATGTGACATTCTATGAGGAGGATTTTGGTTTCTGTGTGCAGATGTTCTATTGGGGTGATTCTGGTGTATCCCATTACTAGTTTGTTGGGTGTCTATGTTCATTTTCTTGATTGTTGGGAAACATGTTGTAGTCATAGTTGAGTGTAGTTCTCAAGAACTGTTTGTAGACAATGATTAGTTTCCTTCTGCTGACCAAAACCTGTGCTTGCTACTGAACTTGTTGTTTAATGTCTGGTTCTTGATGTGTGGGCTGAAAGGCATATGAGTATCAAAAGTGAGGCCCAAGATTTTAGGGTTCCTTTTCAATGGAAGGATTTGGCCATTATGGATGATTCTTTGGTTCATGATTGTCTGGGGAGATTAATGTCACTGATGATTTCTGTGAGGCTTCCATTCTGTTTTGTCTAAGCTACTGTTCTTGTCACATAATACAGAAGTATCACTTTACCACCTTGTGTTGTGCTGGGACTCATAAACAGGGATAATAAGAAATCAGGAAAGATCCGTAGACAGCATGCATCAGATATGGAAATACACATTTTCATTTTTTTTTTTTTGGGGGGGGGGAGGACAAACATTCTAATTCTAATATACTGAACATAAATTTACCATAAACCATAAGATTGTAGGCATCATCACCAAAGGTGTCTAGAATCTTGTCCCACTGATGCTGCCAAAAATTACCAGATGCACCCCAAAACTGCTGAAGATGACTGAAAGATAAAAACAAAAATACATTTTCCATGTAATAAATATCAACATAGGACAATATATTATACCTGACTACAATTTTTTCACTGCTATGAAACAATAAAAGATGTCATTATGAATTTTTTTTTAATATAATATGCCAACATTAAACTTCTACAGAAGAACTTACAAAGTAAGACTATTACGTAGAGCGACTAGAATGATAGAGGTTGACCCAACCACAAATAATGTCTTCTTCAAACTTGACCAGATATCTCCTGAGTCTTGAGAGTTTTTGCGCTGGAGGGCAAGGCCCTGGTCTCCTTGATACACCTCTGCCTCAGCCATGTTTGTGTATCAGTCACCTGCCTGACAACCAGATGAATTTGATTAGTATGTTAAACATACCAGAAAGGTTTACAAAAACAGTGAAAGCACTACACATACAACTTACTGAAATATATAAAAACTTACCATGATTAACTAATTATACTATGCTGCAGAGAAAAGCCACACTTATGGGGGTGTTATCTCTCTCTCTCCAACTATCATACTTAGTTTGAAATTCATGATCTTAGCTTGGGGCTATACAATTTTTTAGGATACTCTTAAGAGTTAGTAAATATGTGGAAAACTATTTGACATTTTTCTGACATGTGGTCTTTAATATATTCCCATGATCTAATGACACTCTTCTATCCAATGTATGTTTTATCTGCAAGGCTAGAAACTAATTCTAATTTGGTTGTTACTTTTTGTATTCTCTTAATATTATCTAATCTTTATTTTGGAAACCAAAACACCACTGTATATTTTGATTTCAAAAAGCTTAGGCATTCTGTATTTTTTCAACATCTCATCAGCTTTAATATCCAGAGCACAGGATCTAAACAAACCTGGTGGAATTTACCCAAAAATATCACTAGATCTGGGGTTGTGGCATCAGTGATGAAAATAGAGGCACTTTTCTCTAACTGGTAAAATATTCATTGAACATTTCTGTGATACAATACCATTTCTTGGACTTCCTCCTTATTTCAATAAACTGTTTTTGAATTATACGAAGCTGCATTAACTGCTGGTTACAAATACATGTATCAATATGTTGCTTTAAGAGGTGGATAGCTGTTTACCTTCAACATTTCTTATACCTTTCCTCTATAGGCATCTCTCTTTCCTCTGCCTGTTACTTCCACAAATATGTCACAAAAGCATCCTTTACTACCTCCACCTACTAAGGAAGTTCCTCAGTTGCCATGAAGAGGTGGTCACTCCCTACTGCTATTTTCTGAATCTCACACTACCCCTGAGAAGCAGTAGATGTCATAGCAGTGGTAGCAGTAGTACTAGCACTTGCAATAGTAGCACTTACAGAAGCAGTACTCAGTATTCGTCGAGGTAGGCATAATCATACGAGTAGTCGCCGTTGTCAAATTAGTCATAGTAATCATGCGAGTAGTCTCTGTAGTAGTAGAAGTCATCTTCATAATAGTGGAAATCGTCATGGTCAAGATTGTCAACGTCGAGGTTGGTAAACGTCAACAACGTCGAGGTGGTAGTAAACGTCAACAACGTCGTGGTGGTACTAAACGTCAACAACGTCGAGGTGGTGGTAAACGTCAACAACGTCGAGGTGGTGGTAAACGTCAACAACGTCGAGGTGGTGGTAAACGTCAACAACGTCGAGGTGGTGGTAAACGTCAACAACGTCGAGGTGGTGGTAAACGTCAACAACGTCGAGGTGGTGGTAAACGTCAACAACGTCGAGGTGGTGGTCAACGTCAACAACGTCGAGGTGGTGATAAAAGTCAACAACGTCGAGGTGGTGGTAAACGTCAACAACGTCGAGGTGGTGGTAAACGTCAACAACGTCGATGTGGTGGTAAACGTCAACAACGTCGAGGTGGTGGTAAACGTCAACAACGTCGAGGTGGTGGTGGTAAACGTCAACAACGTCGAGGTGGTGGTGGTAAACGTCAACAACGTCGAGGTGGTGGTGGTAAACGTCAACAACGTCGAGGTGGTGGTAAACGTCAACAACGTCGAGGTGGTAGTAAATGTCAACAACGTCGAGGTGGTGGTGGTGAACGTCAACAACGTCAAGGTGGTGGTAAAAGTCAACAACGTCGAGGTGGTGGTAAACGTCAACAACGTCGAGGTGGTGGTAAACGTCAACAACGTCGAGGTGGTGGTAAACTTCAACGTCAACAATATCGAGGTGGTGGTAAACGTCAACAACGTCGAGGTGGTGGTAAACGTCAACAACGTCGAGGTGGTGGTAAACGTCAACAACGTCGAGGTGGTGGTAAACGTCAACAATGTCGAGGTGGTGGTAAACGTCAGCAACGTCGAGGTGGTGGTAAACGTCAACAACGTCGTGGTGGTAAATGTCAACAACGTCGATGTGGTGGTAAACGTCAACAACGTCGTGGTGGTAAACGTCAACAACGTCGTGGTGGTAAACGTCAACAACGTCGATGTGGTGGTAAACGTCAACAACGTCGAGGTGGTGGTAAACATCAACAACGTCGAGGTGGTGGTAAACATCAACAACGTCGAGGTGGTGGTGGTACACGTCAACAACGTCGAGGTGGTGGTGGTAAACGTTAACAACGTCGAGGTGGTGGTGGTAAACGTCAACAACGTCGAGGTGGTGGTAAACGTCAACAACGTCGAGGTGGTGGTAAACATCAACAACGTCGAGGTGGTGGTAAACGTCAACAACGTCGAGGTGGTGGTGGTGCACGTCAACAACGTCGAGGTGGTGGTGGTGCACGTCAACAACGTCGAGGTGGTGGTGGTACGTCAACAACGTCCAGGTGGTGGTGGTACACGTCAACAACGTCCAGGTGGTGGTGGTACACGTCAACAACGTCGAGGTGGTGGTGGTACACGTCAACAACGTCGAGGTGGTGGTGGTACACGTCAACAACGTCGAGGTGGTGGTAAACGTCAACAACGTCGAGGTGGTGGTAAACGTCAACAACGTCGAGGTGGTAGTAAACGTCAACAACGTCGAGGTGGTAGTAAACGTCAACAACGTCGAGGTGGTAGTAAACGTCAACAACGTCGAGGTGGTAGTAAACGTCAACAACGTCGAGGTGGTAGTAAACGTCAACAACGTCGAGGTGGTGGTAAACGTCAACAACGTCGAGGTGGTGGTGGTAAACGTCAACAACGTCGAGGTGGTGGTAAACGTCAACAACGTCGAGGTGATGGTAAACGTCAACAACGTCGAGGTGATGGTAAACGTCAACAACGTCGAGGTGATGGTAAACGTCAACAACGTCGAGGTGATGGTAAACGTCAACAACGTTGAGGTGGTGGTAAACGTCAACAACGTCGAGGTGGTGGTAAACGTCAACAACGTCGAGGTGGTAAACGTCAACAACGTCGAGATGGTGGTAAACGTTAACAACGTCGAGGTGGTGGTAAACGTCAACAACGTCGAGGTGGTGGTAAACGTCAACAACGTCGAGGTGGTGGTAAACGTCAACAACGTCGAGGTGGTGGTAAACGTCAACAACGTCGAGGTGGTGGTAAACGTCAACAACGTCGAGGTGGTGGTAAACGTCAACAACGTCGAGGTGGTGGTAAACGTCAACAACGTCGAGGTGGTGGTAAACGTCAACAACGTCGAGGTGGTGGTAAACGTCAACAACGTCGAAGTGGTGGTAAACGTCAACAACGTCGAGGTGGTGGTAAACGTCAACAACGTTGAGGTGGTGGTAAACGTCAACAACGTCGAAGTGGTGGTAAACGTCAACAACGTCGAGGTGGTAGTGGTAAATCGTCTTCGTCGAGGTGGTGGTAAACGTCGTCGTTGTCGAGGTGGTGGTAAACGTCGTCGTTGTCCAGGTGGTGGTAAACGTCGTCGTCGTCGAGGTGGTGGTAAACGTCGTCGTCGTCGTCGTCGAGGTGGTGGTAAACATCGTCGTCGAGGTGGTGGTAAACATCGTCGTCGAGGTGGTGGTAAACATCGTCGTCGAGGTGGTGGTAAACATCGTCGTCGAGGTGGTGGTAAACATCGGCGTCGAGGTGGTGGTCGTCGTCGAGGTGGTAGTAAACATTGTCGTCCAGGTAGTGGTCGTCGTCGAGGTGGTGGTCGTCGTCGAGGTAGTGGTTGTCGTCGAGGTAGTGGTTGTCGTCGAGGTAGTGGTTGTCGTCGAGGTAGTGGTTGTCGTCGAGGTAGTGGTTGTCGTCGAGGTAGTGGTTGTCGTCGAGGTAGTGGTTGTCGTCGAGGATGTGGTTGTCGTCATCGTTATCATAGTAGTGGTTGTCGTCATCGTCATCATAGTAGTGGTTGTCGTCATCGTCATCATAGTAGTGGTTGTCGTCATCGTCATCATAGCAGTGGTTGTCGTCATCGTCATCATAGCAGTGGTTGTCGTCATCGTCATCATAGCAGTGGTTGTCGTCATCGTCATCATAGCAGTGGTTGTCGTCATCGTCATCATAGCAGTGGTTGTCGTCATCGTCATCATAGCAGTGGTTGTCGTCATCGTCATCATAGCAGTGGTTGTCGTCATCGCCATCATAGCAGTGGTTGTCGTCATCGTCATCATAGTAGTGGTTGTCGTCATCGTCATCATAGTAGTGGTTGTCGTCATCGTCATCATAATAGTGGTTGTCGTCATCGTCATCATAATAGTGGTTGTCGTCATCGTCATCATAGTGGTGGTTGTCGTCATCGTCATCATAGTGGTGGTTGTCGTCATCGTCATCATAGTGGTGGTTGTCGTCATCGTCATCATAGTGGTGGTTGTCGTCATCGTCATCATAGTGGTGGTTGTCGTCATCGTCATCATAGTGGTGGTTGTCGTCATCGTCATCATAGTGGTGGTTGTCGTCATCGTCATCATAGTGGTGGTTGTCGTCATCGTCATCATAGTGGTGGTTGTCGTCATCGTCATCATAGTGGTGGTTGTCGTCATCGTCATCATAGTGGTGGTTGTCGTCATCGTCATCATAGTAGTGGTTGTCGTCATCGTCATCATAGTGGTGGTTGTCGTCATCGTCATCATAGTGGTGGTTGTCGTCATCGTCATCATAGTGGTGGTTGTCGTCATCGTCATCATAGTGGTGGTTGTCGTCATCGTCATCATAGTGGTGGTTGTCGTCATCGTCATCATAGTGGTGGTTGTCGTCATCGTCATCATAGTAGTGGTTGTCGTCACCGTCATCATAGTAGTGGTTGTCGTCATCGTCATCATAGTAGTGGTTGTCGTCATCGTCATCATAGCAGTGGTTGTCGTCATCGTCATCATAGTAGTGGTTGTCGTCATCGTCATCATAGTAGTGGTTGTCGTCATCGTCATCATAGTAGTGGTTGTCGTCATCGTCATCATAGTAGTGGTTGTCGTCATCGTCATCATAGTAGTGGTTGTCGTCATCGTCATCATAGTAGTGGTTGTCGTCATCGTCATCATAGTAGTGGTTGTCGTCATCGTCATCATAGTAGTGGTTGTCGTCATCGTCATCATAGTAGTGGTTGTCGTCACCGTCATAATAGTAGTGGTTGTCGTCATCGTCATCATAGTAGTGGTTGTCGTCATCGTCATCATAGTAGTGGTTGTCGTCATCGTCATCATAGTAGAGCAAGTCTTAAAACAAATCATAGTAGTGGTTGTCGTCATCGTCATCATAGTAGTGGTTGTCGTCATCGTCATCATAGTAGTGGTTGTCGTCATCGTCATCATAGTAGTGGTTGTCGTCATCGTCATCATAGTAGTGGTTGTCGTCATCGTCATCATAGTAGTGGTTGTCGTCATCGTCATCATAGTAGTGGTTGTCGTCATCGTCATCATAGTAGTGGTTGTCGTCATCGTCATCATAGTAGTGGTTGTCGTCATCGTCATCATAGTAGTGGTTGTCGTCATCGTCATCATAGTAGTGGTTGTCGTCATCGTCATCATAGTAGTGGTTGTCGTCATCGTCATCATAGTAGTGGTTGTCGTCATCGTCATCATAGTAGTGGTTGTCGTCATCGTCATCATAGTAGTGGTTGTCGTCATCGTCATCATAGTAGTGGTTGTCGTCATCGTCTTCATAGTAGTGGTTGTCGTCATCATAGTAATAGTAGTCGTCATCATCATAGTAATAGTAGTCGTCATCATCATAGTAATAGTAGTCATCATAGTAGTAGTAGTCGTCATCATCATAGTAGTAGTAATAGTAGTAGTCATCATCATCATCATAGTAGTAGTCATAGTCCTCATAGTAGGAATCTTAGTAGAAGTCGTAGTGATTGTTGAAGTCATAGAAGTAATCGTCATATAAATACAGTGCTCGACAAGGAAGTACAAACGGTTAGCGAGAATGAGTGATTAGGAGAATGAATGAGTCATAAATCAATAAACAAAAACTCACTTCGTACCTCTAATACTTTGATGGGTGGCCTTTACATGCAATGATCTCATGAAGGTGGTTTGGAATGGAAGTGGCGTACTTGGCAAGATGTGCAGGGGTTATACTAGCCCAGGATTGGCGAATGGCTGCCTCGAGCTTGGGCACAGAGCTCGTATCTTTACCCTGCAGGTCTTGTTTAATGTGGTTCCACAGGTTTTCTATTGGGTTTATGTCAGGACTATTGCCTGGCCAGTCTGCTATGTAAGGTATATGACAGTCTTTAAGCCACTGAGTAACACTACGAGCAGTGTGGGCTGGGGCGTGATCTTGTTGAAAGATGTTAGCACCTGAGCTATTAAAAGAATCCTCCAGGTGGTCATTTAAGAGTTCATAATAAACATTGGTTCACTTTTACATTTTTCGGTAGTACAACAAGGCTCCTAAGTCCTCTTCCACTAAAACTTCCCCATACCATGAGAGAATCAGGGTGTTTCACTGTTTGTTGAACATACCAGGGGTCAAGAGGGTCAGTTTTTTTTTCTTTTACAGACAGAGGTGCTTTCTAGCCTTAATATGGGCAAGAGCAAGTATTTATCACAAGAGACAATAACCCAGATCATAGCTTTACATAAATCTGGTCACCAAAGGCTATAATAGAGCAGGTTGGGGTTGGCACGACGTCTGTGTGCAAGTGGGTTGCCATTTTTAAGAAGGAAGGTGGCTGTGACACACCCGGTTACAAACCAAGGAAAAAGTACCCCAAAAAGACATCCCCTCGTCCTACTAATGTTATCAAGGGACAGCTAGAGCATAATCCATGTGTTACCGCCAGAAAAATAAAAGAAAGTAACCCGGGACTCTTTGGGGAGGTTAGTGTGCAAACAGTTAGCTGCCGCATTCACGACCTTGGGTACAGAAGCCACCGCCCGGTGAAGAAGCCTCTTCTCACTCTTAACCAGAGGCGCCGTAGGGTCGAGTTTTGCAAGAAATATCTTCAGTGGGATGATGACAAGTGGCTGGATATTCTCTGGACTGATGAGTCCACCTTTACTGTGACTGGCAATAGGGGTGGAAATGTGTATCGGCGTGCAGGTAGCGACCCTCTTGACCCCCGGTACATTCAACAAACAGTGAAACACCCTGATTCTCTCATGGTATGGGGAAGTTTTAGTGGAAGAGGACTTGGGAGCCTTGTTGTACTACCGAAAAATGTAAAAGTGAACCAATATGTTTATTATGAACTCTTAAATGACCACCTGGAGGATTCTTTTAATAGCTCAGGTGCTAACATCTTTCAACAAGATCACGACCCAGCTCACACTGCTCGTAGTGTTACTCAGTGGCTTAAAGACTGTCATATACTTTACATAGCAGACTGGCCAGGCAATAGTCCTGACATAAACCCAATAGAAAACCTGTGGAACCACATTAAACAAGACCTGCAGGGTAAGGATACAAGCTCTGTGCCCAAGCTCGAGGCAGCCATTTGCCAATCCTGGGCTAGTATAACCCCTGCACATCTTGCCAAGTATGCCACTTCCATTCCAAACTGTCTTTGTGAGATCATTGCATGTAAAGGCCACCCATCAAAGTATTAGAGGTACAAAGTGAGCTTTTGTTTATTGATTTATGACTCATTCATTCTCCTCATCACTCATTCTCGCTAACCATTCGTACTTCCTTGTCGAGCACTGTAGTAGTATTCATAAGTTGTCATCATCGTACTTGTCATAATAGTAGTTATCATACTTATCGTAGTAACAGTTGTAGCAGTAGTCACCATCATAGTATTAGACATTGTAGTAGTTGTCATCATAGTAGCAGTCATCCTATTGTAGTAGTCATGGTAGTAGTAGCACTTGTCACTGTTGTAGTGGTAGTATTAATAATCGCTTTAGTAGTAGCAGTAATCATCATTGTAGTACAGGGGGTCACCGCAATTCGACAGGGATGGGGCAGTCTATCATCGATCGAACCTGGGTTCTGTCGAATCATGATGCACTTTTTTCCATAGGAATACATTGTAATTAGGGGGGATAGGGACCGACCTCCAGCACAAACCCCCCCCCAAAATATCACTATGACCTCTAAAAAACACTAACTTAGACTAAATCAGTAATATTAAAGGCTTCATTTTTTATCTAATTTTGTTTATTAAACACATTAAGCTGCTGTACAGTACATTTTTGGTGGTGGATGTTGTGGCCTGCAAGTCCTCCCACAGTGACAAGGCACGCTCCTGCATGAGCCCTGATTGGCATCTTGCGTTGTGTCCTGTCCTCTATCCACTTGATCAACATGTCCTCCATCGTGTCGAGACGGGAGTCCCTTGAGCCACGGAGAACAAGGGAAGTCATGGAAGATGCTGATGCAGCGGCCTGGCGGTACTTCTCCCTGTTCTTCCAAATCGTTGATACTGTTGATCTCGGGACACCCATTTCTGCTGCAACAGCAGAATGAGCCATACCTGCCTCACACTTTCTTATAAGCTCAATCTTATCTTTGAAAGGCAGGAAAGTGTGTTTCTTAGGGGTGGGGATGGAGGTGAATTTGAGCGGCATGGTGGTGGAACAGCGGGGCGTGGCTTGCCTCGACGATGGCTGGGGCGAGAGTGAGACAGAGTGGCGCATTGGGAGTGGTAGCAAATTTGACCGGGTGTGTGGCGCGCAAGAGTTGAATGTCGAATTGTCGAGTCTGGCTGTCGAACCTTGAGGGTTGGGTATAAATTAGCTACTGTCAAATTTACGATAATTCGAATTGCGAACGGTCGAATTGCGGTGACCCCCTGTATTACACATGATACTAGTAGTCGTCGCACCATACTAATCGTCATAATATCAAGTGATAGTAGTCAGAGTAATCGTAATATTTGTACTTGTCTTCATTGTAGTGGTAGCAGTAGTAGCTGTGGTGGCAGTTCTACTGTACTACTCATCAATCATCAAAGTAGTGGTGGTACTCATCATAAAAGTAGTCTTCAGAATAGTAATAGTCATAATCACAATAGTGGTTGTCTTATTAATTGTGTTAGCAATAGTCATTGTGGTAATCATATTAGTCATAGCAGTTTCCTTAGTTGTAGTAGCCTTGGTAGTCATATTAATCATAGTTGGAGTTGTAGCAGTCACACAAGTAGTCATCATCATAGCAGTAATAGTCACTGTAGTAGTAGTCATATTAGTTATCATAGTAATTGTAGTAGTAGTTGTAATATTTGTATTAGTGGTACACATCAATGTATTAGTGGTCACTGTACATTAATCATCACATTATTTATTGTTGCCATAGCAGTACTTGTATTATATATAAAGCAATAAAGACTATCTGTCAAAGACTGATCCTGACTACTTTCACCACACAGCTCCACATGGATGGAGATCACTTCTATACATACAAAAAAGTACTAGTTGTACTAATATTATTCGTCATTGTGGTAATAATACTACAGTAGTTGTATTCACTGTAGTAGTCATAGCTGTACAGATTGTAATAGCGATCTTTGTAGTATTAGTCATGGTAGTAGTCCCAGTCATTGTACTGGTAGTAGTCCTAAGTCTGTAGTGGTAGTAGTCCTAGCTGTAGTAATTGCCTTTGTAGATGCAGTGAAAATAGTAGTAGTCACCATAGTGTTAGTCAGTGTCACAGTAGTAATAGTCGTTGTAATCATGGTTGTAGTATTCATAGTAGTAGTCTTAGTAGTACTTGTATCAGAAGTCAAAGTATTGTTCATTGTAGTAGCAGTCATAGTAGAAGACACTGTAGAAATACTTGTAGTAGTAGAAGACATCGTAGCAATAGACATTGTCATAGTAGTGGTAACAGACATTACAGCAACAGATGTTGTAGTAGTAGTAACAATATTGAATGGGAGGAGAGAATTCGCCCTATGAAAGAGATAGAAGTATCAGGAAATGAAGTAATGAAACACTTGAGTAATCTCGATGTCAGAAAATCGCATGGACTGGATGAAATGGCAAACTGGATTTTGAGAGAATGCAGGAATGAACTAACAGACAAAATACATAGTCTAATAAACAGTTCATTGAGAGAGGGAAAAGTTCTAGAAGATTGGAAAAGAGCAAATATAGTACCAATATATAAAGGGGGAAACAAGGAAGACCCTACTAACTATAGACCGGTCTCTCTCACATGTACGATAGCTAAAATATGTGAAAGAATGATCAAAACTAGATGAGTAAAGCATTTGGAAAAAAAACAAAGTACTAAATCCAAGGCAATTTGGATTTAGACAAGGACGATCATGGGTCACAAACTTAATGTATTTCTATTCAAGGCTAATAGATGTAATACAAGAAAGAGATGGATGGGCTGATTGTGCATTTCTAGACCTAAAAAAGCTTTTGATAAGGTGCCACATAAGAAGTTGCTTAAGAAATTACAAACTGCAGGAAGAATACACGACAAACAACTGAAGTGGATGAAAGACTTCTTGCATGAAAGAAAAAATGAGAGTGGTGATAAGAGACAAACACTCCAATTGGGATGAAGTGATAAGTGGTGTTCCACAAAGAACAGTTTTGGCCCCAATAATGTTTGCTATATACATTAATGATATGGATGAAGGAATTGAAAGTTATATGAGCTTCTTTGCGGATGATGCAAAATTGTTAAAAAAAAACAAAAACAAAAAAAAACACTACAGAGTGATCTCAATAAAGTATGGGAATGGAGTAGGAAGTGGGAGATGAAATTTAATATCAAGAAGTGTAGTATAATGGAATTTGGAAGAAGCAAAATAGTGGGATCATATAAATTGGAAGAAATAAAAAAGTAGAAAATGAGAAGGACCTGGGAGTCATTATTATGAATAATATGTCCCCTGAGAAACATATAAAAAAAAATTTTTGAGAAACTTATAATTTAATAACAATCAAAATGGCATTTACCTGGATGAAGAAATGGTGCAGAAAATACTAGTTACTTTGATAAGACCAACATTGGAATATGCAGCGACGTGGTCACCAAATACAAAAAAATTAATAAAACTTGAAAGAATACAAAGAGCAATTACAAAATTAGCACTAACACTCTCAGAACTATCATATGAAGAGAGACTAACAAAACTTGAACTGCAGACATTAGAGCAAAGAAGAGAGAGAGGAGACTTGATAACTATTTATAGAATCATGAAAGGCATAGAAACTATTGATAGAGAGGATCTAAAATGGGATAGTAGGCATACAAGAGGACACGGAAAGAAAATTTTCTAACTTAGGAATTTTGTTTAAAACCTAGGAGTATAAAATTTGCCTAGCCATCAATCCTACAACATGGCTGCCATCATAGACCAACACAAATACTAATTTGCTAGATATTTTTAGTTAATTTTGTACCATTTTATATGAATACATAAAATAAAATTATATCTTACTGGTTTCTGGTTTTACTGGCACTCGTATTTACGTAAATTCACATCATCGTTATGTCATATATCAAAATATTTTAAAACAGCTGACAAATTCAATGAAAGCTAGAATAGCATCTAAAGCGAATGTAGGTTAGGAAAACATACATAGGCTTTAAACATGGTCCTGATGCTACATTTGAAAAATCTGTTTAAAACAGTACCATATTACAACCTTAAAAACTAATTTTGATATATAATTTTTTTTTTTTTTTTTTTTTTTAACATTCCACCCCATCAAATGCCGCCCAGGGCAGACCACCCCCCCTTTGCTATGCCACTGTATAGATATACATATACATATATATATATACAAACACACACACACAACCTCCCCCAATTGGCAAGACTAGAGGAAAACTTGAACAAATGACCGAACATTGGGAGAAGAGGTTCGGTAACGTAGCAAAGATTGCGCAAAGAGTTGAAAAACTGGAAGAACTTGAGAAGGTGAACAAAAACTTAACTAAAGAAATAGAAGATTTAAAAAGGCAGTTAAAAGAAGTAAAAGAGGAGAATGAGGAATTAAAGAGGAATAATAAAGACAATAAAGATGCCATAGCAAAGGAAGCACAGGGTTGGAAAAAGATCCAAGAAAACAGTAGAGTTGCATTTACTGACATAATTAAACAGCAAATGAAAGAACAAACTGAAGACTCAGTTATTAAAGTGATGAGACAGAAGGAGAATATAGTAAGGGACTTAGCAGATAAAAATAAATGTATAATCATATTAGGAATGGAAGAGAAATATGACCTAAATAGAACCACAAGAATGAGCGAGGAAAAAGAAAAAGTAAGCAGTTTACTACAATTAGTTCAGGAAGATGAACCTGAAATCATGAAACAAATTGAAGAGATATATAGACTCGGGAAGTATAGTACAGATAAGTCCAGACCAATTAAGATTAATTTCAGGTCACAAATGATGGATAAAAAGAGAAATGAATAAAGAGGAAAGAGGAGGAGAAAAAGAAAAGACATGAAGCTAAGGAAAAAAACGAGAACAGAACAGTCAGAAAAAGAGAAATTCTATTGGAGAGTAGTGAATATGAAAATAAGGAAATACAACATACTAGAGAAAAACAAGGGGGTGGAGTTATGTTCCCGACTAAGAAGGATATAAACGTGAGGTGTGTCACATATGGAAAGAATAAAGTAGAGATGATTATGATCGAAGTGGAAGACAGTGATAAGAAGAGCAGAAAGTCCGTGATAAATTATGTGCCTCCAAAAACAGCCTCGTGGGAAGAGAGTGAACATAAAAGTATGTTAGAAGACACAAAGATAACATTAAATAAGATAATGGAAGATGGAGGAAGAATAGTTATGATGGGTGACTTTAATTGCAAAGAAGTCTGCTGGGAAGAGATGACAGTAAAGGGTGGAGACGGCTCATGGGGAAATGTTCTACTCGAGATGATTATTGATCATACAATGACACAGTGGATACAGGAGAACACTAGGTACAGAAATGAAGAACCATCGAGACTAGACCTAATAATCACATCTGAACCTAGAATGGTGGAAAAGATTGAATATAAAACACCAATAAGTAGAAGTGACCACATATTGATTGAACTGGAACTAAATGAGGAAAATACATGAAAAGAAATGAACAATACAGAAAAGGAAGAATGATGTATGAAAAAACAAACTTTGATAAAATAAGAGAATTCTTTCAAAAAGAAAACTGGGAAGAAATATACAAAGAAGAAACAACAGTGGAAGAGAAATGGAATATTTTGACAAAAATTTACAAAAAAGGAGTGGAAAAGTATGTCCCAAGACAAAAACAAGAAAAAGAATATATAAAGTGCTGGTACAGCAGAAGTTGCAGAGAGTTAAAAGACAAAAGAGATAAAGCTTGGACCAAATGTAAGAAAGACAGAAGGCCTGAAAAATGAAAAAATATATACTTGTTATAGAAATGAATATGTACAAGTGTGCAGAGAGGAAGAGAGAAAATATGAAAAAGATGTCATAGAAGAGTGTAAAGATCAACCAAAATTATTTTACAGATTTGTAAACAACAAACTGAAAAACAAACAAGATTTGGAGAAATTAAGACAAGGAGGAGTTGAATACACAGAGGAAATTGAAATGGCGTTAATTATGAACAAGCATTTTAAATCAGTGTTTACAAGGGAGAACATACAACCTGAAGAGATCGAATGGAAAGAGAAAGTCCCCCCTATGAAAGAAGTAGAAGTAACAAAGAATGAAATATTGAAACACTTGAGTAATCTTGATGTCAGGAAATCGCATGGACCAGATGAAATAGCAAACTGGATTTTGAAAGAATGCAGGAATGAACTGGCAGACAAAATACATAGCATAATAAACAGTTCCTTGAAAGAAGGAAAAGTTCCAGAAGATTGGAAAAAAGCAAATATAGTACCTATATATAAAGGAGGAGATAAAGAAGACCCTACCAACTATAGACCAGTCTCTCTAACAAGTACAATAGCAAAAATTTGTGAAAGAATTGTCAAAAGTGGATGGGTAAAATATTTAGAAAAAAACGTGCTAAATCCAAGGCAATTTGGATTCAGACAAGGACGATCATGCGTCACCAATTTAATATGTTTCTATTCAAGGCTAATAGATATAATACAAGAGAGATGGATGGGCTGATTGTGCATTTCTAGACCTTAAAAAAGCTTTTGACAAAGTACCACATAAGAAGTTGCTTAAGAAATTAGAAACTGAAGGAGGAATACAGGGCAAACTGCTTAAGTGGATGGAAGACTTTTTGCAAGAAAGAAAAATGATAGTAGTGATAAGAGACAAACACTCAAATTGGGATGAAGTAAAAAGTGGTGTTCCACAAGGAACAGTTTTGGCCCGAATAATGTTTGTAGTAGAGCTTGTGTCAGGATTAGAAATGGAGAGAGTGAGTGGTTTGAGGTAAAGGTGGGACTTCGTCAAGGATGCGTTATGTCGCCCTGGCTGTTCAACTTATACATGGATGGGGTGGTGCGAGAGGTGAATGCTAGGGTAGTGGGTCAGGGATTGGAGATGGTTAAAGAAAATGGAGAAAAGTGGGAGGTGAGCCAGCTGTTGTTTGCGGACGACACTGCGCTTGTGGCAGGGTCGGAGGAGGGATTGAGGAAGCTGGTGACAGAGTTTGGGAGAGTATGTGATAGAAGAAAGCTAAAGATAAATGTGGGTAAAAGTAAGGTGATGAGATGTACAAGGGGTGAAAGTGGCAGTAGACTGGAAGTGAACATTAGGGGAAAGCGACTGGAGGAAGTGGATAGTTTTAGATAATTGGGTGCAAGTGTAGCAGGAAAAGGTGGAGTGAAGGTGGAGGTAGAATGTAGATTGAGAGAAGCGAGTAAATGCCTTGGTGGATTAAAGAGTGTAATGAGGAATAGACATTTAGGAATGGATGTGAAGAGGAGACTGTATGAAGGAGTGATTGTGCCAACAGCACTGTATGGGGCAGAAACGTGGAACATAAGAGAAGAAGAGAGAAGGAGTTTGAATGTGTTTGAAATGAGGTGTCTGAGAAGTATGGTGGGGGTTACTAGGCTGGATAGAGTGAGAAATTAGGAGGTGAGGAGAACAGGGGTAAAAAGGGAGCTGGGAGATAGGGTTGATGAAAGAATATTAGGATGGTTTGGACACATGGAAAGAATGAGTGAAGAAAGACTAGTAAAAGAGGTATGGAAGGCAGATGTGGAGGGAGTGAACATGAGGGGACGTCCTAGGATGAGGTGGATGGATGGGGTGAAGGGGGCTTTGGGGAAGAGGGGAATGTCTGTTGAGGAAGGACAGGAGAGGACGGAAGACAGAGGTGAGTGGAGAATGGTTGTATATGGATGATTTTGTGATTGCATGAGGAGGAATGAGGTGGGGGTGAGGTAGCATGTGTGAGTAAATTTTGACGCAGCCCGGAGGGATTTCTCCCCGTCCTCTCCTTATATGCAAGGGGGGATGGAGAGGGGGGGTCGCCGATTAAATGAAGCGGCCTTGCTGTGGATGTGCTGTGTCTTGCGACACTGCTTCTGACCCAGGGCGGTGGGCAGGGTGCAGGGATGACCCGTCATCCAGGAGGTGCTCAGATGAGAGGGAGGGTGGGAGGGGTGTGGAGTGTATTTAGGGATGAAATGGGTGGGAGTGTTTTTATGCCTTTCCCTTTTTGGCTACCTCCCTTGAAAGGGGGAAAAAGCCTTGATATATGTATGTATATATATTAATGATATGGATGAAGGAATTGAAAGCTATATGAGCTTCTTTGCAGATGATGCAAAACTACTGAAAAGACTGAACACGGAAGAAGATTGTGAATCACTACAGTGATCTAAATAAAGTACAGGAATGGAGTAGGAAGTGGGAGATGGAGTTCAATACAAAAAAGTGTAGTATAATGGGATTTGGAAAAAGCAAAAACAGAATAACAGGATCATATAAATTGGGAGAAGAAGGAATAAAAAAAGTAGAAAATGAGAAGGACCTGGGAGTCATTGTTATGAATAATATGTCACCTGAGAAACATATAAATAAGATTTTTGGAGAAACTTATAATTTAATAAGAACAATCAAAGTTGCATTTACATACCTGGATGAAGAAATGGTGAAGAAAATTCTAATCACCCTGATAAGACCAAGACTGGAATATGCAGCAACGATATGGTCACCAAGTACAAAAAAATGTATAAAAAAAAATTGAAAGAATACAAAGAGCAATTACAAAATTGGCACCAACACTCTCAAAACTATCATATGAAGAGAGACTAGCAAAACTTGAACTACAGACACTAGAGCAAAGAAGAGAGGAGATTTGATAGCTATTTACAGAATCATGAAAGGCATAGAAATTACTGATAGAGAGAATCTGATGAAATGGGATGATAGAAATACAAGAGGACACGGAAAGAAAAGAAAAAAAGACAGCTATAGAAGAGATCTGAAAAAGAACAGCTTTCCTCACAGAGTAATAGACAGTTGGAACAAGTTAGAAGAGAAAGTGGTGTGTGCAAAAACAATACATGAATTTAAAAATAGCTTAGATAAAATGAGATATGAAGACGGGACACCACGAGCATAGCTCCCCTTCCCGTAAAATACAACTAGGTAAATACATATATATATATATATATATATATATATATATGTATAGATATACATATATATACATTTATGTATACATATATAATATATATATACATACATATATAAAAATTTATATATATATATACACATTATATATATATATACATATATATACACATTATATATACACATATATACTGTATATACATATATACATATACATACATATACATATATATATACACATATACATACACACACACACATATATTATATATATATATATATGTATATATATATACATATATATACACACACACACACACACACACATATATATATATTATATATATATATACACACACACACACATATATATATATAATATATATATATATATATATATATATATTATATATATACACACACACACACACACTCCAGCGAACGGACGGCGTAGAGGACGATCTGAAGAAAAAGTGAAATTTTCATGGATCCCAAAGCAAAGGAAGTACCTATTGTATTTACAGGGTGGGGGGAGATTGCTCGTGGTGTAGTGGAAAGGTGAGGAAAAAGGAGAAGGGGAGGGATTCCTGAGGGAAATGGAAGGAAATGAGGAAGGAGAGGACTTGGCCCAGGCAGGCAGACGCCATGTAAACAAAAGAGGTCCCGACCAATTTAGTGACGACGAAATGTCTAACAAAAATGTAAAGATTAGAAACATAGATAAGAACAATTCAATGGAAGGTGAGGATAATAATTTCCAAGGATTTAAAGAGGGGGGAGGCAGATACCAACCTCCCCCGACTAGCAAAACTGGAGGAAAGGCTTGAACAAATGACTGAACATTGGGAGATTAGGTTCGGTAAAATGTCAAAACTTGCAGAAAAGGTTGAAAGATTGGAAGAACTAGAGAAGGCGAACAAAAACTTTAACTGATGAAATAGAACTAAAAAGACAGTTAAGAGAAGTAAAAGAGGAGAATAAAGAATTAAAAAGGAACAATAAAGACAATAAAGAAACAATAGCAAAAGAGGCACAGGGGTGGAGGAAGATACAGGAAAATAGTAAAGTTGCATTTACTGATATAATTAAACAGCAAATGAAAGAACGAACTGAAGACTCAGTTATCAAAGTGATGAGACAGAAGGATAATATTGTAAGAGACTTAGCAGACAAAAAGAAATGTATAATTATATTAGGAATGGAAGAGAAACATAACCCAGATAGAACCTCAAGAATCAAAGAGGAAAATGAAAAAGTAAACACTTTACTACAATTAGTTCAGGAAGATGAACCAGAAATAATGAAACAAATTGAAGAGAAGTTCAGACTCGGAAAGTATAGTACAGATAAGACCAGACCAATTAAGGGAACCCTGGCCACGAAAACTCGAAATTTTTTGGAAAATGAACGAATTTTAGGTAAACATTTCAAAAGGTTCTCCATGATGGTGGTAACACTCAAACTAAATATTAGAGCTTAGTTCCGTTTCTTTTCTTATATATAAAATAAAATAGATGAATTTTTGGCAACCTCTGGTAACCTCTGGCATCCCATTGCATAAAAAACATTTGAAATAAGTCAAAATTTTGATAGCCAGTTGTTGTTTTTTTACTGCAATTAATATCTATGGAGATATCTGGCAGCTTGATATGGAGGTATCTGGCAATTTGACTAAACCCAGAGAACGATGCTAAAAGGAGAGACTTTAGTAGCTGTGGAAGAGTGAGAGCAGGAGGATATCATTTTCTCATGCTATTCATGCACGCGATCGTATATATATTTTTATAATATAAGCATTTCAAAAGATTTTCTATAATTATGGTAACACTTCGACCAAAAATTACATCTCATTTCCGTTTTTGTTCGTATATATAAAATAAAATAGATAAATTATTGGCGACATCTGGCAAGTATCTCTTGCATGTCAAATAAATCTTTCATTTATTCTACCAATAACCAATATTCATTATTCTACCAACAATAACTGTGGGAGGGGTGAAGAGAAATAGTAATTTTAATTTGGTAATAAAATAAAATAAAGGAAAATATAATTTAATGTCCGTGCATCCCTTTAACTGTCCGTGCGGCATTTAAATGGCGCTACTGAAAAGTTTTTCTTTCCATTCATCAAGCTACAACTCGCCCATTTATGTACCAATTTTCACAATTTTTTTTTTTTCATTTAATAGAGATTTGTAAGACGTAAATATCTATGAGTCAAAATAAAGCAAATTCTTTAGCAGTATTTTTCTGGCTATTATTTTTCCTCAGAAATTTAATCTTTTTAACAATATGTACACATAGAAATAAAAAAAAATCATTGCTATTCTCATAAGAGGTAAATAAAAAAAATCGACTCACCAAAATGTTCAGATAGGGCCACTCTTCAAATGGACCTTAAGCAAAAAATATTTGGTAGGACCTTTTCCACGGTATGAGTTTTTGAAATTACTGAATATTTTGCCTATTAACTCTTAGATAATATGGTATTTTTTAAGTGAAAGGAAGTGATACTACATGTATTAATAGGTAATCAGAAAAGGAAATGATTTATAAATTTTGTTTGTCTGAATAACTAATTCGGTTGTACCGCACAAGAGTACGGGTGTCCGGGGTCCCCTTAAGATTAAATTCAGGTCACAAACGACAGCAGAGAATATCTTATCCAAAACAGAGAAACTAGCAACAAGTGAACAATATGGATAAAAAGTGAACAATATGGATAAAAAGAGAAATGAATAAAGAGGAAAGAGAGGAAGAAAAAAAGAAAAGACTTGAAGCTAAGGAAAAAAACGAGAACAGAACAGAGTCAGAAAAAGAGAGATTCTATTGGAGAGTAGTGAATATGAAACTAAGGAAATTCGACATACAAGAGAAAAACAAAAGGGAAACAGAGAACACAATGGAAGTGGCAGAAAACTAAAAGTGTCTTACACAAATATAGATGGATTAATAACAGGATTGAATGAGCTG